>NC_089410.1:1200000-1510833 GCF_018416015.2 Coccidioides posadasii str. Silveira | reverse complement strand
TTTGGCAAGAAGAACCTCCTAGAATAAAAGAAGTATCAGATTAGCTAGAGAATTCAACAGTAACATGATAGAATTTTAACATCTTCTGATATCTATACTAATCAACTCCCCTCTTGCCTCATTGAAAAAGCTTGTCAGTTTTCACAGTGAATTTGAAAGTTAATTTCTTTCACAGTTTGGGGAGATACCTGCTACCCCACCAAATTTTGGTGGAGCAGCAGGTAACTGCAATACGTTGAAGCATAATAGAGTTTCCGGGAACTTTTGTTCCACACCTTCATAGTCACTTTTCTCTAAAGAGTTTTAACTTAGAAGACTTTTTTTATCTTCTTTACTAGTAATACTTATTTCAGAAGATGAAGAGAGTAAAGAGAATTTAAACTAAAGATTCAGTATTTAATTCTGTTTTTAGAGCAGAAGAGTTTGATTTGAAAGTATTGATAGACACTTTTGCTTAAAAGATTTGTGAAGTATTACTATTATCCTTAGTAGATAGTACTTTTTGATTTTCAAGCTGTATAATTCTTTTCTTAAGATTTAGTAGTTCAAACTTCTTCAAGACAGTAGTATCTTATGTTTCTAGAAAGAAAAGATTTTTTTAATACTTAAGATACAAGTATTTAGTTCTTTTTGCGCAAGAACATGATTTTTTTTTAAGATTCTTTTGGAAGAAAATTAAGAATTAACTTTAAATCTTGCTGTTCAGATTCAGATTCAGAAGAAGCATCAAAAGTAGAAGATATTTTTAACTATATTTCAAGAAATATCTTCTTAAATAAGAAATAGAAAACAATCTTTCAAAATTACTTTTCTAAAAAAGTCTTCTGAGATTATTTTGTATTCTACTTACTAGTTAACTCAAACTAGTTCAGTTATTTTACTGGGAGCTGAAAATCTCAATGTAGCAGATTTTTCTTTAGTTAGAGCTACATCTATTAAATTCTAGACTAGTTTTTTTGAGAGAAGTAGTAAAACTATATAGTTTTTCTAAAGACTGTGATCATGGAAACAGCTTCCAGAATAAAAACTATAAAAAAACTATTGAATGATTAAGAGCAAAGAGACAAGCTAGTAAATTTAACAGATATAAGCAGTTATATTTCAGGAATTAGTTAAATTAATACTAGCAAGTATACTTTTTAAAGCAAAGTATTATACTAGAGAGCTTTTTGCAGAAAAGCTTTCAAAAATCAGCTGAGAATATTCTTAAATTTAGTAGTAAAGACCCATATTCAAGATGCCAGAGCTAATACTATAAAAATAAGATATGTTCTATGGAGAAAAATAAGAAGAGCAATTAATTTTTTTAAATGTAGCAGTATCAGAAAGCTAGCATATCTTTTTATCAGGTAGAAAAGACAGCAAATCTGTCAAATCATTAGAAATCTAGCTTGATTTTTTCTTAAATACAGAAAAATTAATAAAACTGCTCTAGTTTGCAAAATAGCTTTTAGTATAGCTTGTTTCTAGTCTAAAAACCTACTATAAGTATTTGAAAAGCTATTTTTCACTAATTGATTCTGATTTCTCAGCTATCTAATAGTATAAAACATACTAGTATTTAGTAGAGATTGGTCAAAATTTGCATGAATCAATTTAACTTAGCTATATCAAGAGTATTAAGTTAATAGAGCTGATTTAATGCTGGCACAAAGTCCGAAGAGCAAAGATCAGATGAGAAGAGATAAAGAGATAAGATAAGAGTAGATAAGATTAAGAATCTTGTAGAGCAGAAAACTTAAGAACTTACTACAAGACTTAATAAAAGGATTTAATTAAATTATTAAGATCTGCAAATACTGAAAGGATCTAATTAAATTATTAAGATCTGCAAATACTGAATAATTAATATCATTTATAAAGAAGTAATACCGGAATATTTTTGCAGTAGATAAGAAAGAGAAAAGTATAAGAGAATTACTGACAGAATTTTATATAATGAAGATCTAACTAGAAAAGAACCTTAGAATCTTATTATTCTATTTGCTAAATCTGTTGAACAATCTTTTATTCAATCTCTCAATTCTCTAATCTGTAAGTTTGCACTACACTTACAGACTTCATCAAGATACAGCAATTATAATTCTTAGAGGAATAAGTCGCTGTAATTCTACTGTAATTGAATTTAATTTAATTAGTTATTATTTATTATTATTATTCATTATAGGCTTATACAGTCAGTGACTGTGAAGACTACCTAGCAGCTATTCTGCTAGTATTTATTTAGTATACATTGCAAAAATGAAAAATAGAAAAAAAATTCAAAGTATTTCAAGGCAATATGAGATGTTTTCTCTCCACAAAAGTCAAATAACAGATAGAATATAATACTAGTTTTAAAAAAAATAAATATTCTTATAGCAATGTAATATAAATTAATAAAAATTAGTGTATTTGAGAAAGTGACTTTCTCTATTCCAGTACATTTCAGGAATAAAACCAGCTATTTTAGGCCTAATTCAGTTTCAAAGACAAAATTTAAAGATAGTTAAGAAATATCAAGTTCTTGTTGAATTTTTCTTCTTTCACTCTGATAAGCTAAGTAGTCTAATAATAGATGCTTTGGATTTTCAACACAATTGCAGAAAGAGCATAAATTAGAGGAGTAGTCAGATAATCTTATTAGATAAGATCTAAAATGTTCATGATCAAACTTCAATTAGCAAATAGTTAACCATATCTTCTTAGATATAGAAAGAGTAGATACTTTCTACCTGGGTTTTATTTTAAATTAAAAGTAGTGATTTGTAGAACTTTTTTTAATTAAAAAGATATTCATACCACTTTATTATTACTTGTTCTTTTTTTTGTTATTTTATATAAGAGATATATATCTCTCTGCAAAAACTTGATTTAATTCTGTAGCTTTCTTTGCTACTAGATCAGCTTCTTTAATTTTATGTATATTTATATGTACAGAAACCTAATGAAGATATTGATATTGATTGAGATTGAGAAATAGAACTTGCTAATTTTACTTTATCTATAGTAAAGAATTCTGCACCAAAGACTTCAAGATATTTGCCTAGATTTCATGAAAATCTAATATTATCTTGTAGATTGTATATACTAGCACCAGTATATTGATTTTCTTCAGCCTTTGATTCATCTAAATAAACAATTAAAAATCTATTATCTAGATTTTTAATTCTATTTATATAATTATCTTTACCTGTTTTCTTATCTGATTCTTTTATTTGAATATCAAGTAAATCAGCTAGATTTTCAGATCAAGGTGCATTCCATTTTGCTTTGATTTTCTCAGATTTTAGAAAAGATAATATGTTTGAAATCATTAAATAAACTCTGAATATTTGACTTGGATACTTTTTTTATTTATTGATTTTTCTTCCTTTTTCCCTTACTTTTAATTAATATTTATTCAACATAATTATTATTTAATTTTAATTGATTCAAATCTAAAAACCTTCCCTAATCAAGATTGATATTATTATTATAAGGTGGAAAGCTAGAAGATACTCTTTCTCTGATTACATATTCTTTTGGTACTGTCAATAATCTATAAGTGTAGTCTCTGTATAGTCTATTAAATCTTACTTTAGTAGGAGGAATAGCAGCTTCAATCTCTATAGTATAAACTGAAAAGATTTTAAAAGCTTTTAAAATCTTTCTTAAAGCAGAGTTGTGAAGTTTTTTATACTTATTAAGTAGATTCTTTTAAGTCCAATTATTTGATTAGAACTCTTTTAGCGACTAATATCTTAATTTTTATATGGTTCTTGAGAGTAAGTACATTGTCAAGCCAAATATCTAACCATCTCACTGGTCTTTTTGGTTTAAAGACTTGATCATGTTAGTTTAACTGAGTTCTCTTCATTCAATAATTTTGTAAAATGAATTAAATCAGTTTTCTCCATATCAAATTAAATCATATGAGAATCTTATTTATTAGATATTGCTTGTAAAGCTTTATCTAATTTAGAGCAGTTTTTGTTTAGAAAGAGAAGATAACAAGTTCAGTATTAGTAATATAATTATAAATTCTGATATCTTTAACATTTAAATCATTAACATTCTTAAAGAGGAATATAGCATATATACAGAAGAGTATTGAAGAGAGCAATGAATTTTGAGAAATTTCAATATCTATAGATATCTTTTCTTGTTGTTCTCACTATCAAAAACCAGTTAGATTTTCCTTGTTTGCATAAAATAAAAAATCCATATAGCTAGTGATTTAGATAATTGCAAATCTGTGAAGATTTTAAAAGTCTATTTAATGAAATATAGTTAAATGCTTTTTTTATATTAATAAAAAGAGCTGAAGTTATTAATTTATTAGCTGTTGCAAGTTGAATATTATGTATCAAACTTATTACAGTGTCTATAGCAGAGCGTTACTTTTTTTCTCCAAACTAATCAATATTTAGTAGTTTGCTTTAGGAAATCTAATAAAAAGAGTCTAGAAGTAATAACTCTTTGTATCACTTTTCTCAAGTAGTTAAGAAAAGAGATAATTCTTTAAGATTTTAGTATTGAAGCTTTTCTATTTGATTTTTTTTTTTTAGAATAGCTCTAGTAGCTTCTCTTAAGATTTCTGAATAATCTCTTTTCAAATAATATAGAATACAGCTTGAATAATCTACCTTTAAGTACTTAATAGATTTTTTGTAGTATAAGAAAGAATATACCATCAGAGTCAGATGTACTAGTTTTAAAGTCTGAAAAAATAGAGTTCTTAATCTCTATTTCTTGAAGATTAGATTATTTCTATTCTGGATTTTCATGATATTTATTTCAATCTATTGATGGATAACTTGATAGTTCTCTGAAAAGTCTTTTTATAAAAATATTACATTTCTCTTTAAATAAAATAGCTTTATTTTTTATTTCATTTTCAATCTGAGAATTCTAAAATAGAAGTTTTTTTCCACTCTTTTTTCTTTAGTATACTTATATGCTTTAAAAATCTCTTTTTCTTGAGTATTTTCCAGAAATTCATTCTAACAAGATGACTTTGCCTCTTTAATAGCATTAAAGTAGTCATTTCTAGTTTGTTGAAAGAACTCTAAACTAATTTGTTTATTTTTCAGTTGTCTAAAAACTTTTATTAAAGCTTTTCTCTTAAGCTTTAAATTACTATTTTCACCAAGATTTAGATCTTTCAGTTATTCTCTTTTTGAGAATGTGTTTCTCAATAAAGATTTGAATTAGATTTCTTAACTTAATTGCTTCTAATTCAAGTTCTGATGAAGTTTTTTCTATTGAAGTTCATTGAAACTCTTCTTGTTCTAGATTTTGAAGAATAGATTTATCTACTTTATTCCAATTAGCTTTCTGAAAGTTATATTGATTTGAATAAAGTGGATTTTCAACAAGATTTTCAGTATTTAGTTCAATACTGGTTGAATAATTTCATAATCAGAACTAGAGTTTTTCTTTATCAATTCACTACTTGTGTATCTTTTGAGTTAAGTTAGTGAAGAAGAAGATCAAATCTATAATTGATTTGAATGATTGATTTGTTCTGAAGAAGATTTCTCTATCTATCTTATTTATTAAATTTATATTATTCTTTTCAAGCTATTCAACTAGATTTTCAGCTCTAACTGAATTAACTATATTTGAATTCCATCATAAGTAATGAGTATTCATATCTCTAGTAACAGTAAAGTATTGAGAAGCTGAGATATTTAGTTCTCTCTTAATGATTTAAACATTTGAGTTATTCTTTAGATTCCTTTTATTATAGATATTTATCAGTTATATAATTTCAACCTGGTTGTATTTATCTTTGATATCTATAACTAGATAATTATTACTAGAGCATATGTCAGATCTTAAGTAAATTGATATTTGAACTGTTTTCTAGCAAAAATAGCTACTCTAGATCTCAAATCTTTATTTTCAGAAAGAATGCAGTAATTTTCTTTTCAAATTTAATATCAAGATATGTATATATTTTCTTCAAATAATCTCACAAATTGAGCATTTATATATACTTCTTTGATGTTTTTGAGTACAGATATTATATCTAGCTTCTTTTTTATAATTTAATGCTGTACAATTATAGATTTAATATTTAAATCATTATACAGTACTTTTAAATCTCTCTAACTGTTTGTATTTATAAACTTTAAAAGTTTATTCAGCAATTATAACTACTTTCAGATTTTTAGCTAATATAGTATCTTGAATATAAAAAGTAGCAGATACATATCTTTCTTATATTCTATTTTTAGCAGAAGATAGCTTGATTAAAGTTCTTTTTAAAGAGATAAAGTTGAAAGTTTCTATCTTTTCTTTTAAAAGAGATAATTCATTCTCTATATTAAAGATTACTGTAGAGATACTATAAATTACAAAAACTCTTCAATACTTATCTTTATGACTTTTCTATATTAAAGTTCATTAGATCTGAAAATATAGCTATTTTTGTCTGCTTGTATTTTTGAAGAATATTAGCTGAAAAATCTTCTGTTACTATTAGAATTAGGGATTGATTTCTAATTAACTTAGTAATTAAAAAAATAACTGATTTTTCAGTAATATTTACTTCAATAACATTGTTATTTATTCTATTTTGGAAGAAAAAAGCTTTATTACTGATCTCTTCAAGTACTTAAGTATTTATCTTGAGAACTAAGTCTCTTTTCTCTAAAGAGTTTTAACTCAGAAGACTGTTTCTTATCTTGTTTATTATTTACTTTTTAGAAAGTAAAGAAGATTTGATTGGTATCTTTTTTTTCTTGAAAAAGCAAAGATTTTTAAGTACTCAAGATGTAAGTATTTAGTTTTTTTTTTGTACAAGAATATAATTCTTTTTCTGAGTTTCTTGAGTAAAAAAATAAAAATGAACTTTAAATCTTGCTATTCAGATTCAGAAGAAGTATCAGAAGTAAAAAATATTTTAATTATGTTTTAAGAAATATTTTCTTAAATAAGAAAACAGAAGATAATTCTTTTGAAATTAATTTCTTAAGAAAATCTTCTGAAATTATTTTGTATCTTACTTACTAGTTAATTCAAACTAGTTTAGTTGTTTTACTGAGAGCTGAAAATCTTAATATAGCAGATTTTTCTTTAGTTAGAGCTATATTTATTAAATTCTGAACCAGTTTTTTAAGAGAACTAGTAAATTATATAGTTTTTCTCTGAAGACTGTGATTATAAGAATAGCTTCTAGAGTAAAAACTATAAGAAAGCTATTACAAGAATAAAGAATAAGAGAGCAAGCTAGTCAATCTAAGAGATATAAGCAATTACATCTCAAAAATCAGTTAGATTAGTACTAGCAAGTATATTTTTTGAAGAGAAATATTAAACTAGAGAGCTTTTTGTGGAGAAGCTTTCAGAAATCAGCTGAGAATATTCTTAAATGTAATAGCAAAGACTTATATTTAAAATATCAAAGTCAGTACTATAAAAATAAGATATATTCTGAGCAGAAAAATAAGAAGAATATCTGGTTTTTGATATACAGTAGTACCAGAAAGCTAGTATATTCTTTATCAGATAGAAAAGATAGCAAACATATTAAGTTGCTAGAAACTTAACTTGATTTTTTTCTTAAATACAGAAAAATTAATAAAAACTGCTCAGATTTGTAAAGTAATTTATATTATAGCTTATTTCTAGTTCAAAAACTTAGTTATTATAAGTACTTGAAAAGAATATCTCATTAATTAATTCTGATTTCTCAGCTACCAAACAGTATAAAACATACTAGAATTTAGTAGAGATTGATCAGAATTTGCAGGAATTAATTTAGCTCAGCTATATCAAGAGTATCAAGTTAATAGAGCTAATTTAGTGCTGGCACAAACCTTGAAGCACAAAGATCAGATAAGAAGAGATAAGAAGATAAGATAAGAGTAGATAAGATTAAAATAAGAACTCTAGCTTGCTTGGCATATCTTAACAAAAATATGAGTAAGCAAAAGTCTTGACAAGGAAAATCATAATAAAAAAGTATCTGGTAAGAGATTTTTCAGATAGAAATAGTATAATAACACAACAAATAATAGAGATATAATAAAAAAAATTTGAAGGTTTGTATAAAGAGTGCTATTGAGATTGTCTCAAAATTCAGATAAAAAGATCCTGTGGTTACTGAGTAATAGTGTGAGAAGTGTTTCTGATAGGTACAAAGGTGGCACCATTTATTTCCACTTATATCTCAATAACTTGCAAGACAAATCAACTGAAAATTGGAAAAATTCTTAGATAGAGAAACAGTTTTCAAATAAATATAGTTTCATCTAATTTGAACAAGAATTAACTAAGTTATGAAGAGAGCGTGTGTGTCAATTTAAAATAAAATCCTGATAAAAAGCATCTACTTTTTTTATATCTGAAGATATTGGTCAACTATTTGGTAATTAAAGCTTAGTGATAAATATTTCAGATATTATCTAATAAGATTATCTGACTAGTCTTCCAATTTATGCTATTTCTGTAATTATATTGAAAATCTAAAGCATTTATTATTAGACTGCTCAGCTTATCAAAACTGAAAAAAGAAAAATTTAACAAGAACTTAATATTTTCAACTATCTTTAAATTTTATCTTTGAAACTGAATTACACCTAAAATAATTAATTTTATTTCTGAAATGTACTGGAATAGCCACTAGATAGTTACTTTCTCAAACATGTTAACTGTTTTTCTTTTAATTTGTATCACACTACTACAAGAATTTTTGTTTTTCTTTAAAATTGATATTATATACTATCTGTTATTTGACTTTTGTGGAGAAAAAACATCTTATATTACCTTCAAATACTTTGATTTTTCTCCTTTTTTCAGTTTCTACAATGTATACTAAGTAAATTCTAACAGATAAGCTACTAGATAGTTTTCATAGTTACTGACTGTATAAGACTATAATAAATAATAATAATAATAATAGATAAAGTATTTAAATTAGCAGGTTCTATTTTCTCAGTCTTCATCAAGATCAATATCAGATATCTAGGTGTTTTCTAATAGTCAAGCTGCTATTCAAAGACTCATAAATCAAGATCTTAATTCTAGCTTATATTATCTTCAGTCTATAAGATAAACTGCTAAGTACATTAAAAATCAGCAAATTAATTTACATTTTCATTAGGTTCCTGTACATACAAATATATATGAAAATAAAGAAATTGCTCTAGCAGCAAAAAAAAAACTACAAAATTATATCAAGTTTGTTCAGAGAAATATATATCTCTTACTTATATAAAATAACAAAATAAAAGAACAAGTAATAATAGAGTGATATAAACGTCTTTTTAATAAAAAAAGTTCTACAAATCACTGCTTTTAATTTAAAATAAAATTCAGATAGAAAGCATCTACTCTTTCTATATTTAAGAAGATATGGTTACTATTTGCTAATTAAAGCTTGATCATGAATATTTTAGATCTTATCTAATAAGATTATCTGGCTACTCTTCTAATTTATACTATTTCTGTAATTATATTGAAAATTTAAAGTATCTACTATTAGACTGCTCAGCTTATCAAACTGAAAGAAGAAAAGTTTAACAAGAAGTTAATAGTTCTTAACTATTTTTAAATTTTATTTTTGAAACTGAATTAGGCCTAAAATAGCTAGTTTTATTTCTGAAATGTACTGAAATAGTCACTACACAGTAGCTTTCTTAAATATGCTAGTTTATTTTTTTTTTGATTTATATTACATTGCTGCAAGAATTTTTCTTTTTTCTTGAAATTGATATTATGTGCTATTTGTTATTTGACTTTTGTAGAGAAAAAGCATCTTAGATTGTCTTAAAATACTTTTAGTATTTCCTTTTTCTTTAGTTTGTACAATGTATACTAAGTAAATCCTACCAGAGAAGCTGCTAGGTAGTCTTTATAGTCACTAACTGCATAAGACTATAATGAATAATGATAATAATAATAATAATAATAATCATACTGTGAAGATCTTTCAGATAAGAGATAGAGTATGTCTTGATCTTCACAATATTAAGATCATGTGATCTAATAAAAATTGAATTTGTTGAGCTATAAATCTTGTAGAATCATGAAAAAAATAGGCTTGTGAGCCTACAGACTGAAGCTACCTCCAGATTTGTACATATATGATATCTTTTACATATTTCTGCTCTGCAAGCACAAGACCTGTAAAAAAATTGATAGCTCATCTTATTATAAAGTTTGTGAGCTAAATTAAAATAAAAAGAAGTATCAGATCTATAAGATAATTAACTCAAAAAAAGAGAACCACAAGCTGTAATACAGAGTATATTGAAAAGATTATAATAATAAGAAGAATAAGATATATAGATTTCTATAAGTAGTATCTGTTTACTGAGGAAGCTACTTCAACAATTTCATAGTAAAAACTCAGACAAGCCTAATTTGTGAAAGGGATAGATGGAGATAGTAGAACTACAAAATAAGTTAGAAAGAGAAAAGATATAATTAAGCTGAATTAAATTAAATTAATTTCAAAATAAAAGAAGAATTAAGCTAAAGACTATATAACTAGATTCTTTAACTTCTTCTGTAAAAATCTGTAACAATTATCTATAATCTTACTGCCAAATTAATCTACATCTTCACTTATGCTCTTTTCACAACTCAGTTAATTTTTATTCAAGTTAGACCAAACTATATTCATTTTGAAAGCTACTTCTCTATCTAAGAACTTCTTTAATTTTTAGTTGATTTGCCTTGTAAGTTGTTGAGATATAAGTGAAAATAAATGATGCTAGCTTTGTGCCTGTCAGAAACACTTCTCATACTATTACTCAGCAACTATATAGTTTTTTCATCTGAAATTTGAGAGACAACCTCAATAGCACTGTCTATATAAACTATCAAATTTTCTTTATTATATCTCTATTACTTGTTGTGTTATTACACTATTTCTATCTGAAAAATCTCTCTTACTGGACACTCTTTTATTTTGATTTTCCTTGTTAAGACTCTTGCTTAGTCATATTTTTGTTGAGGTGTGTCAAGTAAGCTAGAGTTCTTATCTTAAGTATTAATCTTAACTGATTTTTGAGACATAATTACTTATATCTCTTAGATTTACTAGCTTGCTCTCTTGCTCTTTACTTCTCTAATAGTTTTTTTATAGTTTTTGCTCTAGAAGCTGTTTCTGTGATTACAGTCTTCAAAAAAAATTGTATAGTTTGCTAGTTCTCTTAAAAAACTAGTCCAGAATTTAATAGATGTAGCTCTGGCTAAAGAAAAATTTGCTATATTGAGATTTTCAGCTTTTAGTAAAATATTTGAACTAGTTTGGGTTAACTAGCAAGTAGAATACAAAATAATCTCAGAAAGTTTTTGTTTAAAAGATTATCTTCTGTTTTCTTATTCAAGAAGATATTTCTTGAAATATAGTTAAAATGTTTTCTACTTTTAATTCTTTTTCTGAATCTGAACAGCAAGATCTAAAGTCAATTCTTAATCTTCTTGCTAAAGAATCTCAGAAAAAGAATCATATTCTTGTGCAAAAAGAACTAAATACTTGTGTCTTGAGTATTCAAAAATCTTTTCTTTTTAAGAAATATAAGATACTGCTGTTTTTGAGAACTCTGATCTGCTAATCTTGAGAAAAGAATTGCACAACTTCAAAATCAAAAAGCACTATTTACTACAAATAATAGTAATAGTGCTTCACAAGTCTATTTTCAAGAAAATATCTAGCAATACTTTCAAATTATACTCTTCTACTCTAAAGACTGAACTAAATATTAAATCTTTAGCTAAGTCTTCTTTACTTTCTTTATCTTCTAAACTAAATAGTAAAGTTAAAGATCAAAAAAGATTTTTTGAATTAAAGTTCTTTAAAGAAAAGAAATTAATTCTTAAGCTGAATACTTAACTACTTGAAGAAATCAGTAATAAAGTCTTCTTCTTTTAGAAATAGAATAAATAACAGCTTTACTGAAGTAAATATTACTAAAAAATCAGTTATTTCTTTAATTATTAAGTCATTCAGAGATTAATCTCTAATTCTATGACAACAGAAGATTTTTCAGCTGATTTTCTTAAAGAACACAAGTAGACTTGAATATCTATATTTTCAGATCTAATAAATCTTGATATAGAAAGTATGAAAATTCACAAAAATAAGTACTGGAGAGTCTTTATACTTTATGATATCTCTACAGAAATCTTCAATATAGAAAATAAATTATTTCTTCTAAAAAAGAAGAAATAGAAATCTTTAATTTTATTTCTCTAAAAAGAATTCCAATCTGGCTATCTTCTGCTAAAAATAAAAATACAGAAAAAACATGTATCTGCTGCTTTTTATATTCAAAATACTACTATAGCTGAAAATCTGAAAATAGTTATAATTACTGAACAGAATCTTAAAGTTTGTAATTATAAATAGTCAGAGAGATTTAGAAGCTTTATACAATACTTTAACTGTTAAATCTATAATCATACAGCATCAAACTATAAAAAAGAAGCTAGATATAATATCTGTGCTCAAAAACATTAAACAAGTATGTATGAATGCTTAATTTATGAGATTACTGGAAGATAATATATACACTCTACATTAAAATATACTAATTACTTTAGAAAATCATATAATTAAAAGTACAGAGTGTGTTTTCTTTAAAAAAAATCTAACTATTCAGCACAAAATAGTAGTAAATCAATAAAACTAGTGAGAGCTGAACAGAATCTTTCAACAATGAAAATTGTTTCTAAGAAATCTTATAAAACAGATTCTGAAGATGAAAATCAAGTTGTAATCTCTAAAAAGAAGATTGAAGTTAGATCACTATTTATTAATTTATGTTAAATAAAACTTTAAATACTTTTCTAAAATTGACTTTTCTTCAGAATAATGTTAAAAAGAAATGAAAAATCAATGCATACATATCTTGATATTAGATTTGAAAAGAAGATTAATTATATTTTATTTCAAAAATCATGAATGAGATCAGATAATTAGTTTACAGTCTTTTATAATATATATTATTGTATTCTTTCTGAAAACAAAGATTTAAGATCTAGAGTAGTGATTTTTACTAGAAAGTAGTTCAGATATTAATTCTGTCTAAGATCTGATATATGCTCTAGCAATAATCTTCTAGTTATAGATATTAAAGATAAATACAATCAGCTTGAAACTATACAACTGATAAATATCTATAATCAAAAATATCTAAAGAACAACTCAAATCTTTAAACTATTGAAAGAGAACTACTAAATATCTCAGTCTCTCAACTCTCTATTATTACTAGAGATATAAAATGCTTATCATTCATAATGGAATTGAAATATAGTTAATTCAGTTAGAGCGGAAAAACTAGTAGAATGACTTGTAATGAATAATATAGATTTAATAAATAAGATAGATAAAGAAATCTCCTTCAGATCAAATCTAGTATCTAAATTAATTATAGATTTGATCTTCTTCTTCACTAACTTAACTTAAAAGAAATATAAGTGATAAATTAATGAAGCTTTTTACTCTGGCTCTGATTATAAAATTATTTAGTTTAATATTGAACTAAATACTGAAAATCTTGTTGAAAATCCACTTTATTTAAATTAATATAACTTTCAGAAAGCTAATTAGAATAAAGTGAATAAATCTCTTCTTCAAAATCTAAATAAAGAAGAGTTTCAATAAAGTTCAATAGAAAATACTTCATCAGAACTTAAATTAGAAGTAATTAAAATAAGAAATTTAATTCAAATCTCTATTGAAAAATACATTCCCAAAAAAGAAAATTACTGAAAGATTCAAATCTTGATAGAATAATAAGCTAAAAGTTAAGAGAAAAGCTATAATAAAAATCTTTAGAGAACTGAAGAATAAACAAGTCAGCTTAAAGTTCTTTTAACAAACTAAAAATAACTACTTTAATACTATTAAGCAGACAAAATTATCATGCTACCTAGATTGAATTTCTTGAAAATACTCAAGAAAAAGAGATTTTTAAAGTATATAAATATATCAAAAAAAAAAAAGTGAAAAAAACCTCTAATTCTAGAATTCTTAAATTCTGAAAATGAAATAGAAAATAAAACTATTTTATTTAAAGAAAAATATAATCTTTTATAAAAACTTTCTTTAGAGAATCAGCAAGTTATCCACTAATAAATTAAAATAAATATCATAAAAATTTAAATTGAAAATAATCTATTCTTTAAAAAATAACAATTAAAAACTTTATCTTTTCAGACTCTAAAACTAGTACATCTGGCCCAGATGATATATTCTTTCTTATACTACAAAAAATTTATTTGGTACTTAAAGATAGATTATTCAAGCTATACTCTATACTATTTGAAAAGAAATACTATTCTGAAATCTGAAAAGAAGCTACTGAAGTTATACTAAAAAAGTTAAATAAAAAAGCTTCAATACTCAAATCTTACAGAATTATCCCTCTTCTTAACTACTTAAGAATAGTAATAAAAAGAGTTTTTACTTCTAAACTCTCTTATTAGATCTTTCAAAGTAAACTACTAAATATTAATTAGTTTAGAAAAAAGAAGTAATGCCCTTCTATAAATACTATAATAAGTTTGATATATAATATTCAACTGGCAAATGCTAATAAATCGATAGTTTTAGCTTTTTTTATTGATATAAAAGAAGCATTTAACTATATTTTATTAAATAGATTTTTAAATTATATAGCTAATACTGAACTTGTTGTTCTCTCTTCTTTAATAAAAGAAAATTGCTCTAAATTAGACAAAGCTTTACAAGCAATATCTAATAAACAAGATTCTGATGTAGTTTAATTTAATATAGAAAAGACTGAACTAATTCACTTTACAAAATTATTCAGTAAAGAGCACTCAGTTAAACTATATGATCAAGATTTTAAATTAAAAAGACTAGTAAGATGATTAGATATTTGGCTTGACAATATACTTACTTTCAAAAATTATATAGAAATCAAGATATCAGCTGCTGAAAGAGTTCTTAATCAAATAATTAGACTCTTAAATACTGAAAAAGATCTTACTTTTCAAGCTGTAAGATAACTCTATATAGCTTGTATTACTTCAGTAGCTGATTATAATATTCAGATTTAGTTAAAAAATCAAAAGAATCTACTTAATAAATATAAGAAACTTCAAAACTCTGCTTTAAGAAAGATTCTAGAAGCTTTTAAAATTTCTTCAGTATATACTATAAATATTGAAGCTGCTATTTCTTCTGCCAAAGTAAGATTTAGTAAACTATATAAAAACTATACTTATAAACTATTAAAAAGAGCAAAAGAATACATAATCAGAGAAAGAGTATCTTCTAGCTTTTTATCTTATAATAATAATATTAATCTTAATTGGGGAAGGTTTTTAGATTGAAATTAATTAGAATTAAATAATAAATATGTTGAACAAACATCAACTAGAAGAAAAAGAAAAAAAATAAAAATAAAAAAAATAAAAAAAAAACATTCAAATTAACTATTTAGAGTTTTGTTTAATAATTTCAAATATATTATATTTCTCTAAAAACATAGAGAATCAAAGCAAAAATAAAATATATCTTGATATAAAAATCTAGCTGATTTAATAGATATTCAAATTGAAGAATCAGGCAAGAAAACAGCTAAAGATAGTTATCTAAATAGAATTAATAGATCTAGATAATAGATCTTTAATTCACTATTCAGATGAATCAAAAGCTGAAGAAAATCAATATGCTGATGCCGGTATATATAATTTACAAGATAATATTAGATTCTCATGAAATCTAGACAAATATCTTAAAGTTTTTGATGTAAAATCATTTACTATAGATAAAGTATTTAAATTAGTAAGTTCTATCTCTGAGTCTTAATCAAGATTAATATCAGATATCTGAGTGTTTTTCTGATAGTCAAG
The DNA here is from genome assembly GCF_018416015.2 of Coccidioides posadasii str. Silveira. NCBI lineage: Eukaryota > Fungi > Ascomycota > Eurotiomycetes > Onygenales > Onygenaceae > Coccidioides > Coccidioides posadasii. The sequence goes on along the minus strand of NC_089410.1, from coordinate 1,495,028 downwards.
CTGCTATTTAGAGACTCATGAATCAAGATCTTAATTCTAGCTTATATTATCTTCAATCTATAAGAAACTACTAAGTATATTAAAAATCAGCAAATTAATTTATATCTTTATTGAGTTCCTGCACATGTAAATATACATGAAAATAAGAAGCTGATCTAACAGCAAAAAAAGCTACAGAATTAAATCAAGTTTGTTCAGAGAGATATATATCTCTTACTTATATAAAAAGATAAATAAAAAGAACAAGCAATGATAGAGTAATATAAAGATTTTTTAATAAAGAAAGCTCTACAAATCAGTACTCTTAATTCAAAAAAAAAAAAAATCTAGATAGAAAGCATCAGCTCTTTTTATATCTAAAAAAATATAGTTAACTATCTGTTAATTAAAGCTTGATCATAAATATTTCAGATCTTATTTAATAAGATTATCTGACTACTCTTCCAACTTATACTATTTCTGCAACTGTATTGAAAATCCAAAGCATTTATTATTAGACTGCTTAGCTTATCAAACTGAAAGAAGAAAAATTTAACAAGAACTTAATATTTTTCAACTATCTTTAAATTTTATTTTTAAAACTAAATTAAGTCTAAAATAGCTAGTTTTATATCTGAAATATACTGAAGTAGCTACTAGATAGTGGCTTTCTTAAACATGTTAACTTTATTTCTTTAATTTGTATTATACTTCTACAAGAATTTTGTTTTTCTTTAAAACTCATTTTATATACTATCTGTTATTTGACTTTTGTGACGAAAGAACATCTCATATTGTCTTGAAATACTTTGATTTTTCTCTTTTTTCAGTTTCTACAATGTACACTAAATAAATTCTAACAGATAAGCTGCTAAGTAGTCTTCATAGTTACTGACTACATAAGACTATAATGAATAATAATAATAATAATAATAATAATAATAATAATAATATAATCTTACTACTGGAAAGAGTAAGCAAGATATCTACAGTATAGATAGTTATTATATTTTTGACTCAAGTCTGTAAAGGTGCACTCTGTAAAGACTGTATTACTATAGTTTTACTGAGCTCTCTTGCAGACAGAGTACTTCTGTTCAGATAATAGCTGAATCTTAACTCTAGTTATAAGAGTAATCTTACAGAGTTAAGTGTGCACAACTAACTGATTTAAATTATTCAAACCAGTAATAATCATGAAACTTTACATAGACTTGTGATACTATATTCTTTTACAAACAGATAAAGCTTGTACTCTAGTATAAAGTAGAAGATCTGGGAGAACTACTGAATTAGCCTGTGACACACCAGCAAAAGTTAGTAACTAGCAGCAATTGAATGAAGATCATCTAGAACTATTATTATTAGTTTTACAGAGAGAGTACTGGGTAGTCTCAACCACTTTACAGAACTACAGTATCTACAAACTCTGCTAGAGCAGAGGGAATAGTAATAACAATCTATAAAGATTAACTGTAAACTAAAATATAATAAAGAATATCTATATTTCTAGCTAGAACTAATACAACAACTGTAGAGAAAGAAGACAGAGTAGCAAAACTCTAATTTTATCAGTATACAAATCAGTATTAGCTTGTAAAAGATACTTACAGCTTGAGCTAGTATAGTGATAACTAGTGAAGAAAAAGAAGAAGAAACAATAATACTCTAGAACTATTAATTATAAACACTTTCTAACTTTTCAAACCTACTTTATTAAAGATTCAGATATCTTCTTTTTAAAGAGAAAAAGTGTAAGTATTCTTCTGAGAGAGAAAAGTGAAGATAACTTATAAGAGAAGAAAAAAGAAGACTTTAAACTGGCAAGAACTTCTAGCAAGCATCACCTTCTCTACCAACTATAACTTATGTAAAGTCAAAATCTCATGACCATGTAAAGCAAAGCTACAATCAAGATAAACTCACTAACTTATAACTGTGAGACTAAGCATGCAGAATATTAAGATATAGTTATTTAAAATTCTTTCAAAATATTAGAGATCTTCTATAAGTCTATCTCTTATGTAGAGCAGTGCTTATTATTATTATTATGATGATTCTTCATTATAGTCTTATGCAGTGAGTGATTATAAAGACTATCTAGTAGTTTATCTGTTAGAATTTACTTAGTATACATTGTAGAAAGTGAAAAAGGAGAAAAATCAGAGTATTTCAAGGCAATATAAGATGTTTTTTCTTCACAAAAGTCAAGTAACAGCTAGTATATTAATAATTTCAAGGGAAAAATAAAAATTCTTGTAGCAATATGACACAAGTTAAAAGAAAATAAGCTTAATATATTTAAGAAAGCCACTGTCTAGTAGCTATTTCAGTATAGTTCAGGAATAAAACTAGCTATGTTAACAATAAAATTTAAAGATAGTTAAAAATATCAAGATCTTGTTAAATTTTTCTTCTTTCAGTATGATAAGCTGAGCAATCTAATAGTAGATACTTTAGATTTTCAATACAATTGCAGAAATAGCATAAGTTGAAAGATTATTATTATTATTATTATTCATTACAGTCTTATGCAGTCAGTGACTTATAAAGACTATCTAGCAGCTTATCTATTAGAATTTATTTAGTATATATTGTAGAAACTGAAAAAAAGAATAAATCAAAGTATTTCAAGACAATATGAGATGTTCTTTCTTCACAAAAGTCAAATAACAGATAGTATATAAAATAAATCTCAAAAGAAAAACAAAATTCTTGTAGAAGTGTGATATAAATTAAAGAAATAAAGTTAACATGTTTGAGCAAGCCACTGTCTAGTAGCTATTTCAGTATATTTTAGAAATAAAACTAGTCATTTTAGATCTAATTCAGTTTCAAAAATAAAATTTAAAGATAGTTGAGAAATATCAAATTCTTGTTAAATTTTTCTTCTTTTAATTTAATAAGCTGAGCAGTCTAATAGTAGATGCTTTGGATTTTCAACACAATTGCAGAAATAGCATAAGTTGGAAGGGTAATCAGATAATCTTATTAAATAAGATCTGAAATATCTATAATCAAGCTTTAATTAACAGATAGTTAATCATATCTTTTTAGATATAGAAAGAGCTGATGTTTTTTATCTGGATTTTCTTTTGAACTGAGAGTAGTGATTTGTATAGCTTTCTCTATTAAAAATATCTTTATACCACTTTATTATTGCTTGTTTTTTTTATTTGTTTTTTTTATATAAGTAAGAGATATATATCTTTCTGAACAAACTTAATTTAATTCTGTAGCTTTTTTTACTGCTAGATTAGCTTCTTCATTTCCATATATATTTATATCTGCAGGAACCTAATGAAGATGTAGATTACTTTGCTGATTTTTAATATACTTAGCAGTTTTTCTTATAGATTAAAGATAATATAAGCCAGAATTAAGATCTTGATTCATGAGTCTCTGAATAGCAGCTTAACTATCAGAAAAACACCCAGATATCTGATATTAATCTTGATTAAGACTTAGAGATAGAACTTGCTAATTTAAATACTTTATTTATAGCAAATAGTTCTGCATTAAAAACTTCAATATATTTATCTAAATTCTATAAGAATCTAATATTATCTTGTAAATTATATACACCAGCACCAGCATATTAATTTTCTTCAGCTTTTATAAAATTCATCTGAATAGAGAATTAAAGATCTATTATCTAGATTATTAATTTTATTTATATGACTATTTTTAGCTGTTTTCTTGTCTGATTCTTCAATTTCAATGTTTATTAAATCAGCTAGATTTTCAAACTAAGATGCATTGTATTTTGCTTTGATTTTCTCTGTTTTTAGAGAAGATAATATATTTGAAATTATTAAACAAACTCTGAATAGTGAACTTGAATATTTTTTTTGTTTTTGATTTTTCTTCTTTTTCTTTTTCATTTACTTGGTGTTTGTCATTGTTTAATTCTGATTAATTCCAATCTAAAAATCTTCCCCAATCAAGATCAATACTATTATTATAAGATGGAAAGCTAGAAGATACTTTTTCTCTGATTGTATATTCTTTTGGCAGTTTTAATAGTTTATAAGTATAGTTTCTACATAATCTTTTAAATCTTACTTTGGCAGAAGAAATAGCAGCTTTAATCTCTATAGTATATACTGAAGAGATTTTAAAAGCTTCTAGAATCTTTTTTAAAGCAGAGTTCTGAAGTTTCTTATACTTATTAAGTAGATTCTTTTGATTCTTCTACTAAATTTAAACATTATAATCAGCTACTGAAGTAATACAAGCTATAAAAAGTTATCTCATATCTTGAAAGATAAGATCTTTTTCAGTATTTAAAAGTTTAATTATTTGATTAAAGACTCTTTCAGCAGCTGATATCTTAATTTTTATATAATTTTTGAAAGTAAGTGTATTGTCAAGCCAAGTATCTAACTATCTTACTAGTCTTTTCAGTTTGAAGACTTGATTATATAGTTTAACTAAGTACTCTTCACTAAATAATTTTGTAAAGTGAATTAGTTTAGTCTTTTCTGTATCAAATTGAACTACATGAGAATCTTATCTATTAGATATTGTTTGTAAAGCTTTATCTAATTTAGAGTAATTTTCTTCTATTGAGAAAGAGAAAACAACAAGTTCAGTATTATCTATATAACTAGAAATTTTGATATCTTTAAGATCTGAATCATTATCATTCTTCAAGAGAAAATATAGTATATATAGAGAAGAGTATTGTAAAAAGAGATGAATTTTGAGAAATTTCAATATTTATAGATATGTTTTCTTGTTATTTCTCATCATTAAAAACCAGTCACATTTTTCTTGTTTGCATAAAGTAAAAAATACATATAGCTAGTAATTTAGATAGTTGCAAATCAGAGAAGATTTTTAAAAGTCTATTTAATAAAATATAGTCAAATACTCTTTTTTATATCAATAAAAAAGGCTGAGACTACCAATTTATTAGCTTTTACTAGTTGAATATCATGTACCAAACTTATTACAGTATCTATAGAAGAGCATTGCTTCTTTTCTTCAAACTGATTAATATTTAGTAGTCTACTTTAAGAGATTCAATAAGAGAGTTTAGAAGTAATAACTCTTTCTATTACTTTTTTCAAGCAGTTAAGAAAAGAGATGATTCTGTAAGATTTTGATATTAAAACTTTCTTATTTAGCTTCTTTAGAATAACTTCAGTAGCTTTTCTCCAGATTTCAGAATGATATTTCTTTTCAAATAATATAGAGTATAGCTTAAATAATTTATCTTTAAGTACTGGATAGATTTTTTGTAGTATAAGAAAGAATATTATCATCTAGACCAGATATACTAGCTTTAGAGTCTGAAAAGATAGAGTTCTTAATCTCTATTTCTTAAAGAGTAGGCTATTTTTAATCTGTATTTTTATGATATTTTTCAATTTATTAATGAATAACTTGGTGATTCTCTGAAGAGAGTTTTTATAAAAGCATTATATTTTTCTTTAAATAAAATAGTTTTATTTTCTATTTTATTTTCAGAATCTAAGAATTCTAGAATTAGAGCTTTTTTCACTTTTTTTTCTTTAGTATATTTATATACTTTAAAAATCTCTTTTTTCTTGAGCATTTTCAAGAAATTTATTCCAACATGATGATTTTACCTCTTTAATAGCATTAAAGTAGTTATTTCTAGTTTGTTAAAAGAACTTTAAGCTGACTGACTTATTCTTTAATTCTTCTCTAAAGATCTTTGTTATAGCTTTTTTCTTGACTTTTAGCTCATTATTTTCATCAAACTTTGAATCTTTTAGTGCTTCTCTTTTTGGAAATATGTTTTTTAATAGAGACTTGAATTAGATTTCTTAATTTAATTGCTTCTAGTTCAGGTTCTTATAAGATATTTTCTATTAAATTTCATTGAAACTCTTCTTTATTTAAATTTTGAAGAAGAGATTTATTCACTTCATCTTAATTAGCTTTCTGAAAGTTATACTGATTTGAATAAAATAGATTTTTAACAAGATTTTCAGTATAAATATTTAGTTCAATACTAAACTGAATAATTTTATGATTAGAGTCAGAGTAAGGAGCTTCATTAATTCACTACTTATATAACTTTTGAGTTAAGTTAATGAAGAAGAAGATTAAATCTATAATTAATTTAGATGATAGATTTAATCTGAAGAAGATTTCTCTGTCTATCTTATTTATTAAATTCATATTATTTATCTCAAGCTATTCTACTAGTTTTTCAACTCTAACTAAATTGACTATATTTGAAGTCTACTGTAAATAGTGAGCATTTATATCTTCAGTAATAAGAAAGAATTGAGAAGCTGAGATATTTACTAGCTCTCTTTCAATAGTTTAAAGATTTAAGTTATTTCTTAGATCTTTTTAATTATAGATATTTATTGGTTGAATAGTTTCAAGCTGATTGTATTTGTTTTTGATATCTATAACTAGAAGATTATTGCTAGAGTATATATTAGATCTTAAGCAAGATTGATATCTGGACTGCTTTCTAGCAAAAATCACTACTCTAGATCTTAAATCTTTGTTTTCAGAAAGAATGCAATAATATATATTATGAGAGACTGTAAACTAATTATCTGAGCTCATTCATAATTCTTGAAATAAAATATAATTAATTTTCTTTTCAAATCCAGTATCAACATATATATATATTGATTTTTCATTTCTTCCAACATTATTCCGAAGAAAAGTCAATTTTAAAAAAGTATTTGAAGTTATATTTAACATAAATTCATAAATGGTGATCTAACTTTAATCTTCTTTTTAGAAATTACAACTTGATTTTCATCTTTAGAATCTATTTTATAAGATCTTTTAAAAACAGTTTTAGTTATTGAAAGATTCTGTTCAGCTCTCATTAGTTTTATTGATTTACTACTATTTTGTGCTGAATAGTTAGATCTTTTAAAGAAAACACATTCTGTGCTTTTAGCTATATAATTTTCTAAATAATTAGTATATTTTAATGTAGAGTGTATACCTTTTCTTTTAGTAATCTCACAAATTAAGCATTCATACATAATTGTTTGATGTTTTTAAGCACAGATACCATATCTAGCTTTTTTTTTACAGTTTAATACTGTATAATTATAGATTTAACAGTTAAAGTATTATACAGTGCTTTTAAATCTCTCTGACTATTTATATTTACACACTTTATAATTCTGTCCAGAAATTACAACTGTTTTCAGATTTTCAGCTATTATAATATTTTTAATATGAAAAACAGCAGATATATGTTTTTGCTGTATTTTATTTTTAGCAGAAGATAGCCAGATTAAAGTTCTTTTTAAAGACATAGAATTAAAGATTTCTATTTCTTTTTTTAGAAGAGATAATTCATTCTTTATATTAAAGATTTCTGTAAAGATACTATAAACTACAAAAACTTCTCAGTGCTTAGCTTTGTGAATTTTCATACTCTTTATATCAAGATTTATTAGATCTGAGAAAATAGAAATTCAAGTCTGCTTGTATTTTTGAAGAAAATCAGCTAAAAAGTCTTCTGTTGTTATTAAAATTAGAGATTAACTTCTAAATAACTTAGTAATTGAAGAAATAACTGGTTTTTCAGTAATATTTGCTTCAGTAAAGCTGTTATTTATTCTATTTCTGAAGAAGGCGGCTTTCTTACTGATTTCTTCAAGTGCTTGAGTATTCATCTTGAGAACTAATCTTTTTTTTCTAAAGAGTTTTAGCTCAGAAGACTGTTTTTTATCTTTTTTACTATTTACTTTTAGAAGCTAAAGAAGATTTGATTGAAGATTTAGTATTCAGTCCAGTTTTTAGAGCAGAAGAATATGATTTGAAACTATTACTAGCAGATACTTTCTCTTGAGAGCAGATTTCTAAAGTATTATTATTATTACTCTTAGTAAATACTTTCTGATTTCCAAGCTGTATAATTTTTTTCTTAAGATTTTGCAGGCTAGAGTTCTCAAAAACAGTAATATCTTCTTTTTCTTGAAAAGTAAAGATTTTTTAAATACTTAAGATACAAGTATTTAGTTCTTTTTTGCACAAGAATATAATTCTTTTTCTGGGATTCTTTAGCAAGAAGATTGAAAATTGACTTTAAATCTTGCTGTTCAGATTCAGAAGAAGAATCAGAAGTAGAAGATATTTTGACTATATTTCAAGAAATATCTTGTTGAATAAGAAAACAAAAGATAATTTTTTGAAATTACTTTCTTAAGAAACCTCTTTAAGATTATTTTGTATCTTACTTGCTAGTTAATCTAAACTAGTTCAGTTATTTTACTGAAAGCTGAAAATCTCAATGTAGTAGATTTTTCTTTAGCCAGAGCTACATCTATTAAATTCTGTACTAGTTTTTTAAGAGAACTAGCAAACTATATAGTTTTTTAAAAAGACTGTGATTACAGAAACAGCTTTTAAAGTAAAAACTATAGAAAAATTATTAAGAACTAGAGACCAAGAGAGCAAGCTAGTAAATTTAAAAGATATAAGCAATTATATCTTAAAAATCAGTTAGATTATTGCTAGTATATTTTTTAAAGAGAAATATCAAACTAGAAAGCTTTTTGCAGAGAAGCTTTCAGAAACCAGCTAAGAATATTTTTAGATTTAGTAGCAAAGACCTATATTGAAGATATCAGAGCTAATACTATAAAAATAAGATATATTCTGAGCAGAAAAGTGAGAAGAGCATCTGGTTTTTTTATATACAGTAGTACCAGAAAGCTAGTATATTCTTTATCAGATAGAAAAAATAGCAAACATGTCAAGTTACTAGAAACTTAACTTGATTTTTTTCTTAAATACAGAAAAATCAATAAAAACTGCTCTGATTTGCAAAGTAGTCTATATTATAGTTTGTTTCTAGTTCAAAAACTTAGTTATTATAAGTATTGGAAAAGCTATTTTTCATTAATTAATTCTGATTTTCCAGCTATCAAACAGTATAGAACATACTAGAATTTAATAGAGGTTGATCAGAATTTGTAGAGATTAATTTGGCTCAGCTATAGCAAGAGTATCAAGTTGATAGAGCTGATTTAGTGCTGGCACAAAGCCTGGGAAGCAAAGATCAGATAAGAAGAGGCAAGAAGATAAAATAAGAGTAGATAAGATTAAGATAAGAACTCTAGCTTTCTTGACACATCTCAACAAAAATATTAGTAAGCAAGAGTCTTGGCAAGGAAAATTAAAATAAAAGAGTATCTGATAAAAGATTTTTTAAATAGAAATAGTGTAATAATATAACAAATAATAGAGATATAATAAAGAAAATTTGATACTTTGTGTTAGGGGAACTAGTTGTAGATTACATAGGTTTTCCCAGGTTTTGGAGTACAAAAGAGCTAAGTAGGTCCAATGCCTGCAACTGATAAGAGGGAGTCATGCATAGAATATAGAGGTCCTCTAACTAGAAGACTGAACACTGAGATTCTTATGATCTGTGTGAATTGTATGATTCTTATATATTTAAAGTTGGGGTCATATGAATATCTGAACATCTGATATTATCTGATGCTTGGTTGATCTAGATCTATATTTGTAACATTATTTCCCCCTTCAGAGGCCTTGAACTCTGAGATATAAAGTTACTGAAGTGATTTTTTGTATGTTGTTGTTGTAGCTTCTCTGTTATTGATAAAGTATTGTAGATTCTTGAATATGCAAGCTTCTGCATTTCTACTGCTTGTTTATATAAACATTCTGCATGCATATTGCTGCTGATTATAGTAGATATTCTTTATTATAGAACAGTAATTATTTTATTATGAAAGTTCAGTATTTTGTTATGTACTTATTTCTTTGTTTGTTTGCTTGTCTGGTTACTATATTATCTGTTGTCTGTTATCATATTGTTTATCAACAAGTTGTAGAACTAGCAACTTTAATGTGTTATGATACAGATATAAATAGAGATTTTCTTATTCTTGTTCTTCTTCTTTTCTTCTTCTATTATATCTTGATAAAAGTGTTGTTGTTTCTTTTAAGCTACTCTTTATTACTATATCTTCTTCAAAGAATCCTGTCTCTAATGTTGAAGAGAAGGTGTTTCTCTGCTCAGTATGCATATATTTAATATTTACAGATTGTTTGAATAAAGCAGAGATCTGTATATAAAATTCTGAAAAAGAATCTTATACTTATTATTTAAAGTGTCAAATCTGTACTTATTATAATATAAGTATGTCTTTATCTGTTTTTTCTTGTTGATCTGACATAGTTATAGATACTTGAATCTGCTTTTAATATAAAATGCATAAGTGTACTTGTGTGAGAATTTTATAAACTTAACTCTGGAGCTGCTAAATATTATTATCAAGCCACTTCTGTTCTTGCAGTATCTTTTATAAAACATTACTGTTCTACTTTATGTTATGAAATCAAGACTGTAGATCTTGTATCTGAAATAAAGTCTATTAGAGACAGTCTATCTGAGTTTTCTTCTTTGTCAAGTCCAGTTTATACTGTATTATCTCAGGTTAAAAATAAAATTACAAATATCTGAGTCTTGCTTAACCATTTTACTACTTGTTTAACAAGTGAAATCAAGAATCTTTAAGATATTATAGAGACTGCTTTTGTAAATCTACTTTACTGTCTTTTACTTGTTTTCAGACTAACTTCTGTATAGACCAACATCATGTCTTCTATTAACAGTCTAACTAATGCTATTACTTCTAGTTTTTATAGTGTTGTAGAAGTACTTTGTTCTTCTTGTAATTCTTTATCTGTTTTGTCTTCTTCTGTAACTGTATCTTCTGCTGTAGTTCTATCTGTTATTATATCAAATATACTTGTGACTTCTGAGTCTTGCTTGTCTATAGCTGGTTTGCTACTATCACAGCTGTATCTTAAGTACTCTTGTAATACATCTTCTTGCTATTAAATTCTTGATTTTGTAGATGTGTTGTAATCTTTATATTTGTTTTGTATCATGTTTATCTTTTTTAATATATATAGATTTGTTTGTCTTTCTGTAGTTATATCTTTTCTTAGATAATTCTTAAGAATCTTCTGTGTGTTTTTGAGATTTTCCTCAGATTCTCATATTAATTTCTCAATAGAGAATTCTTTTCACTTCACTAGATAATATCTCTTGTAATAGCATACTTTGTTATCCAAGATTTCATCTACTTTCCACTTATAATAATCATCTACTAAGTACTGTAAGAGAATGTGCTGGAGCCTTACTCTTTCTTGTGTGGTATAATTTTAATAATGAGATGGAGAAAATATTATAGATCTGATAGTTTAGAGAGAGCTTCAGTTGATATATATTATTTTCTATAGCCTCTATCACTAAGAAAAATTTATAGTACTTATCATCTAACTTCTTATAAGATTATATTATTTATAGGTTTCTTGATAACAACATCACTTTATCACCAGATGCATACATTTTGTCTTGACATCTTTAGTTATAGAACTGTGCTTGATTCTTTTTTGCTTTTGTTAAACATTCTACTAGACTATTTCTTAATACAGAGATTATTCTCAGTCTTTTATCAGATGTTATTTGTATATTATTATTAATTAACTTCTGAATCTTATTTAATTTTCTAGATTCAAAGCTGTACATTGCTTTAAACAAAGACATATGCATTACAGAGTGTTTTATTCTTCTAATTATCTATAATTATAATAGATGTAGAGGTATCTCTTTAAGATTTTGTTCAGTATCTCTGTTTAACTATCTATTTATAGGTGAAATGCTATGCTAAGTTTTTATCTAACTTTTATGTGAAAACATAGCTCTGACCAGTATTCACTCATAAAGACAAATCCCTAGTCTGAAACAATATTATTTAGAAATCTGAAGTCTTTAAATACTCTTCTTAACAAGAGATTTACTATCTTTAATATATTAATCTTCTTTCTACATGCAAGAGAACATGCAAGCTTTGTAAATTAATTCACAATAATCAGAACTGCATTATATAAATTTCTCTTCTCTTTACTTAGAGAGAGATCTGTTATAAAGTTTATAAATATTAAATATCAGAAATTACTGGGTGTTGACAACAATGCAAGCAGCTTATACAGTTTGTATATTGGAGTCTTCTCTTATTAACAGATTTGGCATTCATACATATATGTTTGAATATTTTATTTTATTAATTATTAATTATATTTTTGCCAGAGTAAGATAAATATCTTTATCATGTTAAAGTAATCTGTAAATAAGTTATTGTGGTGAACTTATAGTAGTTTCTGTCTTAGAGTTAGATTATTAGAGATATAAATTCTGCTGCTCTTTATTAAAAGATCTTATTTATCTATTTTTTACTCTGACTGCTGAGATTCTGTCTTAGTAAATCTTGCTTGTACAGAGAAATTATCTCTCTGTATTTCTAGCAGCAGATTCAACATATTTATAGTTAATTTATTATAGATTTTTTTGTCTTTTGTTATTATATTTGTATATATATAAGAAATCTAGAATCTTCTGCAATTTCTTTATTAAGTCTTTCCAGTATCTCTGACTGGTGCTTTATGAACTAACTTAACTGTCTTAATATTATCAGATCTTCTCTGCATCATCTCTACCTTACTGCTTTAAACAGCACAAGTAGTATATACTTGAATATCTTCTTTATTAAAGAAAGTTTCTTTAAATAAGTCTTACTTTGAAATACTATCTGTATAATATTATTTAAGTATAAACATTAGCAGATCAATATCTTCTTCTAGTTTAACATAATCTGATCTTTGTAATAATATATCAGCTGAGTTATAGTTTTCAGAGCAGTAAAGAATCTCAAAATTATATATCTCAAGAATCTCTATTCATCTTATATATTGTTGTTGTGCTATTTTGTTTGTAAACTTTATAAATAAATAAAGATTTGCATAGTCTGTAATAATCTCTACAGAATATTTTATTTCTTCTAAGTACTACTGCTAATAAATAAATACTTAAATAATAATCAACATCTTCTTATTCAGTATGCTATAGATTTATTGAGTCTGATCAAACTTGAATAATCAGTAGATAACTGAATACTATTTATTATTAAATAGCTGTAGCAATATCATATCTGCAGTATATTCTAAAGCATTTATTTTCAGATATATTTTATATTCTGAATTATAGTAATAAATAACAGATTCTCTAAAGAAGACTACTTTCAATGTGTGAAATATTTTTCTGGCAGCAGATATCAGAAGAAATAGTCTCTTCTTGCATCTATTTTTATTATCTTTTAAGAGATCTGTTAACAGTATTATAATAACTGAGTACTTTTATATAAATCTCTGATAGAAGTTTACAAAACCCAGAAATATCTGAATATTATAGAAACTTTATAGCAAGAGCCACTTTATAATTATCTGTACCTGCTTTGAGTTCATTAATATCTTTATTATTAATAATATATCTGAGATATGAGATTATTCATCTTTTAAAAGTACACTTAGCAAGCTTTATAAACAACTGGTATTCTCTTAGATACTCTATAACTAGTTTAATATATTTCTCATGCTCTTTCTCTCTGAGACAGAGAAAATAAGAATATTATCTAGATAAACTATATAGCATACATCAACCAGGTCTGCCAGCACTCTATTAATATAGAACTAGAAGATAACTGATGTATTTAATAATCTAAAAAACATGATAAGATACTCAAAACTCCCAAACTTTATATAAAACATGATCTTTTATTCATCTTTTTCTTTAATTCTAATCTGGTGATAGATGTTATGTAGATTTATCTTGAAAAAGTAACATGCTTCTGCTAACTAGCTTAATATCTTGTCTATCAACAGCAAAGAGTAACAGTTCTTTATCATAACTGTATTAAGATTATAATAATTAATATAGAGTCTAAGTTCTCTGTTAGTTTTGAATACAAACAATACTGAAGTCTCTGCTAAACTTTACGACAAATATATTTAACTCTTGCATAACTTGTTCTTGATATACTCTTATAAAATCTCTGTCTGCTTGAGCAATAGTCTATAAATTAGTATATACAGAGACTTGCAGCCATCTTTAAGAATAATCAAATAATTAATCTTTATTAATTCTGGCAACTCTACTCCTTTTTCTTCTAAGAAAATATTTTTATAGTTTCTTAACCACTCAGGCACTTCTGTCAGAACTTGATTATTATCTGATATAAAAATAGTATAAGAGAATTTGTTCTTGATATATACTGCTTGAAGAAATCTATCTGTATTCAGAAATTTTTTAATTTTTTCTGAGAATTAATAATACTATATCTTGTTCTTTCAGTCTATATCTGGGTTGAAATCTTTTAACTATAGTATATCTAGAACTATATTTATATTGATCATGTTAATTACTATAAATATATATCTTACCATCTTTGTAATTTCTATAAAGTTTATTATAGTGGGTTAGGTCTTGTAGATACTATATTAATCAGTCTCAGCTCTGTTCAATATTTCCATAACTTCTATAGATATCTCTGGTTGATTCCAGTCCAATTGAGATGCTAGTTTGTAGAAAATACTGTCCACTGTAGTATCTGAATCTAATAGAGCAGCTTGTTTTGTAAAACTATCTGATAATATAGTCAGTATGGCTAACAGACACATACTATACCTGCTTGTCTTCTCTATTGAGTTAACACCCTGTCTTTTTAATGTTTGATCTGGATCTTGCATGAGCTTTACAGCTTTAGTTTTTATTTGATCTTTATTCCTTTTATCTATCTGTTGGAACTTGTTCAAGTATTTGTACAGAACTTTGTTCTATAGTCTGATTGACCATATCTTAGATAGAGCTTTTTATTTATTTGTTATTTGTATTTCTCTTTCAATATTTTTAAAAGTAGCTTTACTGATATCTTCTTTGTTCATGAAAAATCTTCTTTATTATCTTGTTAGAATGCATCTTTCTCTTAAGTGATTGAGATTTTCTGTTTCTTCTTACTTTAGTTCTTATTCCACTGACTTTATTTCTTCTTTTCTAGAATGAACTTAATAAGCATTGCTTATTCTTGTAGTTCTGTAACTGTTTTTGATTAGTGTTGCAGTTTATCAAGCTTAGCCTGGATAATCAGTCTGAGCTTTGTCTGTAGAAAGAGTACACAAAAGAATTTATCTGATAGACTATTCAGATCTTGTTTGAGTTTGATAATGTATATAAAAAATGAGAGTATGAATTAATTCTCTTGTTAAATAGTATCATAATAGTGCTACATTATATCTTGACTGCAAATTATTTCAGATTTAATATTGTTCTTACACTATATCTTGAATTTGTTTTATAATGTAAGTAGTTATTCTTTCTTTATTCTTAACATCTGTCAGTGCATTTGAGATTTATCATGAAAATAGCTGAACATTCAATTAATTTTGACTGTATCTGGTGCCTTTTGTAGTGATTTTCTCAGGCAAAATTACTGTCTTATTGAAGCTAACCACAATTTGCACTTGCTAAGTAATTTATTATAGTAATAAGATGCTTTTAGAGGCTTCACATTGTCAAAATTGTCTGACTTCTCTACTGATTATGTGTAAGAGAAACTCTAAGAGAAAATTGTTGTCTGCTATTCTTTGTTTGTATTTAATCTGCTTCTGCAGTCTGTATTTTATTTTATTTATATATGTCTGCTAGCAACAGCATGATGCTCTTTTCACAACTCAGTCAATTTTTATTCAAATTGGACAAAACTATATTCAATGAAAAGCCTTTTCTCTATCCAAGAATTTCCCCAATTTTTAGGAGATTTGCCCTCTGATTTCTTGAGATATAAGTGGAAATAAATGGTGCCAGCTTCACACCTGTCAGGAACACTTTTCACACTATTAC
The DNA here is from genome assembly GCF_018416015.2 of Coccidioides posadasii str. Silveira. Taxonomy (NCBI): domain Eukaryota; kingdom Fungi; phylum Ascomycota; class Eurotiomycetes; order Onygenales; family Onygenaceae; genus Coccidioides; species Coccidioides posadasii. The sequence continues at coordinate 1,479,316 of NC_089410.1, read as the reverse complement.
TCAACAATCACATGGTTTTTTCATCTGAAATTTAAGAAACGATCTCAATAGCACTGTTTATACAAACTATCAAAATTTCTTTATTATATCTCTATTATTTGTTGTGTTATTATACTATTTCTATTTGAAAAATCTCTTCCTGGACACTCTTTTATTTTGATTTTCCTTGTCAAGACTCTTGCTTACTCACACTTTTGTTGAGATGTGCCAAGTAAGCTAGAGTTCTTATCTTATCTACCTTTTCTCATCTGATCTTTGCTCTCCAGGCTTTGTGCCAGCACTAAATCAGCTCTATCAACTTGATACTCTTGCTATAGCTGAGCCAAATTAATCTCTACAAATTCTGATCAACCTCTACTAAATTCTAGTATGTTCTATACTATTTGGTAGCTGGAAAATCAGAATTAATTAGTGAAAAATAGCTTTTCAAATACTTATAGTAACTAAGTTTTTGAACTAGGAACAAGCTATAATATAGGCTAATTTGCAAGTCAGAGCAGTTTTTATTAATTTTTCTACATTTAATAAAAAAATCAAGCTAGATTTCTAGTGATTTGACAGATTTGCTATTTTTTCTATCTGATAAAAGATATGCTAGCTTTCTGGTGCTGCTACATATTAAAAAACCTGATGTTCTTCTCACTTCTCTGCTTAGAATATATTTTATTTTTATAGTATTGGCTCTGGTGTCTTGAATGTGAATCTTTGCTACTAAATCTAAGAATATTCTTAGCTAGTTTCTGAAAGCTTTCCTGCAAAAAGCTCTCTAGTTTGATATTTCTCTTCAAAAAATATACTTGCTAGTAGTAATCTAACTGATTTTTGAGACATAATTGCTTATATCTCTTGGATTTACTAGCTTGTTTTCTTGCCCTCTACCCCCCCAATAGTTTTTCCATAGTTTTTATTCTAGAAGTTGTTTGTGTGATCACAGTCTTCAAAAAACTATATAGTTTGCTAGTTCTTTTAAAAAACTAGTCCAGAATTTAATAGGTGTAGCTCTGACTAAAGAAAAACCTACTATATTGAGATTTTCAGCTCTCAGTAAAACAACTAAACTAGTTTAGGTTAACTAGCAAGTGGGATACAAAATAACCTCAGAGAACTTTCTTCAAAAAGTAATTTCAAAAGATTATTCTCTGCTTTTCTTATTTAAGAAGATATTTCTTGAAATATAGTTAAAATAACTTTTACTTCTGATTTTTCTTCTGAATCTGAACAGCAAGATCTAAAGTCAATTCTCAATCTTCTTGCTAAAGAATCTCAGAAAAAAAATCAAGTTCTTGTGCAAAAAGAACTAAATACTTGTATCTTAAGTATTCAAAAAATCTTTGCTTTTCAAGAAAAAGAAGATATTACTATTTTTGAGAACTCTGAACTTTAAAATCTTAAGAAAAAAGTTACACAGCTGGAAGATGAGAAAGTATTTACTAAGAATAACAGAAACAATACTTCAGAAATTTTCTCTCAAGAAAAAGTATCTACTAGTAATACTTTTAAATCATATTCTTCTGCTCTAAAAACTGGACTAAATACTAAATCTTCAATCAAATCTTCTTTATCTTCTAAAGTAAACAGTAAAGAAGATAAGAAATAGCTTTCTGAATCAAAGCTCTTTAGAGAAAAAAGATTAGTTCTCAAGATAAATACTCAAGCACTTGAGAAAATCAGCAAAAAGACTTTCTTCTTCAGAAATAGAATAAATGACAGCTTTACTGAAGCAAAAATCACTGAAAAACTAGTTATCTCTTTAAATTACTAAGTTATTCAAAGATTAATCTCTAATTCTGATGACAACAGAAGACTTTTCAGCTGATTTTCTTCAAAAACACAAGCAAACTTGGATTTCTATTTTCTCAGATCTAATGAATCTTGATATAGAGAGAATATGAAAATTCACAAAGATAAGCATTGGGGAGTCTTTGTAGTTTATAGTATCTCTACAGAAATCTTTAATATAGAGAATGGATTATCTCTTCTAAAAGAAGAGATAGAAATCTTTAATTCTGTTTTTCTAAAAAGAACCCCAATCTGGCTATCTTCTGCTGAAAATAAAATTTAAAAAAGACATACATCTGCTGTCTTTCATGTTGAAAATATCACAATAGCTGAAAATCTGAAAACAGTTATAATTGCTGGACAAACTCTTAAAGTTTATAAATATAAACAGCCAGAGAGATTTAGAAGCACTGTATAATACTTTAACTGTTAAATTTATGATTATACAGCATCAAACTGTAAAAAAGAAGCTAGATATGGTATCTGTAATCAAAAACATTAAACAAGTATGCATGAATGCTCAATTTGTGAGATTACTAGAAGAAAATATATACACCCTACAGTGAAATATGCTAATTACTCAGAAAATCATGTAGCTAAAACTACAGAGTGTGTTTTTTTCAAAAAAATCTAACTATTTAGCACAAAATACTGGTAAATCAATAAAGCTAGTGAGAGCTGAACAGAATCTTTCAACAACCAAAACTGTTTTTAAGAGATCTCATAAAACAGATTCCAAAGATGAAAATCAACTTGCATTCTTTAAAAAAAAGATTGAAGTTAGACCACCATTCATTAATTTATATTAAATAAAACTTTTAATACTTCTTTAAAATTGACTTTTCTTCAGAATAATATTGGAAGAAATGAGAAATCAATACATACATCTTGATATTGGATTATTATTATTATTATTATTACTATTATTATTATTATTCATTATAGTCTTATGCAGTCAGTGATTATGAAGACTACCTAACAGCTTCTCTATTAGGATTTACTTAGTATACATTGTAGAAACTGAATAAAGGAAAAAATTCAAAGTATTTCAAGGCAATATGAGATGTTCTTTCTCTACAAAAGTCAAATAGCAGATAGAGCATAATATTAATTTTAAAGGAAAATAATAATTCTTGTAGCAATGTGATACAAATCAAAAAGAAATAAAATTAGCATATTTGGAAAAGCCACTATCTAGTAGCTATTCCAGTACATTTCAGAAATAAAACTAGCTATTTTAAGCCTAATTCAGTTTCAAAAATAAAATTTAAAGATAGTTGAGAAATATCAAGTTCTTGTTGAATTTTTCTTCTTTCAGTATAATAAGCTGAGCAGTCTAATAATAGATGCTTTGGATTTTCAACACAATTACAGAAATAGCATAAATTGGAAGAGTAGTCAGATAATCTTATTAGATAAGATCTGAAATATCCATGACCAAGCTTTAATTGGCAAATAGTTGACCATATCTTCTTAGATATAGAAAGAGTAGATGCTTTCCATCTGGGTTTTATTTTGACCCTGGCCCTACAGCCGCCCTAGCCCTGGAGTCTCTAAGGCCCATCCAGGGGTCAACCAGGCCTGTAGGGCTCTTGATATTGGATTTGAAAAGAAAATTAATTATATTTTATTTCAGAAGCCATAGATAAGCTCAGATAATAAGTTTACAGTCTCTCATAATGCATATTACTGTATTCTCCCTGAAAACAAAGATTTGAGATTTAAAGTAGCTATCTTTGCTAGAAAATACTCCAGATACCAACCCTGCTTAAGATCTGATATATGTTCTAGTAATGATCTCCTAGTTATAAATGTTAAAGATAAATATAATAAGATTGAAATTATTCAACTGATAAATATCTATAATTAAAAAGATCTAAAGAAGAACTTAAATCTTTGAACTATTGAGAGAGAACTAATAAATATTTCAAGTTCTCAATACTCTATTATTACTAGAGATATGAATGCTCACTATTCATGGTGGAATTCAAATATAGTCAATTCAGTTAGAGCTGAAAAACTAGTAGAATAGCTTGAGGAGAATCATATAGATTTAATAAATGAGATAGACAGAGAAACTTTCTTCAGATCAAATCTATCATCTAAATCAATTATAGATTTGACCTTCTTCTCCACCAACTTAACTTAAAAGATACATGAGTGATGGATTGATGAAGCTCTTCACTCTGGCTCTGATCATGAAATTATTCAATTCAGTATTGAACTAAATACTGAAAATCTTGTTGAAAATCCACTTTATTCAAATCAATATAACTTTCAGAAAGCTAATTGGGATGAAGTAAATAAATCTCTTCTTCAAAATCTAGAAAAAAAAGAATTTCAATGAACTTCAATAGAAAATACTCCATCAGAACTTGAATTAGAAGCAATTAAATTAAGAAATCTAATTCAAATCTCTATTGAAAAACACATTTCCAAAAAGAGAATAACTGAAAGATCTAAGCCTTGGTGAAATAATGAGCTAAAAATCAAGAGAAAAGCTATAACAAAAGTCTTTAGAGAACTGAAGAATAAGCAAGTTAGCTTAAAGTTCTTTCAACAAACTAGAAATGACTACTTTAATGCTATTAAAGAGGCAAAGTTATCTTGTTGGAATGAATTTCTGGAAAATGCTCAAGAAAAAGAGATTTTTAAAGCATATAAATATACCAAAGAAAAAAGAGTGGAAAAAACTTCTATTCTAAAATTCTCAAACTCTGAAAATGAAATAGGAAATAAAGCTATTTTATTTAAAGAGAAATGTAATGCTTTTATAAAAACTCTTTTCAGAGAACCACCAAGTTATCTACCAATAAATTGAAATGAATATCATGAAAATCCAGATTGAAAATGGCCTAATCTTCAAGAAATAGAAATCAAGAACTCTATTTTTTCAGGCTCCAAAATCAGTACATCTGGCCCAGATGGTATATTCTTTCTTATACTACAAAAAATCTATCCAGTACTTAAAGATAGATTTTTCAAGTTTTACTCTATACTATTTGAAAAGAGATATTATCCAGAAATCTGGAGAGAAGCTACTGGAGTTATTCTAAAGAAACCAAATAGAAAAGCTTTATTACTAAAATTTTACAGAATCATCTCTCTACTTAACTGCTTGAAAAAAGTTATAGAGAGAGTTACTGCTTCTAGACTTTCTTATTGAGCCTCCCAAAATAAACTACTATATTTTGATTAGTTTGAAGAAAAGAAGCAATGCTCTGCTATAAATACTGTAATGAGCTTAGTACATGATATTTAATTAGCAAAAGCCAATAAATTGGTAGCCTCAGCTCTTTTTATTGATATAAAAGGAGCATTTGACTATATTTCACTAAATAAACTTTTAAAAGTCTTCTCTGATTTGCAACTATGTAAATCACTAGCTATATGGATTTTTCATTTTATGTAAACAAGAAAAATCTAACTGGTTTTTAATAGTAAGAAACAACAAGAAAAGATATTTATAAATATTGGAATTTCTTAAGATTCATCTCTATCTCCAATACTTTTCTCTATATATACTATATTTCTCTTTAAGAATAATAATGATCTAGATCTTAAAGATATCAGAATTTCTAGTTATATAGATGATACTAGACTTATTGTCTTCACTTTCTTAATAGAAGAAAACTGCTTTAAGTTAGATAAAGCTTTACAAGCAATGTCTAATAGACAAGATTCTCATGTAGTTCAATTTGATATGGAAAAGACTGAGTTAATTCACTTTACTAAATTATTTAGTGAAGATAACTTAGTTAAACTACATGATCAAGTTTTAAACTAAAAAAGCTAGTGAGATGATTAGATATTTGGCTTGACAATACTCTTACTTTCAAGAACCATGTTGAAATTAAGATATCAGCTGCTGAAAGAGTTCTTAATTAAATAATCAGACTTTCAAATACTGAAAAAGATCTTACTTTTCAAGCTATAAGACAATTTTATATAGCTTGTATTACTTCAGTAGCTGATTATAGTGTTCAGATTTAATGAAAGAATCAAAAGAATCTTCTCTATAAGTATGAGAAACTTCAAAACTCTGCTTTAAGAAAGATTCTAGGAGCTTTTAAAACTTTTCTAATTTATGCTATGGAGATTGAAGCTGCTATTCCTCCTGCTAAAGTAAGATTTAATAGACTATACAGAAACTATGCTTATAAACTATTAAAAATGCGAAAAGAATATGCAATCAGAAAAAGAATATCTTCTAGCTTTCCATCTTATAATAATGGTGTTGATCTTGATTGGGGAAGGTTTTTAGATTGGAATCAATCAGAATTAAATAATGAATATGTTGTACAAACATCAACTAAAAGAAAAAGAAAAAAAAGAAAAATCAATAAATAAAAAAAGTATCCAAGTCAACTATTCAGAATTTGTTCAATGATTTCAAATATATTACCTTTTCTAAAAACAGAGAGAATCAAAGCAAAATAGAATGCACCTTAATCTGAAAATCTAGCTGATTTAATAGATGTTCAAATTGAAAAATCAGACAAGAAAACAGCTAAAGATAGTCATATAAATAAAATTAAAAATCTAGATAATAGATGTTTAATTTTTTATTCAGATAGATCTAAAGCTGAAGAAAATCAATATACTGGTGCTGGTGTATACAATTTACAAGATAATACTAGATTTTCATGGAACCTAGACAAACATCTTGAAGTCTTTGATGCAGAACTATTTGCTATAAATAAAGTATTTAAATAAGCAAGTTCTATCTCTCAATCTCAATCAAGATCAATATCAGATACCTGAGTGTTTTCTGATAGTCAAGCTGCTATTCAGGGACTCTTGAATCAAGATCTTAATTCTAGCTTATATTATCTACAGTCTATAAGAAAAACTACTAAGTATATTAAAAATCAGCAAATTAATATACATCCTTATTAAGTTCCTGCACATGTAAATATACATGGAAATAAAGAAGCTGATCTAGTAGCAAAGAGAGCTACAGAATTAAATCAAGTTTGTTTAGAGAGATATGTATCTTTTACTTATATTAAGAGACAAATTAAAGAACAAGCAATGATAAAGTAATATGAAGATCTTTTTAATAGAGAAAAGTTTACAAATTACTACTCTTAATTCAAGATAAAACTCAGATAGAAAGCTTTCACACTTTCTATATTTAAAAAGATATGGTTAACTACTTGTCAATTGAAGCTTGGTCATGAATATTTCAGATCTTATCTAGTAAAATTATCTGATTACTCTTCTAACTTATGCTCTTTTTGCAATTGTATTGAAAACTTAAAGTATTTACTATTGAACTGCTCAGCTTATCAAACTGAAAGAAGAAAAATTCAACAAGAACTTGATATTTCTCAACTATCTTTAAATTTTATTGTTGAAACTGAATTAGATCTAAAATGACTAGTTTCATTTTTAAAATGTACTGAAATAGCTACTAGACAGTAGCTTTCCCAAATTTGTTAACTTTGTTTCCTTTATTTGTATGACACTGCTACAAGAACTTTAAATTTTCTTGAAATTGATATTATATACTATCTGTTATTTGACTTTTGTGGAGAAAGAATATCTCATATTGTCTTGAAATACTCTGATTTCCCTCTTTTTTCAGTTTCTATAATGTATATTAATTAAATTCTAACAGATTAGCTGCTAGGTAGTCTTCATAGTCACTGACTGCATAAGACTATAATGAATAATAATAATAATAATAATAATATATGTCTGCTAGATTCTTTTGCAGATATGTTTTCTTTTCTTTCAAGATCTTTTCTCTTTAAGTTTTATCTGATATATTAAGAAGTGTATCTCTGTTGTCTGTATTATTAACTAATGTTTTACTCATAATAACTTTACTACTATCAGCATTTTTGTCAATGTTTATTTTTTTTATGTTGGTATCTATCTCTGTTGGGTCTGCAATATAAAGTGTTGTTGTGGTTTGTCTTGTAGATCTTGGTGGCATTATATCAACTTAAGTAATTGTATGTTAAAGTGTTCAGAATGTTAGAGAAACTGGTTGTAAATTATATAGATTTTCCCAGGTTTTAAGATATGAAAGAACTAAGTAGTTCTGATGCCTGCAATTAATAAAAGAGAGTTGTGTGTAGAATGTAGAGGTTCTCTAACTAGAAGACTGAATGCTGAGGTTTTCATAATCTGTGCAAATTGTGTGATTCTTATATGTTCAGAGTTAGAATTATGAAAATACCTCTGAACATCCAACATCATTTAACACTTGGTTGGTCTAGATCTATATTCATAACACTTTGTATAAAGAGTACTATTGAGATAGGCTTTCAAATTTCAGATGAAAAGACCATATAAGATAGTTCACCACTAAGCAAGCCACACCACAAAACAAGCCAAATCTTCTACCACCAAAATTCCTTCAATGTTCAACATTCAATATACAACAACATGGTCAACAATGCCTTAATTAGGCTTGCAATTAAAGATCTTGAATTGCAAGAGACTCTAAATTATACTGCAACTACAAGAAAGTACTTAGTTAACTGAGAGACTCTGTGCTAATAGTATAAAGACTTGCAACTTGCTCAAAATAAAGCAGTCTTCTAATATAAGAAAAAGCTTTCTGATATACAGAAGACAGAGCTTCTGAATTATATAAACAAGCTTTCTAGCTGTAGTCTTGCTATTACACCTCAGATCCTACAAAATATTATACAAGAGATGATAAAAAAGAACATTAAGATTAACTGAGTTAATTAATTTTACAAGCAGTATAATAACAAGATTAAATATATTTATCTTAAATTAATCAATCAAAATAGATAGTAGATAACTATCAGTACTTTAAGCACTTCTATATGCTTATAATTTGATGATTTATTTAATTACTTGCAATTGCAGTTGTTGATACTAGCTAACTATTTAACTACTACTTATAAAGTAGTTGGAGCAGAAAATTAATTAATATAATCTTAAGCTCTCAAACATCTATAACTTTAATGAAAAAAGATTTCTTCTAGACTTCTGCCATGCCTTAAAGTAATTAGTCTCTATTAAAGCTCTACAAGCTGGAAAGAATACTGTCACTCAGAATAATAATCAGAAATTTCTCTTATTGCTCTGCTCAATATCTGCTGAAGAAATTATACTATCTTTAGCTCTTATTTACTAGAGTGAATTGTGAGCTCTTCAGAATACATAACTAGATAATTATAATAAAAGTGAATAAATCTACTTTACAGCTTCAACAAATGATTGAAGCAATAATAAATATGAACTGAAGTAGTTAAACAGATTTTTAATTAATATACTAAGGAACAAGCTGGTTGAGAAAGATATCTGCTTTTACTAGATAGATATTCCTTCTATATAAATATGAAATTTATTGAATATACTGATCATGAAAAGATTCTTCTTATAATTTTTCTGCTACATTTAACTCACTGTTTGTAATCTCTTGATATTGGAATCTTTAAGCTACTGAGCAAGGCATATTTTAATAAGCTGGAAGTACTACTATATCAAGAAATAAGCTATATTTGAATGACAAAAAGAGATTTCTGAAAACTATTTAATGTGACTTAGAAGAAGACTTTAACAGTTGAAAATATACTTGCTGGCTTTGTAAAGACTGGAATTAATTCTCTGAATTCTTAATATTAACTACACTAATTTGAAACTGCTCAAGTCTTTATACTGCCAGTTAAATCTTCTATTTTTAGTAATATGCACCAGCTTCAACAAGAGATCAAGAGTATATATCTCCAGCACAGTCTAAATTCACAAAGCATTAAATAAATTATTCAAGCTAGTGTGCAGTTTGCTCTTTATAATAAACTACTGGAACATGAGAATCAGTAGCTAAGATTAACTCTAGTGATAGAGAAGCAACACCACAAGCAAGATAAGCTACTAGATCTACTTAATAGAGATAATTCTAGTCAAGTGCAGTTCTGATCTTCAATAAAAGTTCTCAAGACATGTGAGTGCCTGGATGAAATAGAGACTGAAAAAGCTGATAAAATTACTCAAATACAAGAGACAAAACTTCAATAGAAGCTTTAAAAAAAGCAGACTGCTAGAAATGTTAAAAAAAGATAAATTAAATGGAAGAATACCTGTAAAAAGATTCAGAAGCAATAAGAGACTGAAAAATTAAATATACTAGACAAAAAGAGATATAATATATTACTTGTAAGAAGAAGAAGGCTTTACAACTAGCAGAGAAGAAAAAATAAGTAATTAAATGTACTAATAAATACTTGCAGTTAGAGCTTCAAGTACTAGCTTTAAAATACTATTAGAAGAACTCCTCTACTAAAGAGTTTTATTGTAGAAAGCCTATACAATCTTTCAAAAGAGAAAGTAAGAGCTCTACAAGTATCTCTAGCAAGATATTAAACTCTCTAGCTGAGAATATACTGTTGACATTTTTTTGAATTTTTTTCTATCTACCCCCTAAATCTCTTGCTCTGGCTGTAATATTAAATCATCCACCTGTTTATTTTCCTAACTATACTAATTTCTATGCTTTAAAGAATACATTCATTTAATATTTAATAGCTATTTAATAATAAAGATCTGGTTGTTGAGATATTTAATAAATTCATTGTGTGGAGCATTTGGTGAAATTTAGCTTGTTTAGTGATGTAGCTTGTTTAGCGATAAACTATCTTAGATGCTCAGTAATAGTGTGAGAAGTAATTCTGGCAGACATGAAACTGGCACCATGTATTTTCACTTATATCTCAACAACTTGCAAGACAAGTTAACTGAAAATTAGAGAAATTCTTAAGTAGAGAAAAAGCTTTCAAGTAAATATAGTTTCATCTAATTTGAATAAGAATTAACTAAGTTATGAAAAGAGCATGCACTGGTAGAGCTTGTACTATCTGAACTGAATGATCATCAAGCAAAAGAAAGCTATGCAAGAACTAGTCTACATGTAAATTCAATCAAATTAACTAAGTCTGAAGAGGATCAGCTAGTTCAATGAATTTTAAACCTAGTTAAACAAGAAATCCCCTTTAGATCAGCATTTATTGAGAATATAACTAATTATCTTCTTATTATACAAGATTCTACCTCTTCTTCCCTGCATGTTGGCAAGAACTGGGTGTCAAATCTGATTAAATACTGTACAGAGCTCAAATGCTGCTATTCCAGACACTATAATTACAAGCAAGTAAAATATAAGAATAGAAAGGTTCTTTAGCAGCTAGATATTCAACTCTAATCTCTACTCTCTCAGCTAGCCAATCTAGTAAGATAGTTCACCACTAAATAAACCACATCACTAAATGAGCCAAATCTTCCACCACCAAATTCCCCCAATGTTCAACATTTAATATGTAACAACATGGTCAACAACACCTCAATTAGACTTGTAATTGAAAATCTTGAATCACAAGAGACCCAAAATTATGCTGCAACCACAAGAAAGTACTCAGTAATCAAGAGACCCTGCACCAATAATATAAAAACTTGTAACTTGCTCAGAATGAAGTGGTCTTCTCATATAAGAAAAAGCTTTCTGATATACAAGAGACAGAGCTTCTGAATTATATAACATAAGAATCAGTACATAAGATTAACTCTAGTAATGGAGAAGCAACACTGCAAGCAAGACAAGTCTCTAGATTTACTCAACAGCAATAATTCTAGTCAAGTACAGTTCTGGTCTTCAATAAAAGTTCTTAAGGCATGTGAGTATGTGGATGAAATAAAAGCTGAAAAAGCTGATAAAATTACTTAAATACAAGAGACAAAGCTTCAACAGAAGCTTTAAAAGAAGCAGACTGCTAGAGATATTAAAGAAAGACAGATTGAATAGAAGAATATCTATACAAAGACTCACAAGTAATAAGAGATCAAAAAAATCAAATATGCAAGACAAAGAGAGATATAATATATTGCTTATGAGAAGAAGAAGACTTTACAACTAGCAGAGAAGAAAAAATAAACAGTTGAATGTGCTACTAAATGTCAGCAGTTAGAGCTTCAAGCACCAGCTTTAAAGTACTGTTGGAAGAACTTTTCTACTAAAAAGTCTTATTACAGAGAGTTTATACAATCTTCTAAAAGAGAAAGTAAAAGCTCTACAATTCTCTATAGCAAGATATTAGACTTTCTAGTCAAGAAATTTACTGTTGATATTTCTTTAAATTCTTTTCTATCTACCCCCCAATGTAATATTAGACTGTCTACCTATTTATTTTCCTACCTACACTCTATGCTTCAAAGAACATATTCATTTAATATTTAATAGCTATTTAATAATAAAGATCTGGTTGTTGAGATATTTAATAAATTTGTTGCATAGAGCATTTGGTGAAATTTGGCTTGTTTAGTGGTGTGTCTTATTTAGTGGTGAACTATCTTAACTTTCAGTATTGTAGATTCTACAAACACCAAGTAGCAATCTCCAGCAGTTGCATAGGTAGGTGGGTAAGATCAAGAATCTTATGGAGCAGGGGCTTGAAAGCTTATTCAAGACTTAATAAAAGAATTTGACCAAACTATCAAGACTTGTAAATATAGAATGATCAATGCTACTATTATAAATATCAGAATATATTTGCTGCAAATAAGAAAAAAGAGCAAAAATATACAAGATCTAAGCACTAAATTCAGTGTAAAGAAGATCTTACTAGGGAAGAAATTGCTGAGCTTACTATTTCATGCTTGTTTTTTCTTCTTTGCTAGTTATATAGTCTTCTTCTTCTTATAAGCAACACATTTTGTCTTTCTTTATCTAGCATGTTTGATTTTTTCAGTCTCTTATTACTTACAGGTTTTTTTATAGATATTTTTCTGTTTAATTTATCTTTTTTTAATATCTCTAGCAGTCTGCTTCTTTTGAAGCTTCTGTTGAAGCTTTATCTTCTGTAGTTAAGTAATTTTATTAGCTTTTTCAGTCTCTATTTCATTCAGGGACTTGCATGTCTTAAGAACTTTTGTTAAAGATCAGAACTGCACTTAACTAGAATTATCTCTATTAAGTAGGTCTAAAGGCTTGCCTCACTTGTAGTATTGCTTCTCCATCACTAGAGTTAATCTTAGATACTAATTCTTATGTTCTAGTAGTTTATTACAAAAAGCAAACTGCTTACTGGCTTGAATAATCTGTTTAATACTCTGCAAATTTAAACTGTGCCAGAGATATATACTCTTGATCTCTTGTTGGAGCTGATGTATATTACTAGAAATAGAAGATTTAACTAGCAGTATAGAGATTTAAGCAGTTTTAAATCAGTGTAGTTGATGTTGAGAATTCAGAGAATTAATTCCAGTCTTTGCAAAGCTAGTAAGTATATTTTTAACTGTTAAAGTGTTAGGAGAACTGGTTGTAGATCATATAGATTTTCCCAGAATTAGAGGTATGAAAGAGCTAAGTTGATACAATGCTCACAACTGATGGAAGGGAGTCATGCATAGAACATAGAGGTTCTCTAACTAGAAGACTGAACACTAGAGTTTCCATGATTCATGTAAATCATATGATTCTTATACATTCAGAGTTGAGGTCATATGAATATCTCTGAATATCTGACATTATCTGATGCTTGGTTATTCTAGATCTATATTTATAACACTATTCCCCTCCCCAGAGGCCTTGAACTCTGAGGCATAAATCTATTAAAGTGGTTTTTTGTATGTTGTTGTAGCTTCTCTATTATTGGTGGAGTATTGTAGGTTCTTAGATATGCAAGCTTCTGCATTACTACTGCTTGTCTATATAGATATCCTGCATACATATTGCCACCAGTTGCAGTAGACATTCTTTGTTATAGAATGGTAATTATTTTATTACAAACATCCAGCATTTCATTATGTACTTGTTTCTTTGTTTGTTTGCTTGTCTGATTGCTATATTATCTGTTGTCTGTTATCATGTTGTCTATTAACAAGTTATGGGACTAGTAACTTTAGTACATTGCAGTGTAAGTATAAATAGAGAGTTTCTGACCCTCTTCTTTCTTCTTTTTCTTCTGCTTTATTTGGGCTCAGATGTTGTTTCTTGTTTGTTTTATAACTCATCACAATGTTATTATTAAAAGATCTTGTTGCATATAATGAGAAAGATACTCTTTCATGCTCTGTCTGTGTTTACTTGATATTCACAGACCATCTAAATAAAAGCAAGTCTTGTTTGTGGGATGCTGAGAAGAAATCTTGTTCTTATTATTTAGAACATCAAACCTATATCTGTTGTGATGTAAGTGCATCTTCATTCATTTCTCTTGTTATTCTGACATGGCTGTAGATTCCAGAATCCACTATTAAACTAGTTTGTCAGCTCTTGTGACTTCAAGAAGAATACTATAGTTTCAATATAGCTGATTCATATTGCCTGTACAACATAAAGTGCATAAGTGTACTCATACAAGAGTTTTATAGACTTAATTCTGGAGCTGTCAAACACTATCACTACCAGACTACTTCTCATCTTAAAGAATCTTCTACAAAATACTGTTGTTCTGCATCACATCATGAAACTAAAATCATGAACCTCATGTCTGAAACAGAATCTACTAAAGATAATCTGTCTGAGCTTCTTTATTTAATAATCTCAGTTTGTACCATTCTGTCTCAGATAGAAAATGAAATCAGAAACATTCAAGTTTCACTTGATCATTTCACTACTTGTTTAACAGATGAAGCTAAAGCTCTTTAAGATGTTACAGAAAGCAGTCTTGTAGATTTTCTTTACTATTTTCTCTTGTTGTCAGACTAATCTCTGTCTAGATCAATCTTATATCTTTTATTAACTGTCTGGCTAACATTGTCTTCTCTGGTTTCCAAAGCATTGTAGACACAATTCATTCTTCTTGTGACTCTATATCTGTTAAGCCTACTTCCATTGCAGTACTGTCTGTCATCATACCACCAGTTTCAGCAACTCCAGAACCACATTCATCTTTGGCTGATTTGTCTCCATTACAGCCACATTTTAGGTGCCCTTGTAGTACCCTTTCTCATCACTAGTTGTTTGATTTTATTACATGTGATGATCTTTAGCCTGTCTAGTCTTCTTTTTGTATATAGATTCATTCATCTTAGAATGACTTTACTTCTTTTATAGATAATTCTTAAGAACTTCTTGTGCATTTTCAAGGTTTTCCTCAGGTTTCCACATCAATTTCTCAATAGGGAATCTCTTTCATTTCACTAGGTAGCATTTCTTACAATAGCACACTTTGTCATCCAAGATTTCATCTACTTCCCACTCATGATGGTCATCTACTAGTACTGCAGGAGGGCATGTTGACACCTTACTCATTCTCATGCAGTATGATTCCAGTAATAAGATATGGAAAATATTATGAATCTGATAGCTCAGAGAGAGCTTCAGTCAATATGCATTATTTTCTATGGCCTCTATTACTGAGAAAGATTTATAGTACTTGTCATCTAACTTCTTGCAAGAATGTATTATTTATAGGTTTCTTGATAACAACATCACTTTATTATCAAGTGCATATACTTTATCTTGACATCTTCAGTTATAGAATTATGCTTGATTCTCTTTTGCTTTCATCAAATGTTCTACCAGACTATTTCTTAATACAGAGATCATTCTTAGTCTTCTATCAGATATCATCTGTGCATCATCATCATTATCAATCAACTTCTGAATCTCATCTAGTTCTCTAGGTTTGAAGCCATACATTGCTTTGAATAGAAACATGTGTATTACAGAGTGTTCTGATCTGTTGTATGCAAATTCTGTATACACAAGCTACTTCTCCCAATCATCTTGTCTATAACTACAATAAATATAAAGATATCTCTTCAAGATCTTGTTCAGTGTCTCTGTTTGATTATCTGTTTGTGAATGGAATGCTGTGCTAAGTTTTTGTTTAACTTTTATGTGAAAATATAGCTTTGATCAGTATTCACTTATGAAAACAGATCTCCAGTTCAAAACAATATTATTTGGAAATTCAAAGTCTTTAAACACTCTTCTGAACAGAAGATTTGCCATCTCTGATGTATTAATCTTCTTTCTACATACAAGAAAACATGTAAGCTTTATAAATTAATCCACAATGACCAGAACTGCATTGTATGAGTTTCTCTTCTCTTCACTCAGAGAGAGATCTGTTATAAAGTTCATGAATATTAAACATCAGAGATTACTGAATGTCAGCAATGATACAAGCAATCTATATAATTTATGCATTGGAGTCTTCTCTTGTTAACAGTTTTGGCATTCACATATGTACATCTGAACATCTTGTTTTATTAATTGTTAATTGTATTTTCATCAGAGCAAGATAAACATCTTCACCACACTAAAGTGACCTACAAATAAATTATTATAATGAACTTATAGTAGTTCCTGTCTTAGAGTCAGATCTTTAGAGATATAGATTCTGTCACTCTTTATCAAAAGACTCTATTTGTCTATTTTCCACTCTGACTGCTGAGATTCTACCTCAGCAAATCTTGCTTGTACAGAGAGATTATCTTTCTGTACTTCTAGCAGCAGATTCAACACATTTACAGTTGATTTATTATAGATCTTTTTGTTTTTTGTTGCTGTATTCATGTGCATACAGGAAATTCAGAATCTTCTGTAATTTCTTTATTAAGCCTCCCCAGCATCTCTGGCTGGTGCTTTTCAGACTAACTCAACTGTCTTGGTGCCACCAGGTCTTCTCTGCACCATCTCTACCCCACTGCTTTGAACAGCATAAGCAGTATATACTTGAATACCTTCTTCATTAAAGAAAGTTTCTTCAAATGAATTCTACTCTGGAACATCATCCATATAATATTATTTAAGCATATACATCAGCAGACCAATATCTTCTTCTAGTTTGATATAATCTGGTCTTTATGATAATGCATCAGCTGGGTTATGCTTTCCAGAGCAGTAGAGAATCTCAAAGTCATACATCTCAAGAATCTCTATTAAAATTAGGTTCCAACAATATTGAGGTAGTTTTGTGGATTACATTAGATCTAATTCAAGATTACAAATCATTGTCAACTTTCAAATCACAGTTGGTTTTCAATTAATTTTCAAGAACTACTGGAGAGTTCATATGAAAGCATGGTTTTATTAGGTGATGAGAAACAAATGAAACAGAAAAGTGTATGGGGTACTTCACATGCAAAATCTAATGACTTGTGAAGAAACTCCATTTTTTGATCTGTTATTCATCTTTTTCAAGATCTTTAGGACTTGGATCCCCGATTCCATCCTCATTGATTGCAAATAAACAATCACTTTCTGGCAAACATGGGCTATCATAAATCTTACAAATCCTAGTTTCTCCTCTTCCTTTTTTAAGGCTTAAACGGGTTGTGCTTGCATGTGCTATTATATTTCCTCCAATGGGCTTTTTCGGGTCAGGATTAAACATCGCACTCGGACCGCCTTCAACTTGGGCAACGACCTGATTGGTGATAACGACAGCAACTCCGAATTCATCAGCCAGGCGCTGCAATGTTCGCATAAACCGAGCGAGATGAGTCTGCCGCGATGAAAGTTCTCCTCTCCCACTGAAATCTGTTCTGTACAGCGATGTCGCTGAATCCACAACTAGGAGCGAGAACCTGGTCTCACACATCATCTGAGAAGCCTGGTTGAGTAGTTGAAGTTGATGATCAGAATTATATGCTCGAGCATAGGCAACATTATCGAGCACCTCTTCTCCAGCCAGGCCGTAGCGCTGTGCTACCGCCAAAAGGCGAACTGGGCGAAAGGTTCCTTCGGTGTCGATGTACAAGCATTTGCCTTCCCCTCCACCCATGTCAAAGGGCAGTTGGCATGTAACAGCCAATGTATGACAAATTTGGCTCTTTCCTGTCCGAAATTCACCAAAGATTTCTGTTATCGAGCCAGTTTCTACCCCCCCGGCAAGTAACGTGTCAAGTTGTCTAGAACCTGTAGTGATGCATATCAAATCAGCTCTTCGAGCATGCATTTCTGTTGCTGTCGTAAATCCCATGGGAACAATCTTTGTTGCTAAACAAAGGACACGTCAGTGGCATTGAATTGTCAGCGTGTTCAAGAATAGAAAAACCTTCTGCTAATATTTTAGCAGCCTTCTGCTCTGATATTCCTTTGATTTGCTCCAGCATTCTCTTTGGTCTGTACTATTATCAGTAAGTTTTGCAAAGCGAAGGGGAATGAAGATAGTATACGTGTATGCCACGGCCTCGACTGTATGATACCCTCCATCGATCAACAATTTGATATCTCGTGCAGTAAGACCATTCACTCCCTGACACATGAACTCAGAAATTGGCCTTCTAATACCTATATGAAAGGTGTATACCTCAAGAGCAGAAAGTGGAGTGGGTGCTCCAGGGGCATGGCAATCCCCATCTTCATAACCATCAAGTTCAGCTTCCGCCCCCATTATTGAATATATTAGTTTCAACTGTGTTGAGCAATAACGGCTTCGAAATTATGGACAAGGTTGATTTTGGATCGAGATAAGGACTGGGTATCCTAAAGTAAATGAGATCACTCAGCATAGCTCTGTTCAAGGAGTAAAAACAATAGGGAATTGACTTCAGAGTATGGAGGTGTGGACCAAAAGTCTTTGAGCCCGCTAATGTTTCCGACCACCCAACAACTTTTACCACCCCAACAACTGCAATTTCAAAATCCAATCCTCAATCTTCCAAGTGCAATAAAATGGTTAACAAAGCTGCAATTAAGCAATAAGTAATTTAGCATCTCAAAAACTTTTAAATTATAGATCTACAGCTTTAAAACATAAAGTAAATAAAACAACTACACTTATATAATAATTTAAAAACTTATAAGTTATAAATAATCCTATAGTTAAAGTATTACAGACTTGGAAGAAATAAACCAATACAGAGAAAGTGATTAGACAAGGTAAAAGACTAATTATAAAGCAGATGGAATCAAGTCAAGTTATGTAATAGAATAGATATAATAGCTGCAATAGTACAGAGTAAGAGTGAGTAGATTTATTCAAGCTATAATCACTTGTAATAGCTTAATTAATTAATTAATAATTTATTATAATTTGATTATAATAACTACTCAGAGAAATTTTATAAGTCATTATATATTACAAATAGTATATAATATCAATTTCAAGAAAAAATAAAAATTCTTGTAACAATGTAATACAAATTAAAAGAAAATAAAGTTAATATATTTGAGAAAGCCACTACCTAGTGACTATTTTAGTATATTTCAGGAATAAAACTAATTATTTTAAGCTTAATTTAGTTTTAAAAATAAAACTTAAAGATAGGTTATTCAAGCTATACTCTATACTATATGAAAAGAGATACCATCCTGAAATCTGGAGAGAAGCTACTGAAGTTATTCTAAAGAAACCAAACAAAAAAGCTTCAATACTAAAATCTTACAGAATTATCTCTCTTCTTAACTGCTTGGGAAAAGTTATAGTGAGAGTTATTACTTCTAGACTTTCTTATTAAGTTTTCCAAAATAAACTACAATACTTTAATTAGTTTGAAGGTAAGAAGCAATGCTCTGCTATAGATACTGTAATGAGCTTGGTACATAATATTCAACTAGCAAAAGACAATAAATTAGTAGTCTCAGCTCTTTTTATTGATATAAAAAAGCATTTAACTATATTTTATTAAATAGACTTTTAAAAGTCTTCTCTGATTTGCAACTATCTAAATTACTAACTATATGAAATGTTTATTTTATGCAAACTAGAAAAGTCCAACTAGTTTTTAATAGTGAGAAACAACAAGAAAAGATATTTATAAATATTAAACTCTCTCAAGATTCATCTTTATTCTCAATACTATTCTCTATATCTACTATATTTCTCTTTAAGAATGATAAAAATTTAGATTGTAAAAATATCAGAATCTCTAATTATATAGATAATACTGGACTTATTATCTTCTCTTTCTCAATAAAAAAAAACTGCTTTAAATTAGATAAAGCTTTACAAGTAATATCTAATAGACAAGATTCTTATGTGATTCAGTTTGATATGGAAAGAACTAAGTTAATTCACTTTATAAAGTTATTTAGTGAAGATAACTCAGTTAAACTATATGATTAAGTCTTTAAACTAAAAAAGCTAGTTAGATGGTTAAGTATTTAGCTTAATAATACTCTTACTTTCAAGAACCATATTGAAATCAAGATATCAGCTGCTGAAAAAGTTATTAATTAAATAATTAGACCCTTAAATACTGAAAAAGATTATATCTTTCAAGCTATGAGACAACTCTATATAGCTTGTATTACTTTAGTAGCTAATTATAATGTCCAGATTTGGTAGAAGAATTAAATAAATCTACTTAATAAGTATGAGAAACTTCAAAACTCTGCTTTAAGAAAGATTCTAGAAGCATTTAAAATCTCTTTAGTATATGCTATAGAAATTAAAGCTGCTATTTCTTTTACTAAAGTAAGACTTAATAGACTATATAGAAACTATGCTTATAGACTATTAAAAATACTAAAAGAATATGCAATCAGAGAAAGAGTATCTTTTAGCTTTCCATCTTATAATAATAATGTTGATCTTGATTGAGAAAGGCTTTTATATTGAAATCAATTAAAATCAAACAATAAATATATTAAATAAACATCAACTAAAAGAAAAAGAAAAAGAAAAAAAATTAAAAAACAAAAAAGATATTCAAGTTAATTATTCAGAGTTTGTTCAATGATTTCAAATATATTATCTTCTCTAAAAACAGAGAGAATCAAAGCAAAATAAAATGCATCTTGATCTGAAAATCTAGTTGATTTTGTGATCTGAAAATTGGATTGCCTGAGTCCTCTGAATTAAAGAGAACTGAGCTATCTACATATATATAACTGTAAGCTGATGTTGAAAGATATTAGAATCTATTAAGGTTTGTAAGCTCTGATAAAGTGTAATTAAGAGAAGAAATGTACTATATAATACAATATAGATGTAAGAAAACCACATCCTCCTCCACCTAATTAGACTTGGTTCTCCAAGGCCTATTAAATATAGCTTGGTAGTGATAGATGTGTTAGAAAGGTTCCAATAAAAAGAAGTTTATAGAAGGTTGATACATGCACATATTTGCTGATAAAACTTATTAATAAGTGTTATTGTAGGTGTTGCTGTTGCTTAGTAAGAAAATTTTTCCATCTGATAATGTGTGTGAAATATTAATAATATTTTCTCTCTTTCTCTTTCTTTTTTTCTTCTTTCTCTTCTCTTATTGCATTTTCTCTTTTCACTTTATTTGTTGTTATTATCATGTATATTGTTGCAATTCTATATTTATTCTTAGTTATAGAAGTTTCAATCATAACTGTATAAACTGCTTATAGTGTTTCTTCTTTCTTCTGTACTTCCACTAATAAAAATAAACAGAAATTATCAAAATTTATAACAAAAGATACTACAGCAGACCAGCTGTTTACTTTTTTGTGTGCAACACTAGCTTCTACAAAAGCAAAAAGTTTCTCAACAATAAGATACAAGTATAAGTTCAAACATCATTAATTAAAGTTCTATAGTGAGTTTCTATCTGGCTCTTCTTTGTTGTTGTTATCTAACATGGGTATTATAGGATTGTCTGTGCCAGAACTCAAGAGAAAATAAAAGATTCAAGATAATAGCAAATCTCTTGCTAAAAGTTCTATTAAATTCTTTGTCAAGACTTCTGTTAAACATTCTGCCAGTAGAATTAATCTTATTAAGACTGTCAAGAATAGTATGGCAGAAGATTCTACTTCTTCTGCTAAAGTATCTTAGAAATAATCAGAAGTCTTTTCAGATCTTCTAAAACTAATCTTAAATCTCTTTTATGTTAAAGAGTTAGAGAAGAACACTGAAAGTGTAGCTCAGACTATGACTGCAGCTCTCTCTAAGGCTGAGTTTTTACATTTTCTAGAGGGGGCAGATCTATCAGTTGCAACATATTCTTATAGTGTGGAATTATAATTAAAGAAATAGAACCCTCATCTACTTAATCTCAAGAAGAAGTTCACTATTAAAATATTCAGTTACTTTATAAATAACTATATTACTCTGATAATTCCAAGTACAACCTTTCATGCTACCTTACCAGATTATGAGAACTTCTTATTTATTTATTGTTAATAGTTTCTTATTGTTGACTGATTATAGATATAATATATTCTGTACCCAGCTCAGAAGTTCTTGTCTATAAGATACTTATCTGTCAGATCTTACTCTTGTATTACTTCTTTGTTTTGAAATTGACCCAGGCTGCTATCACTATCAGTAGCTTGAGCATCTGCTATCTGATAGAATGGCAAAGCAGTCCTGTCAACAATAGATTCTTAAATATAAAGTCTATTGAAAAGGGATGTCAAATGAACACAGTAATAATTTATACTTAAGACTATACCAAGCATTATTCTTGCACTGCCTGTATAAAAGATAATAATTTCTTTTTACAATGTATTATTGTTAAAAATACATCTGATCTTATGATAAGAAAGAGTATCTGTATGTTCTGTATCTGATCTAACTTCTTTCATGCTTGCTTTCTATATTCTGAACTTATCAGATATTAGTTTTCTTCTCTTTAGAAAGTTCTTGGTACTTCTTTGTGTATTCTTTCTGATCAAAAGACTAAACTTGTCACTGCTCTCAGTTTTAATAAAAAAAGTCAAAATCTTCTTCTGTCTCTAAATAAGTTTCTCTAAAGCTATATCTCTATCTTCAGAGGTTTGTTTTTTTCTTGTATAACATTAAAGACAATATTGAGGTGTTGCATAATGCCTGTACTGCTGTCCAAATCATTCTACAAAAGATTAAAAATTAACTTAAGAAGCTTAGTAACATTTCAGAGAAAGAGTTTGAAGATTTAATATTTAATTATAGATGATAGATCATGCTATTTTCTTTCTTATTCTCTTTTAAAATTATTCTCTTTATTTTTTGTGCTCTTCAGAGCTATTTCTTTGCTTTGTGCTCTTCAGAGTTCTATTTCAATATATTTATTTATAATTAGTCAATAAAAATCAATAGAAATTTTTCTTAAAGATTACCAGTATCTTGTATTTTTTCTGTCATTTATCATGGCTCAAACATTCAACTAGTAATCTTTATAGCAATTATAAGTCTTGATTAAATCATAACAATGAAGAGTTCATTAAATAAGTCAGTAGACCAGCATTCACTTTCTTTCTTGTCAGATTCTACACTATCAGAGATGTTTCTCTGCTCACTATCAGATTTCTTCTGTTCTAATTCTGATAAATGTTCTGACTTATTATTCTCATTCTTGTGAGAACAAGCTTTATGTCTACTACTCTTTCTGCAAGAAAGCTGGTTACTACCAGATGTATTATCATCTTTCTATTGACTCTTATTTCTAGTAATACTATACATAACCACTCTCTTCTTTCTCTCAGACTCTGACTTATCATCTGATTCACTCTCAAGCTTTTTTTATTTGTACTTGATAATTATAGACAGCTTTTGATAAGAAGTAACATTGTCTTTATATATGTTCATAATGTGTCTTATCTCTACAGATCTTTTAACTGAGAAACCTTTCTTCTTTAGACTGTAACTAATTACAGACAAAGACTATAATATTTCAGAATTCTTTATATAACTTTTCACTAATCTTGTACTGTTGATAAGATTCTTTAAAACCCTGCTATCAGGTTTCTCTAAAGTATATGTTTCTAGCAGGTGTATTTTGATCACCATATATGGATCAAACCACCTAGATTGGAACTTCTCAGAATCTTTATTTTGTATGAGGACCCAAGTTTCTACCTCAAAATTTATTTTCTGGATCATATTATCTCTTATACACTTCAATTTAATAGTCTGGTTGAGGAAAAGTTTATTTATTATCAATCTGACATGCATGATATTGTGAATCCTCTTTTCTGCATTCTCTAAAGATGCATCATTAGAGATAGAAGCATTGTTATTGGAAGAAATATGTGGATGAACACCATATAGAAGATAAAAGAGGCTCTGTTTATTTATGGCATGAAGATGAATGTGTGTGGCAAACAGTGCTTGCAAGAGATATTCATTTTAAAAACATGTGAACTTTCTGAGAAGATATTTTGTCAACATTCTATCAAGAGTGCTGTTCAGGTTCTTGATCTTTCTATTTATTTGTGAATAGTAAAGTGTTATTGTGTGGTGCTTTGCTTGAAGCTGTATAGTATAGTAGTAAATAGCTCCAAACAGAAGATTGGTGTTATTATTAAACAATAACTCTTGAGATGCACTATAATTAACATATATCTTGTTATAGGTGAACTTTATAACTTCTTCATCTGTTGTCTTCTTTAGAGACTTTACTAATAGCTAACTAATTGTATAGTCAACAGCAGTTATAATTCACTAGTTTTTGTTAGATATTGTGAATAACTGTTCTATAAGATTAATACCCCATCTCTCAAAAGGCTTTATATGAATGTCAATCATGTATTAAGTCTCTCCCCTCTCTAAATTCTTCTTCAATTCTTTGGTAACTTAGCAATTTTGAGTATTGTTTAACTGTATTCTGGATATCTCTCTTCATATCAGATTAATATCTGTAAGATTGGATGACTCCCAACAATCTAGAGCATTCTAAATAACTGAATTTGTTGTGCATATATCTGATCAAGTTATTGTAAAAGAGTTTCTTGATATATAATGCTTTCACATTCTTGTCAAACATACAGATAAGTGCATTTTCATGCTTATTAAATGAATTCAATTTCTTATATCAGAACATGTGGCTTTAAAACTGTTTAATAAAGTGATGGATTGTTGAGCAGTTTCTTTAATTAAAGATAAATCACTATAGCATTATACTACTATTTCTCTCTGCTATTATAGAGAGCAGAAAGAATCTCAGTTTGAGCAATATTAACTGAGCTGATTTTGAGAAAATTGGGATGTCTGCTAATAATGTCAGAAACAACAGCCTTCTTGCTAGAATGATACTGAATTAAAAGATTATATTTCTGGAAGTCAGTAACTTAATAAGTGAATTTTTTTAATGATTTGTGAGTTATCTAAAGATACTGCAGACTTTCATAATCAGTGATTATAGTTATCTGTATTCTGTTATTAATATACTAATTGAATATCTTCAGAGTATGTTTAATCACTAACTGCTTCTTCTTGTAAACTAGGTAGTTGAGCTCAGCTCTCAAAAGCTTCTTGCTATTAAATGCTACAGGATGAAGAAATCTATTCTTCTCTAACTGATAAAGAGCACAACTAATTACTCATTCTGAAGTGTCAGTCTTGATTATGTAAGACTTGCTTCTATCTGGTTGAATTATGACAGAATCTTTTGTTACTTGTTCTAATATTTTATTAATCTGGCACTTCTGTTCCTCAAGAAGTGCCTGTAATAGTGAGTATGTGTAGATGTTTATCAGTAGTATGTTCCCAGTATCAATGTTAAGCTTAAATAATTAGTCTGGTAAAAGTCTTGATAATAAGTTCTTTCAGAAAACATTCTTATACTTATCAAGCAACTTTCTCAACTTTAAATTTTCAACAGAAGTATTCTTCTTTTTCTTCTTTTCTTTTCTCTTATCTTTTATCTTTAAAATATAAAGATAACATTCTGTTAACTTCTTTTGCAAAGTATAAGCTAACTAATAATCTGTTATTAGGTTCAGCTCAAGATCATCAGTATTAATATGCCATTGCATATCACAAGACAATATTGTGTGTATTGTTTTTGCCTATTAGTGATATTCATGTGTGTCAACTTCCAACTTATGTTTGAATTCTAAGTTTCTAGCTATGATCTTCTCAAGATCAGTTTATAATCAAAATTATTGAGAACTCTAGTAGCAATATGATAATTGAAGATATCAAGTTCAAGATAGAGATAAGTTCTGTGGTTCAACTACATATATTTCCCATTTGGTAGTTTGACAGCTTTCTAAGAGAGAATTAACTTAACTTCTATCTTTTCTGCTAGGGCTTTGTTAACAAACTTAGTTGATGCTCCAGAATTCAACAAGATCTTTATCTTGATATTTCTATTAGTTCTGGGCACAATAATCTTTGTGTAATAGAGCATTTGTCCTGATCCTGCAGTATTAAGATGTTTGGTGTTAAATGAGATAGTAGATAATTCAGTTTTGAGAACCTCTGCTAGGTTCAGTAAATTGAGAAGATCAGAGATCTTGTTGGAAGTAGAGATCTTATATAGAGTATCAGTGAGTATCTCTGTATTTACTAACTTTACTTTTTTTCTGATCTGGAGTTGGCATTGGCTTTCTTCTTCTTTCTTCTCTTCTTTTTTTGTCAGTTTTATTCAGGCATTTAGCTGATCTGTAGTCTTTTGCGCTATAATTATAACATGCATTATTGTAGTGGCACCAGAATTGCCAGGCTCAAGAGTTCTTTCTTGAAGAATTTAGAGTTTGACAGAGAGTATTAATTTTCTCTATCTTCTTCTTATTAAGAATAGAGGCTAATGCACTAAGATTTATTGCATCAGAGTCAGATGTATCAAGATTTCTTCAAGCAGTTCTACTTCTTAATATTTTTAGTAATTCTTTAATATCTTTAAGAACTTTTACAATTCTATCTTTTATTATTAGCTTATTATGTTCTCTCTTTCACTCTGTTAGAATATTATTTTTCAGTTCTTTTAACAGTAACTAAATATAGACAGGCTCTGGTAGTGAGTACTCAAGTTCAATATATACTTGATTAAGCTTGATAATATATGATTGGACATTCTCTTTCTGTTTAACACTCATTAAATATTTTTATTAAGTATTCTTGATATTGAGTTTCAAGTATTGGGTGGTGATCCAGTCTTCAAAATCTTGCTATATATCAGGTATATAATGATTGTTTGGGTTATGGTCTACTAGATCTTTTTTAGTAGCTCATCTTTTTATGGCATTGTCTGTAAGCCAGATGAATGCTAGAGTGACTTTCTGAGTGTTAGTTACAGTCTTTCTAGTGAAGATGAGTTCTCTATTTCAGTATGATTAGTATTGAGAAAGTCACTTGTTAGCTGATTGTTGATTATCTTTTTACTATATTCTTTAAATTTCTTGAGTTCTGAGGCTTTTTGAGCAGAAGACTTGCTGTTCTTTGATTTTAACTTCTTTAGTTAAGTACTATATTATGTAAGTGTTGCTATTTGAAGTTCTGCTAGATAATTCAAGTTCTTGCTTATCTTGTTTCTCAGGTGTTGAATCTCTTCTTTCAAATCATGTTCTTGTTTCATGTCAGTTCTTGCTCTTCTCTCTTGAAGACAGATATGCTGACTTTTGGTTGGTTGCAGTATTGATAGCTGTATTAAGCTGACTATAGACTGCATGTGATGTTGGGTTATTAGAAAGTGTGACATGCAGGATGCCTATAGTGGCAGCTAATGCCAGATGGTTCACAGTGTCAGATTCAGATATAAAAGATAGGGTGATACCAGAAAATTTAAAGATAAAAACTGAAAGATTTTAGTTGAGATTTGCCATGGTGAGATTTATGACAGAGTAACAATAGATAAGTTTTGCAAAGATATCAAGAATTATAAATCTATTGTAAACAGTAGTATTGTTTTCTGATGGACAAATATTTGAAAGAAAGAAGACAGATATTTATCTTGTAAAGAGATACTCTTGTAGAGTCTGATCAAGAATGCAAATTTTATAATAGATTTTTGTTAGACACTCACACATTCTGTATTAAAGAATAATCAAAGTTGATTGCATATCAATCCTCAAATTAAAGAACAAGATCTTGACCACTCTGTCAGAGATGCATTGTGAAGATATATGTCCAACAGAGAGATAGTTTCTTGACATGCTACCAGATGTGATCTGAGAATTAGATTGCCTGAGTCTCCTAAACTAAAGAGAACTGAGCTATCTATATATACATGACTGTAGACTGATGTCAGAAGACATCAGAATTTATTGAAGTTTGTAAGCTCTGATAGAGTGTAACTAAGAGAAGAAATGTACTATATGATATGATATAGATGTAAGGGAACCACAATTTAATAGATATTTAAAGTGAAAAATCAGACAAGAAAACAGCTAAAGATAGTCATCTAAATAGAATTAAAAGTTTAGATAATAGATCTTTAATTCTCTATTTAGATAAATCAAAAGCTGAAGAAAACCAATATACTGGTGCTGGTATATACAATTTACAAGATAATATTAGATTTTCATAGAATCTAGATAAATATCTTGAAGTTTTTAATGCAGAACTGTTTGCTATAAATAAAGTATTTAAATTAGCAAGTTCTATCTCTAAGTTTTAATTAAGATTAATATCAAATATCTGAATGTTTTCTGATAGTTAAGCTGCTATTCAGAGATTCATGAATCAAGATCTTAATTCTAACTTATATTATCTTCAATCTATAAGAAATACTACTAAGTATATTAAAAACCAGCAAATTAATCTACATCTTTATTGAGTTCCTGCATATGTAAATATACATGGAAATAAAGAAGCTGATCTAGCAGCAAAAAGAGCTACAGAATTAAATCAAGTTTGTTTAGAGAAATATATATCTCTTACTTATATAAAAAAACAAATAAAAGAACAAGCAATAATAAAGTAATATAAACATCTTTTTAATAGAGACAAGTTTATAAATCACTACTCTTAATTCAAGATAAAACTCAGATTGAAAGCATCTACTCTTTCTATATCTAAGAAGATATGATTAACTATTTGCTAATTAAAGCTTGGTTATGAATATTTCAGATCTTATCTAGTAAGATTATGTAACTACTTTTCCAATTTATATTATTTCTGCAACTGTGTTGAAAATTTAAAGCATCTACTATTAGATTGCTCAGCTTATCAAACTGAAAGAAGAAAAATTTAACAAGAACTTAATATTTCTCAACTATCTTTAAATTTTATTTTTGAAACTGAATTAGGCCTAAAATAGCTAGTTTTATTTCTGAAATGTACTGGAATAGCTACTAGACAGTAGCTTTCTCAAATATATTAACTTTGTTTTCTTAATTTATATCACACTGCTACAAGAACTTTTGTTTTTCTTTGAAATTAATTTTATATACTATCTGTTATTTAACTTTTGTGGAGAAAGAACATCTCATATTATCTTGAAATACTTTGATTTTTCTCTTTTCTCAGTTTTTACAATGTACATTAATTAAATTCTAACAAATCAGCTGCTAGGTAGTCTTTATAGTCACTGACTGCATAAGATTATAATGAATAATAATAATAATAATAATAATAATAATAATAATAATAATAATTCTTAAAAGAGATAAATTATTTACTTTATATGATCTTGTTCAATTTTGCAATCTAGGAATCTCAATAGTTTGTCTAGAAATTTTATAGAAAAGTAGTTAAATAGCTTACTTTTGAAATTAGTAACAGTTTCTTTTGTAGAAGCAGTAATAAGATTGTCATTAATGTAGATTATTAGTAGCAGGCCAGATTTTTCATTTATAAATATCTATAAATCTGTATTCTTTAGTGACTTTAAATTAATCTTTATAAGAGCTTTTTTAAAGATCTTCTGCTAAAGATGTTCTGCTTGCTTTAATCTGTACAGAACTTGCTGAAGTTTGCAGATCAAGGTTTTTTTTTCTGTTTTAGTTGAAAAGATTATATAAATCTTATAATGCTTAAGTATGGCATGCAAATAAGCTGTAACTATATTGACTTGTTTGCAGTGCATATCTTCAACCACTATTTTTATAAGCACAAGCTTGATGGCTGATTTAATAACTACAGATTTAGCAGTCTCATCAAAATTAAGGCCAGAGTGTTGGAAATTACTATATATAACTTATCTAGTACAGAAAGAGATAATATAGCTATCAGCATTCACTTTCAAATCAAAAATCCACTTGTAGGTAGAATCTTAGCTATAGAATCTATTGAATCTCTCTTAACTAGCTCTCAAGTATTAACAGCTTCTAGCTTCTCAATTTGAGCTTCTATAGCACTTTTTTATTTACTGGTATATTCACTAGTTATAGCTTCTTTGTAGTTGCATAAAATCTTAACTTTATAAGCTAGCATGTCAGTTGCAAGATGGAAAGTGTAATCTTTATATAGTCTTGATAATTTGTCTTTAGTTGTACAGCTTGATATATGTCTTGTGAGCTGAGAATTAGATTCAGATTTGTGTGTAGATGTATATAAAAGTTCAATATTTACTTATTGTATTAATTCTAAGAGCTCTGGGGTCTACTCTTATATAGACAGAAATTTGATGATTTGTTCTTCTTAATTCAGTTCTTTCAACATATCTCTAAATATCTTGTTGTGAATTTGGCCTTTAATTAAGTTATTATCACTATCTTTATTATATAGAGACTCTGGCATTTCTTCAATAGTCTTATAAACTGGCTCTTGAAATCTCATCATGTGTTCAGATGCTGAAGAAGTCTTCTGAGATAATAGTATTATTATTTAAAGCTATAGACTATGCATTTGCTTCTGTATTCAGAAAGATATTAAGATTTCAGAATTCTTAATCAGATTACCTTCTTAATCACATGCCTCTGTAGACTCTTGTGTTGAAGCTGAGAGAAGTCTAGTATTATTATTATTATTATTCATTATAGTCTTATGCAGTCAGTAATTATAAAGACTATCTAGCAGCTAATCTGTTAGGATTTAATTAATATACATTATAGAAACTGAAAAAAGAGGGAAATCAGAGTATTTCAAGATAATATAAGATATTCTTTCTCCACAAAAGTCAAATAACACATAGTATATAATATCAATTTCAAGAAAATTCAAAGTTCTTGTAGCAGTGTCATACAAACAAAAGAAACAAAGTTAACAAATTTGGGAAAGCTACTGTCTAGTAGCTATTCTAGTACATTTTAGAAATAAAACTAGTCATTTTAGATCTAATTCAGTTTCAAAAATAAAATTTAAAGATAGTTGAGAAATATCAAGTTTTTGTTAAATTTTTCTTCTTTTAGTTTGATAAGCTGAGCAGTCTAATAGTAAATACTTTGAGTTTTCAATATAATTGCAGAAAGAGCATAAGTTGAAAGAGTAATCAAATAATCTTACTAGATAAGATCTGAAATATCTATAATCAAGCTTCAATTGACAAATAGTTGACCATATCTTTTTAGATATAGAAAGCATGAAAGCTTTCTATCCAGATTTTATCTTGAATTAATAGTAGTGATTTGTAGACTCTTCTTTATTAAAAAGATCTTCATATCACTCTATTATTACTTAATCTTTAATTTGTCTCTTAATATAAGTAAAAGATATATATCTCTCTAAATAAACTTGATTTAGTTCTGTAGCTTTCTTTGCTGCTAGATTAGCTTCTTCATTTTTATATATATTTACATGTGCAGAAACCTAATGAAGATGTATATTAATTTGCTGATTTTTAATATACTTAGCAGTTTTTCTTACAGACTGTAGATAATATAAGCTAGAATTAAGATCTTGATTTAAGAGTCTCTGTATAGTAGCTTGACTATCAGAAGACATTCAGATATCTGATATTGATCTTGATTGAGATTAAGAGATAGAACTTGCTAATTTAAATACTTTATCTATAGTAAATAGTTCTGCATTAAAGACTTCAAGATGTTTGCCTAGATTCTATAAAAATCTAATATTATCTTGTAGATTGTATATACCAGCACCAGCATATTGATTTTCTTCAGCTTTGAATTCATCTGAATAAAGAATTAAAGATCTATTATCTAAATTTTTAATTCTATTCATATAACTATCTTTAGCTGTTTTCTTGTCTGATTTTTCAATTTGAATATCTATTAAATCAGCTAGATTTTCAGACCAAGGTGCATTCCATTTTGCTTTGATTCTCTCTATTTTTA
Organism: Coccidioides posadasii str. Silveira; assembly: GCF_018416015.2. Taxonomy (NCBI): domain Eukaryota; kingdom Fungi; phylum Ascomycota; class Eurotiomycetes; order Onygenales; family Onygenaceae; genus Coccidioides; species Coccidioides posadasii. Next base: position 1,447,806 of record NC_089410.1, on the reverse strand, counting down.
GAGAAGACAATATGTTTAAAATCATTGAATAAACTCTGAATAGTTAACTTGAATACTTTTTTTGTTTGTTGATTTTTCTTCTTTTTCTTTTATTTAATGTTTGTTCAACATATTCATTATTTAACTCTGATTAATTTCAATCTAAAAACCTTCCCCAATCAAGATCAACATTATTATTATATGGTAGAAAACTAGAAGATACTCTTTCTCTGATTGTATATTCTTTTGGCATTTTTAATAGTCTATAAGCATAGTTTCTATATAGTCTATTAAATCTTACTTTGGCAGAAGGGATAGCAGCTTCAATCTCTATGATATAGATTAGAGAAGTCTTAAAAGCTTCTAGAATCTTTCTTAAAGCAGAGTTCTGAAGTTTCTCATACTTATTAAGAAGATTCTTTTGGTTTTTCCTCCAGATTTGAACATTATAATCAGCTACTGAGGTAATACAAGCTACATAAAGTTGTCTTATAGCTTGAAAGATAAGATCTTTTTCAGTATTTAAAAGTTTAATTATTTGATTAAGAACTTTTTCAGCAGCTGATATCTTGATTGCAACATAATTCTTAAAAATAAGAGTATTGTCAAGTCAAATATCTAACCATCTCACTAGCTTTTTTGGTTTAAAAACTTGATCATGTAGTTTAACTAAGTTTTCTTTATTAAATAACTTTGTAAAGTGAATTAGCTTAGTGTTTTCCATATTAAACTGAACTACATGAGAGTCTTATCTATTAGACATTACTTGTAAAGTTTTATCTAATTTAAAGCAGTTTTCTTCAATTGAGGAAGAGAAGACAACAAGTCCAGTATCATCTATATAACTAGAAATTCTCACATCTTTAAGATCTATGTGTTTATCATTCTTAAAGAGGAATATAGTATATGTAGAGAATAGTATTGGAGACAGAGGTGAATCTTGAGAAATTCCAATATTAATAAATATCTTTTCTTATTGTTTCTCACCATCAAAAACTAGTTAGATTTTTCTAGTTTGCATAAAATAAAAAATCTATAGAGCTAGTGATTTAGGTAGTTGCAAATCAGAGAAGATTTTTAAAAGTCTATTTAATAAAACATAGTCAAATGCTTCTTTTATATCAATAAAAAGAGCTGATGCTACCAATTTATTAGCTTTTGCTAGTTGAATATCATGTATCAAGCTTATTACAGCATCTATAGCAGAGCATTGCTTTCTATCTCCAAACTGATCAATGTATAGCAGTTTATTTTGTAGGGCCCAATAAGAAAGTCTAGAAGCAATAACTTTATAACTTTTTCCAAGCAGTTAAGAAGAGAGATGATTCTGTAAGATTTTAGTATTGAAGCTTTTTTATTAGGTTTTTTTAAAATGACTCCAGTAGCTTCTCTTCAGATTTCAGGATGATATCTCTTTTCAAATAGTGTAGAGTATAGCTTGAATAATCTATCTTTAAGTACTAGATAGATTTTTTGTAGTATAAGAAAAGATATACTATCTGGGCCAGGTACACTAGTTATAGAGCCTGAAAATATAGAGTTCTTAATCTCTATTTCTTGAAGACTTGGCCATTTCCAATCTGGATTTTCATGATATTCATTCCAATCTATTGGTAGATAACTTGGTGGTTCTCTAAAAAGGGTTTTTATAAAAGCATTACATTTCTCTTTAAATAAAATAGCTTTGTTTTCTATTTCAATTTCAGAATCTGAGAATTCTAAAATTGAAGCTTTTTCTACTTTTTTTTCTTTAGTATATTTATATGCTTTAAAAATCTTTTTTTCTTGAGCATTTTCAAAAAATTCATTCCAACATGATGACTTTGCTTTTTTAATAGCATTGAAGTAGTTCTTTCTAGTTTGCTGAAAGAATTCTAAGCTGACTTGCTTATTCTTTAGATCTCTAAAAGCTTTTGTTATAGCTTTTCTCTTGACTTTTAGCTTATTATTCTACCAAGGTTTAGATCTTTCAGTTATTCTCTTTTTGAAGATATGTTTTTCAATAGAGATTTGAATTAGATTTCTTAATTTAATTGCTGTTACAAATGTAGACCTAGACCAACCAAGCATCAGATGACATCAGATGTTCAGGGGTATTCATGTGACCCCAACTCTGAATATATAAGATCACACAATTTGCACAGATTATAGAAATCTCAGTATTCAGTCTTCTAGTTAGAGAACTTCTATGTTCTATACATAACTTTCTCTTATCAGTTATAGATATTGAATCTACTTAGCTCTTTCATACCTCTTTCTGGAAAAATTTACATAATCTACAACCAGTTCTTCTAACATTCTGAACACTCTGACATACAATTGCCTAAGTCAGTATAATGCTATTAAGACCCACAAGATGAATCATGACAACACCCCATATTGCAGATCCAACAGAGATAGACACTAATATAGAGAAAACAAACATTAATAAAGATGCTGGTAGCAGTAGAGCTATCACTAGTAAAACACCAGCAAATAATATAGATAATAAAGATGCACTTCTCAATATATTGAATAAAATCTAAAGAGAAGAAATCTTTAAAGAAAAGAAGACATATCTACAAAAGGATCTAGCAAACATATGTGAGTAGAATAAAATATACAGGCTGCAAAAGCAGATTAAATATAAGTAAAGATTAGCAAATGATAATTTTCTCTTAGAGTTTCTCTTATGCACACAATTAACAGAGAAGTCAGATGATTTTGATAATGTGAAGCTTTTAAAGATATCTTATTATCATGACAAATTACTTGATGAGTGCAAACTGTGGTTAGCTTTAATAAGACAGCAATTTTGTCTGAGAAAATCACTATAAAAGACACCAGATATGGTCAAGATTGATTAGATATTCAGTCATTTTTGTGATAAATCTCAGATGCATTGGCAGATGTTGAGAATAAAAAGAGAACAACTACCCATATCATGAAATAAATTCAAGATGTGATGTAAGAATGATGTTGAACTCAAGATAACTTGCAGTTAAGATATAATGCAGCACTATTATAATACTGTTCAATAGAAAAACCAATCTGTACTCTTGTTTTTTATGTATATTACTGAACTTGAATAAGATCTGAATAATCTACCAGATAAATTCTTTTATATACTCTTTCTATAGATGAAGCTCAGACCAATTATCTAGACTACACTGAATAAACTACAACATCAACTAAAAATAATTATGAAACTATAAGGACAAGTGATGCTTATTGAGTTCATTCTAGAAAAAAAGAAGTAAAGTTAGTAAGACAAGAATTAAAATAAGAAGAAATAGAAAATCTCAATCTCTTAAGAGAAAGATGCATCTCAACAAGATAATAAAGAAGATTATTTACAAATAAAGAAGATATTGGTAAAGCTACTTTTAAAAATATTGAAAGAGAAACAAAAACAATAAATAGACAAAAAGCTCTGTCTAAAATATAACTAACTAGATCATAAAGCAAAGTTCTGTACAAATGACTTGAACAAGTTCTAATGAACAGATAAAAAGAATGAAGACTGGATAAAGACTAGAGCTGTAAAGCTCATGCAAGATCCAGATCAAATATTAGAAAGACAGAATGTTAACTTAATAGAGAAGACAAGCAGATGCAGTATGTGTCTGTTACCTATACTGACTTACTGTCAGATAGTCTTATAAAGCAAGCTGCACTGTTAGATTCAGGTACTACAGTGAACAGTATTTTCTATGAACTGATATTCTAATTGAACTGAGATTAATCAGAGACATCTATGGAAGTTATTGAGATATTGAATGAAGCTGAGACTGATTAGTATAGCATCTACAAGACTTAACTTACTATAATAAACTTCATGAAGACTATAAAGATGATAAGATGTACATTCATAATAATTAATATAATTAATATGAATATAGTTCTAGACATGCTATGATTGAAAGATTTCAATCTGGATATAGACTGGAAGAACAAGATATGATGTTATTAATCTTTAAAGAAAATGATGAAACTTCTGAATATAGATAGATTTCTTTAAGTAGTGTGCATTAAGAACAAACTCTCTTATATTACTTTTGTGTCAGATGATAATCAAGTTCTAACAGAAGTCTCTGAGTGATTAAGAGACTATAAAGATGTTTTCTCAGAAGAAAAAGTAGCAGAGTTACTAAAATTAATAAAGATCAGTTATTTAATTATTCTTAAAGACAGCTGCAAGCCTTCATACATGCTAATCTACAGACTATTACCTAAGCAGACAGAGATTCTATAAGAGTATATCAAGAAAAAGTTATATAAGAGTTGAATATATTTATTATAAAGTTCAGCAGAGGCTTCAGTATTGTTTGTACTCAAGACTAATAAAGGACTCAGACTTTGTATCAATTATTATAATCTTAATATAGTCATGATGAAGAACTGTTACTCTTTGCTGTTGATAGACAAGATATTAAGCTGGTTAGTAGAAACATGCTACTTTTTCAAGATAGATCTACATGATATCTACTACTGAATTAGAATCAAAGAAGAAGATAAATAAAAGACTATATTTTATACAAAGTTTGGGAGTTTTAAGTATCTTGTTATATTTTTCAGATTATCAAATACACCAGCAATCTTTCAGTTTTATATTAATAGGGCACTGGCAGGCCTGATTGATGTATGCTATGTAGTTTATTTAGATAATATTCTCATTTTCTCTGTCTCAGAGATAGAGCACAAGAAACACATTAAACTAGTTATGAAGTATCTAAGAGAATATCAGTTGTTTACAAAGCTTGTTAAGTATACTTTTAAAAGATGAATAATTTCATATCTTGAATATATTATTGATATTAAAGCTATTAAGATGAACTCAAAGCAGATACAGATAATTATAAAGTAACTCTTGCTATAAAGTTTTCATAATATTTAGATATTTCTGAATTTTGTAAACTTCTATTAGAGATTCATACAAAAGTACTTGGTTATTGTGACATTATTGATAAATCTCTTGAAAGATAGTAAAAATAAGTAAAAAAAGAGACTATTCTTTCTGATATCTGCTGCCAGAAAAGTATTTTATATATTAAAATTGGTCTTCTCTGAAGAACCTGTCATTCACTACTATAATTCAGAATATAAAATATATCTGAAAACAGATACTTTAGAACATACTGCAGACATGATATTACTACAGCTGTTTAATGATGAGTAGTATTCAGTTGTCTACTAGTTATTCAAGTTTGACCAGACTTAATAAGTCTATAACATGCTGGATAAGAAGATATTAATTATTATTCAAGTGTTTGTTTATTGGCAGCAGTACTTAAAAAAAGCAAAGTACTCTATAGAGATTATTATAGACTATGCAAATCTTTATTCATTTATAAAGTTCATGAATAAGATGGCACAATAATAACATGTAAGATGAATAGAGATTCTTGAGATATATAACTTTAAGATTCTCTACCACTCTGAAAAGCATAACCCAGCTAACACATTATTATGAAGACCAGATTATATCAAACTAGAAGAAGACATTAATCTGCTGATATATATGCTCAAATAATATTATACAGATGGTGTTTCAGAGTGGAATCTATTTAAAGAAACTTTCTTTAATAAAGAAGATATTCAAGTATGTACTGCTCATGCTATTCAAAGTAGTAGAGTAGAGATAATGCAGGAGAGATCTGGTAATATCAAGATAATTAAGTCAGTTTACAGAGCACCAGCTAGAAATACTGAAAAGACTTAATAAAGAAATCACAGAAGATTCTGAATTTTCTGTATGCACATAAACATAGTAATAAAAGATAAAAAAATCTATAATAAACTAACTATAAGTATGTTGAATCTATTACTAGAGATATAGAGAGATGATTTCTCTGTACAAGCAAGATTTGCTAAGACAAAATCTTAGTAGTCAGAGTAAAAAACAAATAAATAAGATCTTTTAATAAAGAGCAGCAGAATCTATATATTTCTAATAATCTAGCTTTAAGACAGAAATTATTACAAGTTCATCATAATAACTTATTTGCAGATTACTTTAGTATAATAAAAATGTTTGCCTTACTCTGGCAAAAATATAATTAGCAATTAATGAGACAAGATATCCAGATATATATACATGAATGCTAAATCTGCTAATAAGAGAAGACTTCAATGCACAAACTATATAGACTGCTTGTATTATTACTAATATTCAGTAGTCTTTAATGTTCAATATTTATAGACTTTATAACAAATCTCTTTCTAAGTAAAGAGAAGAGAAGCCCATACAATATAGTTCTAATTATTGTAGATTAATTTATGAAGCTTGCACATTTTCTTGTATGTAGAAAGAAGATTGATATGCTAGAGATGAGAAATCTTTTGTTAAGAAGAGTATTTAAAGACTTTGAATTTCTAAATAATATTATTTTGAACTGGGAATCTGTCTTCACAAGTGAATACTAGTCAGAGCTATATTTTCATATAAAAGTTAGATAAAAACTTAGCATGATATTTCATTTATAAATAAATGACCAAATAGAGACACTGAATAAGATCTTGAAGAGATATCTCTACATCTATTGTAGTTATAGATAAGATAATTGGAAAAAGTGGCTTGTATATGCAGAATTTGCATATAACAGAGCAGAATACTCCATCATGCACATGTCTTTATTTAAAGTAATATATGACTTTGAATCTAGAGAACCAGATGAGATTTAGAAGTTGACCAACAATAATACACAAATGATATCTGATGAGAGTGAGAATAATCTCTGTGTTAAAAGATAGTCTGATAGAATATTTGATAAAAGCAAAAGAGAATCAAGAATGATTCTATAACTAAAGATATTAAGATAAAGTGTATGCACCTAATAATAAAGTAATATTGTTATTAAGAAATCTATAAACAATATGTTCTTGCAAGAAGTTAGATGACAAGTACTATAGATCTTTCTCAGTAATAAAGGCCATAGAAAATAATATATATTAACTAAAGGCTTTTCTGAGCTATCAGATCTATAATGTTGTTTATATCTCATTATTGGAACTATACTGTGCAAGAAAGAGTGAGGCACTAGTGTATTTTTCTGTGATACTGATAGATAATCATCATGAGTAGAAAGTAGATAAAATCTTAGATGACAAAGTGTGCTATCACAAGAGATGTTACCTAGTGAAGTGGAAAGAATTTTCTATTAAGGAATTGATGTAGGAATCTGAGGAAAATCTCAAAAATGCACAAGAGGCTCTTAAGAATTACCTAAAAGAAAGATGTATCTACCAGAAGATGAATGAATCTATATATACAAAGAAAGATAAATATGATAAGAAGTAAATATAAAGATCATAATGCATCTATAAAATCAAGAATTTACCAGTAAGAAGATGTACTGTGAAAGCATCTGAGATGCAGCTACAACAGTAGTGAACTGGCCATTAATGAATGAGACTTGAGTGTCACAGGTATGTTTGGTATGATTATGAATAACACTACAACAGATGTAGACATAATAAATAAGAAGTTATAAGAGAAATAAAGAGTTTCTATAATACTTTAAAAACCAGACAAGATAATATCAACAACATAATCTATGGAAGTTGTAAGATTGATCTAGACAGAAGTCAGTTTAATAACAAGTAAAGATGGTGAAGAAAATCTACAAGACTAGTTTTAGTGATATTCTAAAGAGTTTTAACTTCATCTGTTAAATAAGCAGTAAAGTGATCAAGTAAGACTTGGATATTTCTCATCTCATTCTCTATGCATGATAAAATAATAGACATGGAAGTGATCACATGAGGAAGAAGCATCAGACAGTATTGGATGTTCAGAGATATTCACATGACCCTAACTTAGAACATGTAAGAATTACACAATTTGCACAGATTGTGAGAATCTCAGTGTTCAGTCTTTTAGTTAGAGAACTTCTACATTTTATGCATAACTCTCTTCTATCAGTTGCAGGCATCAGACCTACTTAGCTCTTTCATACCTCTTCCTGGGAAAATCTATGTAATCTACAACTGGTTCTTCTAACAATTGCTTCTAATTCAAGTTCTGATAAGGTATTTTCTATTGAACTCTATTGAAACTCTTCTTTGTCTAGATTTTAAAGAAGAGATTTATTCACTTCATCTCAATTAGCTTTCTGAAAGTTATATTGATTTGAATAAAGTGGACTTTCAACAAGATTTTCAGTATTTAGTTTAATACTAAACTGAATAATTTTATAATCAGAGCCAGAGTGAAGAGCTTCATCAATCCACCACTCATGTATTTTTTGAGTTAAGTAAGTGGAGAAAAAGATCAAATCTATAATTGATTTAGATGATAAATTTGGTCTGAAGAAAGTTTCTCTGTCTATCTTATTTATTAAATCTATACTATTTATTTCAAGCCATTTTACTAGTTTTTCAGCTCTAACTGAATTGACTATATTTGAATTCCACCATGAGTGATGAGCATTCATATCTCCAGTAACAATAAAAAGTTGAAGACTGAAATATTTACTAGTTCTCTTTCAATAGTTCAGAGATTTGAGTTGTTCTTTAGATCTTTTTTATTATAGATATTAAAGATAAATACAATCAGTTTAAAACTATTCAACTGATAAATAAGTATTAGCTTCTCTTCTTATCTCTCTTCATATATATCTGCTTAACTTTGCTTCTTCTCTCTTTAAAAAAGTAGTCAGACTGCAGACTATTTTAGAGAATCTTGAAATGAAGTATCTGTAAAAGTTTACAAATTTTAAAAAGATCTAGATCTTCTTCTTACTGATTAGCTCTGGCTAGTTAAGAATAGTATTCATGTACCTTTTCTCTATAAGAACACTTTCTAGTGTTATGATATACTTAAGATAGTCAATCTTGCAAGTATTGAATATATACTTTATCAGCTTGTAATAAAGATCTGCATTCTTGAGTATCTTAAGTATTAATTTCACATGCTTCTTATAGTCTTTCTCACAAGTCAAGTACACAACTATATTATTAAGATAGAGTACTGTGAACACATTCAGGTATTTGTTAAGTGTCTTCACAATATAGAATTAAAAGACTGCTGGTGTATTTGTAAGTTTAAAAAGCACTATCAAGTACTTAAATAGCTCCTATAAAGTTCAAAATACAGTCTTTCACTTATTTTCTCCATAAATTCTCAGTCTATAGTAGATATTCTTGATATTTAACTGAGTGAATATCACAGCTTCTGTAAGCTTATACAATACATCTTCAATCAGTAATAAAGAATATTTATTCATGACTATTTTTAAATTCAGATTGCAATAGTTCACACACATTTTCAGTTCATTATTTTTCTTAAATATGAACAGAATAAGTACTTCTGCAGATGACTCAAAAGATCAGGTAAATCTATAAATTAGAGTATTGCTCAGATATTTATAAAGAGTTTCTTACTTAGCTTGCAAAAATCTATATATTCTTTCAAATTCTGACTGCTTCTCTGATTTGAGATCTATAATTAAATTATCTTTATAGTATAGTGACAGCTTTCAAGCTTTCTTGTTACTAAATACTTCTGTAAGTTTGTGATAGACTTCTGATATCTGAAGATCTAGATTCACTGTTATCATCTGTTCTAATTTACAGAAAGTTATTATATAAATAAACTTTTCTTCTTTTACAAGCTCTGAGAGATTAACTGATTTAATCTTTATAAGTAGGTTACAATATACAGTTTGAAACTTTAATCTTAGTTTCTTAAAATATATCTTAAGATTATGTTGCTGCAATCAGCTTAAACTTACTAGCATCTCATCTTTTATATTTGTAATAACTTGGAGGTATCACACGCTCTTTTCACAACTCAGTCAATTCTTGTTCAAATTAGATAAAACTATATTCATTTGAAAGGTTTCTCTCTATCTAAGAATTTCTCCAATTTTCAGTAGATTTGCCCTGCAAGTTGTTGAGATATAAGTGGAAATAAATGGTGCCAGCTTCACACCCATCAGAAACACTTCTCACACTATTACTCAGCAATCACATGATTTTTTTATCTGAAATTTGAGAGACAACCTCAATAGCACTCTTTATACAAACTCTCAAATTTTCTTTATTATATCTCTATTATTTGTTGTATTATTACACTATTTCTATCTGAAAAATCTTTTACCAGACACTCTCTTATTTTGATTCTCCTTGCCAAGACTCTTGCTTACTTATATTTTTGTTAAGATATGCCAAGTAAGCTAGAGTTTTTATCTTATTTACTTTTATCTTATCTCTCTACCTCTTCTCATCTAATCTTTGCTCTCCAGGCTTTGTGCCAGCACTAAATCAGCTCTATCAACTTGATACTCTTGGTATAAGGTAGTTCACCACTAAATGAGCCACACCACTAAACAAGCCAAATTTTGCCAAATGCTCCATGCAACAAATTTATTAAATATCTCAACAACCAGATCTTTATTATTAAATAGCTATTAAATATTAAATAAATGTATTCTTTAAAGCATAGAAATTAGTATAGTTAGGAAAATAAACAGGTAGACAGCCTAATATTACAGTTAGAGTGAGAGATTCAGAGAATAGATAGGAAAGAATTCAAAGAAATGTCAACAGTACATTTCTCAGTTAGAAAGCCTAATATCTTGCTAGAAATGCTTGTAGAGCTTTTACTTTCTCTTTTAAAAAGTTGTATAAGCTCTTTATAATAAGACTCTTTAGTAGAGAAGTTCTTCTAACAGTGCTTTGAAGCCAGTGTTTAAAGTCTTGACTGCCAGTATTTATTAGCATATTCAATTATCTATTTTTTCTTCTCTACTAGTTGTAAAGTCTTCTTTTCCTCACAAGCAATATATTATACATTTCTTTGTCTAGCATATTCAATTTCTTCAGTCTCTTATTGCTCTCAGATCTTTTTACAAATATTCTTCCATTCAATCTGTCTTTTTTTAATATTTCTAGCAGTCTGCTTCTTTTAAAGCTTCTGTTAAAGTTTTGTCTTTTGTATTTGAGTAATTTTATCAGCTTTTTCAGTCTATTTCATCCAGATACTCATGTGTCTTAAGAACTTTTGTTGAAAACCAGAACTGCACTTGACTAGAATTATCTTTATTAAGTAGATCTAAAGACTTGTCTCACTTGCAGTATTACTTCTTTATTACTAGAGTTAATCTTAGTTACTGATTCTCATGTTCTAGTAGTTTATTATGAAGAGCAAACTGCTTACTGACTTGGATAATCTATTTAATACTCTACAAATTTAGGCTGTGCTAGAGATATATACTCTTAATCTCTTGTTGGAGCTGGTGCATATTGCTAGAAATAGAAGATTTAACTAGCAGTGTAAAGACTTGAGCAGTTTCAAATTAATATAGTTGATGTTAAGAATCCAGAGAATTAATCTCAGTTTTTGCAAAGCCAGCAAGTATATTTTCAACTGTCAAAGTCTTCTTCCAAGCCATATTGAATAGTCTCCAGAAATCTCTTTTTGTTATTTAAATATAGCTTATTTCTTGATATAGTAGTGCTTCCAGCTTATTGAAATATGTTTTACCCAGTAGCCTAAAAATTTCCAACATTAAGAAATTACAAACAGTGGGTTGAATGCAGTAGAAGAATTATAAGAAGAATCTTTTTATAGTCAGCATATTCAATAAATTTCATATTTATATAGAAGAAATACTCATCTAGTAGAAACAGACATTTTTCTCAACCAGCTTGTTTCTTAATATACTAATTAAAAACTTATTTCAACTACTTCAGTTCATATTTATTATTGCTTCAATTATTTGTTGAAGCTGTAAAGTAGGTTTATTCACTTTCATTATAATCATCTAGCTATATATTCTGGAGATCTTACAATTCACTCTGATAAATAAGAGCTAGAGGTAGTGCAATTTCTTCAGCAAAAACTAAGTAGACTAATAAAAGAAATTTCTGACTATCATTCTGAATGGCAGTATTCTTTCCAGCTTATAGAGCTTCAATAGAGACTAATTACTTTAAGGCATGGCAGAAGTCTAGAAGAAATTCTTTTTTATTAAAGTTATAGATGTTTGAGAGCTCAAGATTATATTAATTAATTTTCTACTTCAACTACTTCATAAGTAGTAGTTAAATAGTTAGCCAGCATCAACAACTGCAATCATAAATAATTAAATAAATCATCAAATTACAAGTATATAGAAGTGCTTAAAGCACTGATAGTTATCTGCTACCTGCCTATTTTAATTAATTGCTTTGAGATAAATGCATTTGATCTTATTATTATACCACTTACAAAATTAATTAACTCAGTAAATTCTAATATTCTCTTCTGTCATCTCTTGTACAATATTTTGTATATCAGAGAGCTTTTTCTTATATCAGAAGGCCACTTCATTCTGAGCAAGTTGCAAGTCTTTATACTATCAGCACAGGATCTCTCAGTTAACTAAGTACTTTCTTATAGTTGCAGCATAATTTAAGATCTCTTGCAATTCAAGATCTTTAATTACAAGCCTAATTAAGGCATTGTTAACTATATTGTTGCATATTGAATGTTGAACATTGGAGAAATTTTAGTGGTGGAAGATTTGGCTTGTTTAGTGGTGTGGCTCACTTAGTGGTAAACTACCTTAGCTGAGTCAAATTGATTCCTGCAAATTCTGACCAATCTCTACTAAATTCTAGTATGTTCTATACTGTTTGATAGCTGAGATATCAGAATTAATTAGTGAAAAATAGTTTTTCAAATACTTATAGTAACTAACTTTTTGAACTAGAAACAAGCTATAATATATACTTTGCAAATCAGAGCAGTTTTTATTAATTTTTCTGCATTTAAGAAAAAATTCCAGCTAGATTTCTAGTGACTTGACAGGTTTACTATCTTTTCCATCTGATAAAAGTGTTATGAACATAGACCTAGACCAATCAAGCATTAGACAATGTCAGATGTTCAGAGGTACTCATGTGACTCCAACTCTGAACATATAAGAATCACACAATCTATACAGATCATGGGAATCTTAGTATTCAGTCTTCTAGTTAGAGAATCTCTACATTCTACAGATGACTCTCTTCCATCAGTTGCAGATATTGTATTTACTTAGCTCTTTCATATCTCTAATTCTGGGAAAATCTATATAATCTACAATCAGTTCTTTTAATATTCTGAATACTTTGATATATAATTGTCTAAGTTAGTACAATGCCACCAAGACTCATGAGATGAATCATGACAACACTTCATATTGCAAACCTGACAGAGATAGATACTAATGTAAAGAAGATGAACATTAATGAAGATGCTGTTAGCAGTAGAGCTATTATCAGCAAGACATCAGCAGATAATACAGACAACAGAGATACACCTCTCAATATATTAGACAAAACTCAAAGAGAGAAGATTTTTGAAGAAAGAAAGACATGTCTGCAAAAGAATCTAGCAGATATACATAAATAAAATAAGATACACAGACTGCAGAAGCAGATAGAATACAAATAAAGAATAACAAATAATAATTTCTCTTTAGAGTTTCTCTTACACATATAATAATAAAGAAATCAGACAATTTCAACAATGTAAAGCTTTCAAAAGTATCTTATTACTATAGTAAATTACTTGGCAAGTGCAAATTGTGATTAGCTTTAATAAAACAGCAGTTTTGTCTGAGAAAATTATTACAAAAGATATCAGATAAAGTCAGAATTAATTAAATGTTCAGCTATTTTCAGAACAAATCTCAGATGTATTGGCAGATGCTGGAGGTAGAGAGAGAACAAGTACTTATATTATAGAGCAAATTCAAGATGTGGTGTAAGAACAATATTGAATCTGAAATAATATACAGTCAAGATACAATGCAGTACTATCATGATACTTTCTAACAAGAAAATCAGTTTATACTCTTATTTTTTATGTATATTGCTAAACTTAAGCAGAATCTGAACAGTCTACTAGATGAAATTTTTTGTGTACTCTTTCTACAGATAAAGCTCAGATTAATTATTTGAGCTGAACTTGATAAACTACAATATTAATCAAAAACAGTTGTAGAACTACAAGAACAAGCAACACTTATCAAGTTCATTCTAGAAAAGAAGAAACAAAGTCAGTGAAATAAAAATCAAAATAAGAAGAAACAGAAAATATTTATCTCTTAAGATAAAGATATATTTCAACAAGATAATAAAGAAGATTATTCACAAATAAAGAAGACACCAGTGAAACTACTTCCAAAAATATCAGAAGAGAAATATAAATAATAAATAGATGAAGAGCTCTGTCTAAGATATAGCTAATTAGACTATAGAGCAAAGTTTTGTACAAACAGCTTTAACAAGTTCCAGCAGACAGACAAAAAGAATGAGAATTGGGTAAAGACTAGAGCTGCAAAGCCTATATAAGACTTAGGTCAAACATTAGAAAGATGGGGTATTAACTTAATAAAGAAGATAAGCAGGTACAGTATGTGGTTGTTAGTTATACTGACTACATCATCAGATGGTATTACAGAGTAAGCTGCACTATTGAACTCAGATACTATAGTGAACAGTATCTTCTACAAACTGGTGTTCTAATTAGACTAGAATCAATCAGAGACACTCATGAAAGTTATTGAAATATTAAATAAAGCTGAGACTAATTAATACAGTATTTACAAGACTCAACTCACTATAACAGATTTCATAAAGATCATAAAGATAGTAAGACATATATTTGTGGTGATTGACATGGTTAACATGAATATAGTTCTAGGCATGCTGTAGTTAGAAGATTTCAATCCAGATATAGACTGGAAGAATAAGATATAGTGTTATTAATTCTCAGAGAAAATAGTAGAACTTCTGAATGTAAATAAATTTCTTCAAGTGATGTATATCAAGAATAAACCCTCTTATGCTATTTTCATGTCAGATAACAATCAAGTTCTGACAGAAGTGCCTGAGTGGTTAAGAGACTATAAAAATATTTTTTCAGAAGAAAAAGCAGCAGAGTTATCAGAATTAATAAAAATTAGTCATTTAATTATTCTTAAAGATAGCTGTAAGCCTTTATACATACTAATTTATAAACTATCATTCAAGCAGACAGAGATTCTATAAGAGTATATCAAGAACAAGTTATGCAAGAGTTGAATACATTTATCACAAAATTCAGTAGAGGCTCTAGTGTTGTTTGCACTCAAGACTAATAGAGAACTCAGACTTTGTATTAATTATTATGATCTTAATACAATTACAGTGAAGGACTGTTATTCTTTACCATTGATAGATAAGATATTAAGTCAGTTGGTGGGAGCATGCTACTTTTTCAAAATAAATCTACATGATGCCTACCACTAGATTAGAATCAAAAAAGAAGACAAATGAAAGACCATGTTTTATATAAAGTTTGGAAGTTTTGAGTATTTTGTTATATCTTTCAGATTATCAAATGCATCAGTAATTTTTTAGTTCTATATTAATAGAGTGCTGACAGACCTGGTTGACATATACTGTGTAGTTTATCTAGATAATATTCTTATTTTCTCTGTCTTAGAGAGATAGTATGAGAAACATATTAGACTAGTTATAAAGTATCTAAGAGAATATCAGTTATTTATAAAGCTTGCTAAGTGTACTTTTAAAAAATAAACAATCTTATATCTTGGATATATTATTGATAATAAAGATATTAAGATAAACTCAAAGTGGGTACAGACAATTATAGAGTGGTTCTTGTCATGAAGTTTCTATAATATTCAGGTATTTCTAGATTTTGTAAACTTCTATTAGAGATTCATACAAAAGTACTTAGTTATTGTGATACTGTTGACAGATCTCTTAAAAGATAGTGAAGATAGACAGAAGAAGAGATTATTTCTTCTGATACTCACTACCAGAAAAGCATTTTATATATTAAAAGCAGTCTTCTTTAGAGAATCTATCATCCACTACTACAATCCAGAATATAAAATATATCTGAAAACAGATACTTTAGAACATACTATAGATATGATATTACTATAGTTGTTCAATAACAGATAATATTCAGTTGCCTACTGGTCATTCAAGTTTAACCAGATCTAACAAGTTTATAGCATGCCAGGTAAGAAGATGCTGGCCATTATTCAAGTATTTATTTATTGGCAGCAATACTGAAAAGAAATAAAGTACTTTGTAAAGATTATTACAGATTATGTAAATCTTCATTCACTTATAAAGTTCATAAACAAGATGGTACAACAACAATATATAAGATGAATAGAGATTCTTGAAATGTATAACTTTGAGATTCTCTACTATTCTGAAATATATAATCCAGCTGATGCATTATCACAAAGATCAGATTATATCAAACTAGAAGAAGATATTGATCTGCTGATATATATGCTTAAACAATATTATATAAATAGTGTTCTAGAGTAAAACTCATTTAAAGAAACTTTCTTTGATAAAGAGAATATTTAAGTATATGCTGCCTGTATTATTCAAAGCAGTAAAATAGAGATGATGTAGAGAAGATCTGGTGATATCAAGATAATTAAGTCAGTTTACAGAGCACTAGCCAGAGATGCTAAGAAGACTTAATAAAGAAATTACAGAAGATTCTAGATTCTCTATATATATGGGAACACAGCAACAAAAAACAAAAAAATCTATACTAAATCAACTGTAAGTGTGTTGAATTTGCTGCTAGAGATACAGAGAGATAATCTCTTTGTACAAGCAAGATTTGCTAAAACAGAATTTTAGTAATCAGAGTGGAAAATAGACAAACAAGATCTTTTGACAAAGAGTGACAGAATCTATATACCTAGTCATTTAGTTATAAGACAGGAACTACTACAAGTCCATCATGATAATTCATTTGCAGATTACTTTAGTGTGGTGAAGACATTTATCTTGCTCCAGCAAAAATATAATTAGCAATCAATAAAACAAGATGTCTAGATATATATATGTAAATGCCAAATCTGCTAACAAGAAAAGACTTCAATGCACAAACTATATAAATTGCTCATATTATTAACAACATCTAGTGGTCTCTGACACTCAATATTCATGAACTTTATAACAGATCTTTCTTCAAGTAGAGAGAAGAGAAATTCATATCATGCAGTTCTGATTATTGTGAATCAATTTACAAAGCTTGCATGTTTTCTTGTATGTAGAAAGAAGATTAATGTGTCAGAGATAGCAAATCTTTTATTCAGAAGAGTGTTTAAAGATTTCAGATTTTCAAATAATATTGTTTTAAACTGGGAATCTATTTTTATAAGTAAATACTGGTTAGAGCTATATTTTCATATAAAAGTTAGACAAAAACTTAGCATGATATTTCACTCACAAACAGATAGCTAAACAGAGACACTGAACAAGATTTTGAAGAGATATCTTCACATCTATTGTAGCTATAGACAAGATAATTGAAAGAAGTAGCTTGTGTATACAGAATTTGCATACAACAGATCAGAACACTCTGTAATACATATGTCTCTATTTAAAGCAATATACAGCTTTGAATCTAGAGAATCAAATAAGATTCAGAAGTTGACCAACAACAATAATACACAGATAACACTTGACAGAAGACTAAAAATAATCTCTGTGTTAAGAGATAGTCTGGTAAAATATTTAATAAAAGCAAAAAAGAACCAAGCATAGTTCTATAACTAAAGATGTTAAGATAAAGTATATGCATCTGATAATAAAGTAATGTTGTCATTAAAGAATCTATAAATAATATATTCTTACAAGAAGTTAGATAACAAGTATTATAGATCTTTCTCAGTAATAGAGACTATAGAAAATAATGTGTATTGACTGAAGCTCTCTTCAAGCTATCAGGTTCATGATATTTTTCATGTCTCATTGTTGAAACTGTACTACACAAGAAAGAGTAAGATGCCAGCACATTCTTCCACAGTACTAGTAGACAACCATCATGAGTGAGAAGTAGACAAAATCTTAGACAAGAAAGTACATTATCATAAGAGATATTATCTAGTAAAGTGGAAAGAATTCTCTATAGAGAAATCAACATGAGAATCTGAGGAAAATCTCAAAAATGTACAAGAGACTCTTAAGAATTATCTAAAAGAAAAGATATATCTAGCAGAAGATAAATAAATTTACATACATAAAAAAAGATAAAAGTGATAAGAAGTAACATAAAGATTATAACACATCTCTAAAATCAAGAATTTAACAGCAAGAAGATGTACTGTGAGAACACTCAAGATACAGATATGACAGTGGTGAACTGGCCATAAATAAGCAAGACTTAAAAGTTACAGATATGTTTAGTAGTACAACAGATAAAGCTATAATAAAAGATACAGTCACAGAAGAAGATATAACAGACAAAGAATTATAACAAGAATAAAGTACTTTCACAATACTACAAAAACTAGAAAAAACAGCATCAGTTAGATAGTCAATAAAAGATATGAGATTAGCCTAAGCAGAAATTAATCTGAGAATAAGTAAAGACAGTAAAGAAAATCTACAAGACCAGCTTTCATACTATCTTGAAGAGTTTTTGTCTTACTTGTTAAATAAGTAATAAGATAGTCAAGCAAGATATAAATATTTTCAATCTCATTCTCAACTTAAAACAAGATAGCACAAACTGAACTTGGTAAATAAAGAAGTTCAGATAGATTATTCTTGATAGATTCAGCTTCAGACACAAGATTCATAGTTTTAGTTTGTTGACATGATACAGAACAACAATATTTTATAGAAGATTCTTCAAGAATAAAGATAATCTGGTAATAATAACATTTAGCAGCTCTGAAGTCAAGCTTATAAAATTCTCACATAAGTACACTCATACAGTTCACATTGTATGGACAGTAAGAGTCTGCAGTATTAAAGAAGTAATACTTCTCTTAAAGATATAAGAGTCAACATATAACATTAAAAGTAGATTCAGGTATCTATAATCATGTCAGATCAATAAAAAAGAATAGATAAAGACATACTTATATTACAATAAGTACAGATTTGGTACTTTAAATAATAAGCACAAGATTCTTTTTTAGAGTTCTATATACAGGGCTTTACTTCATCCAAACAATCAGTAAATATTGAATATATATATATCAAGCAGGAAAACATCTTCTCTTCAATATCAGAGACAGGATTCTTCAAAAAAGACATAATAATAAAGAGTAGCATAGAAGAAACAACAACACTCTTATCAAGACATAATAGAAGAAGAAGAAGAAAAGAACAAGAATGAGAAGATCTCTATTTATACTCATATCATAATATACTAAGATTGCTAGTTCTATAACTTGTTGATAAATAATATAACAACAGACAACAAATAATATAGCAACCAGACAAGCAAATAAACAAAAAAACAAGTACATAACAAAATAATAGACTTTCATAATAAAATAATTGCTGTTCTATAATAAAGAATGTCTACTACAACCAGCAGCAATACACATGTGATATCTATGTAGACAAGCAGTAGTAATGCAGAAGCTTGCACATTCAAGCATCTACAATACTTCACTAATAATAGAGAAGCTACAACAATATACAAAAAACCACTTTAATGACTTTATATCTCAGAGTTCAAGATCTCTAGAAGAGGGATAGTGTTATGAATATAGATCTAGACCAACCAAGCATTAGACAACATCAGATGTTCAGGGGTACTTATGTGACTCCAACTCTGAACATATAAGAATCACACAATCTATACAGATTATGAGAATCTCAGCATTCAGTCTTCTAGTTAGAGAATTTTTACATTCTATGCATGACTCCCTTCCATCAGTTGCAGGCATCATACCTACTTAGCTTTTTTGTACCTCTAATTCTGGGAAAACCTACATGACTTACAACTAGTTCTTCTAACAAAAAGATATGCTAGCTTTCTGGTGCTACTACATATAAAAAAACCAGATGCTCTTCTTATTTCTCAACTCAGAGTATATCTTATTTTTATAGTACTGACTCTGGCATCTTGAATGTGGGTTTTTGCTACTAAATTTAAGAATATTCTTAGCTGGTTTCTAAAAGCTTCCCTGCAAAAAGCTCTCTAGTTTAATATTTCTCTTCAAAAAAATACTTGCTAGTATTAATCTAACTGGTTTTTGAGACATAATTACTTATATCTCTTAGATTTACTAGCTTGTTCTCTTGCCCTTTGTGCTCTCAATAGATTTTTCATAATTTTTACTCTAGAAGCTGTTCTCACAATTACAGTCTTCAAAAAAACTATATAGTTTACTAGTTCTCTCAAAAAACTAGTCCAGAATTTAATAAGTATAGCTCTGGCTAAAGAAAAATCTACTATATTGAAATTTTCAGCTCTCAGTAAAACAACTGAACTAGTTTGAATTAACTAGCAAGTGAAATATAAAATAATCTTAGAGAATTTTCTTTTAAAAGATTATCTTCTGTTTTCTTATTCAAGAAGATATTTCTTAAAATATAGTTAAAATATCTTCTACTTCTGATTCTTCTTCTGAATCTGAACAGCAAGATTTAAAGTTAATTCTTAATCTTCTTGCTAAAGAATCTCAGAAAAAGAATTATGTTCTTGTGCAAAAATAACTAAATACTTGTATTTTAAGTATTCAAAAAAAAATTTCTTTTCAAGAAACACAAGATACTACTGTTTTTGAGAACTCTGAACTACTAGATCTTGAGAAAAAAATTACACAGCTTGAAAATCAGAAAGTATTTACTAAAAGTAATAGTAATAATACTTCAGAAATCTGCTCTCAAGAGAAAGTATCTGCTGGTAATACTTTTAAATTATACTTTTCTGCTCTAAAGACTGGACTAAATACTGAATTTTCAGCTAAGTCTTTTTTACTTTCTTCATCTTCTAAACTAAATAGTAAAGTTGAAGGTCAAAAAAAGCCTTCTAAGCTAAAGCGCTTTAGAGAAAAGAGATTAGTTCTCAAGATAAATACTTAACTACTTGAAGAGATCAGTAACAAAGCCTTCTTCTTTAGAAATAGAATAAATAACAGCTTTACTAAAGCAAATATTACTGAAAAACTAGTTATTTCTTCAATAGCTAAGTTATTTAGAGATCAATCTCTAATTCTGATGACAACAGAAGACTTTTTCAGCTGATTTTCTTGAAAAGCACAAGCAGACTTGAATATCTATATTCTCAAATCTAATGAATCTTGATATAAAGAGTATGAAAATTCACAAAGATAAGTACTGAAGAGTCTTTGTAGTTTATGATATCTCTACAGAAATCTTTAATATAGAAAATAAATTATCTCTTCTGAAAGAAGAAATAGAAACCTTCAATTCTATTTCTCTAAAAAGAATCTCAATCCCACTATCTTCTGCTCAAAATAGAATACAGAAAAAACATGCATCTGCTGTTTTCCATATTTAAAATATTACTATAGCTGAAAATCTGAAAACAGTTATAATTGCTGGACAGACTTTTAAAGTTTGTAAATACAAAGAGCCAGAAAGATTTAAAAGCACTGTACAATGCTTTAACTGTTAAATCTATAGTTATACAGCACCAAACTATAAAAAAAGAGCTAGATATGGTATCTGTGCTCAAAAACATCAAACAAGTATGTATGAATGCTTAATTTGTGAGACTACTGAAAGAAAATATATACACTTTAAACTAAAATATGTTAATTACTTAGAAAGTCATGTGGCTAAAAGCACAAAGTATGTTTTCTTTAAAAAATCTAATTAATCTAACTATTCAGCACAAAATACTAGTAAATCAATAAAACTAGTGAGAGCTAAACAGAATCTTTCAACAATTAAAACTGTTTCTAAGAGATATTATAAAACAGATTCTGAAGATGAAAATCAAATTATAGTCTCTAAAAAGAAGATTGAAGTTAGACCACCATTTATTAATTTATATTAAGTTCAACTTTAAATACTTCTTCAAAATTGACTTTTCTTCAGAATAATATTGGAAGAAATGAAAAATCATCATATATGTCTTGATATTAGGTTTGAAAAGAAAATTGATTATATTTTATTTCAGGAACCATGAATGAGCTCAGATAATCAGTTTACAGTCTCTCATAATGCATATTATTGCATTCTTTCTGAAAACAAAGATTTGAGATCTAGAGTAGTGATTTTTGCTAGAAAATAGTTCAGATATTAACCCTGCTTAAGATCTGATATATGCTCTAGCAATAATCTTCTAGTTATAGATATCAAAGATAAATACAATCAGTTTAAAACTATTCAACTGATAAATATCTATAATTAAAAAGATCTAAAAGATAACTCAAATCTTTGAATTATTGAAAGAGAACTAGTAAATATCTCAAGTTTTCAATACTTTATTATTACTGAAAATATGAATGCTCATTATCTATGGTGAAACTCAAATATAGTCAATTCAGTTAGAGCTAAAAAACTAGTAGAATGGCTTGAAAAGAATAATATAGATTTAATAAATAAGATAGACAGAGAAATCTTCTTCAGACCAAATCTATTATTTAAATCAATTATAGATTTGATGTTCTTCTTCACTAACTTAACTTAAAAGTTATATAAGTGGTGAATTAATGGAGCTCTTCACTCTGACTCTAATCATGAAATTATTCATTTTAGTATTAAACTAAATACTGAAAATCTTGTTAAAAATTCATTTTATTCAAATCAGTATAACTTTCAGAAAGCTAATTGGGATGAAGTGAATAAATTTCTTCTTCAAAATTTAAATAAAGAAGAGTTTCAATGGAGTTCAATAGAAAATATCCCATCAGAACTTAAATTAGAAGCAATTAAATTGAGAATTCTAATTCAAGTCTCTATTGAAAAACATATTTCCAAAAAGAGAATAACTGAAAGATTCAAACCTTGGTGAAATAATAAGCTAAAAGTGAAGAGAAAAGCTATAACAAAGACTTTTAGAGAACTGAAGAATAAGCAAGTTAGCTTGAAATTCTTTTAACAAACTAGAAATAACTACTTCAATGTTATTAAAAAAGCAAAGTCATCATGTTGGAATGAATTTCTTGAAAATACTTAAGAAAAAGAGATTTTTAAAGCATATAAATATACCAAAGAAAAAAGAGTGAAAAAAACTCCAATTCTAAAATTTTCAGATCCTGAAAATGAAATAGAAAATAAAGCTATTTTATTTAAAGAAAAATGCAATGCTTTTACAAAAACTCTTTTCAGAGAACCAACAAGCTATCCACCAATAAATTGGAATGAATATCATGAAAACCCAGATTGGAAATAGTCTAGTCTTCAAAAAATAGAGATTAAGAACTTTATTTTTTCAGACTTTAAAATTAGTACTTCTGGCTCAGATGATATATTCTTTCTTATACTACAAAAAATCTATCCAGTACTTAAAGATAGGTTATTCAAGCTATACTTTATAATATTTAAAAAGAAATATCATTCTGAAATCTGAAGAGAAGCTACTAAAATTATTCTAAAAAGGTCAAATAGAACAGCTTTAATATCAAAATCTTACTGAATTATGTCTCTTCTTAACTATTTGAGAAAAGTGATAGAAAGAGTTATTACTTCTAGACTCTTTTATTAAATTTTTCAAAATAAACTACTAAATATTAATCAGTTTGAAGAAAAGAAGCAATGCTCTGCTATAGATGCTGTAATGAGTTTGGTACATGATATTCAACTTACAAAAGTTAATAAATTGGTAGCCTCAGGTTTTTTTATTGATATAAAAGAAGCATTTGATTATGTTTTATTAAATAGACTTTTAAAAATCTTCTCTAATTTGCAACTATCTAAATCACTAGCTATATAAATTTTTTATTTTATACAAACAAGAAAAATTCAACTAGTTTTTGATGGTGAGAAACAACAAGAAAAGATATCTATAAATATTGAAATTTCTCAAGATTAATCTCTCTTCCTAATACTCTTCTCTATATATACTATATTTCTCTTGAGAAATGATAATAATTCAGATCTTAAAGATAATTAGAATTTCTAGTTATATAGATAATACTAGACTTGTTGTTTTCTCTTTCTCACTAAAAGAAAATTGCTTTAAGTTAGATAAAGCTTTGCAAGCAATATCTAACAGACAAGATTCTCATGTAGTTTAATTTGATATGAAAAAGACAGAACTAATTTACTTTACAAAATTATTTAGTGAAGAGAACTCAGTTAAAGTACATGATCAAGTCTTCAAATCAAAAAGACTAGTGAGATGGTTAGATATTTGGCTTGACAATACACTTACTTTTAAGAATCATATGGAAATCAAGATATCAGCTGCTAAAAGAGTTTTTAATTAAATAATTAAACTTTCAAATACTGAAAAAGATCTTATCTTTCAAGCTATAAAATAACTATATATAGCTTGTATTACTTTAGTAGCTGATTATAGTGTTCAGATTTGGTGGAAGAATCAAAAGAATCTACTTAATAAGTATGAGAAACTTCAAAACTCTACTTTAAGAAAGATTTTAAAAGCTTTTAAAATTTCTTCAATATATACTATAAAGATTGAAGCTGCTATTTCTTCTGCCAAAGTAAGATTTAATAAACTATATAAAAACTATACTTATAGACTATTAAAAATATCAAAAGAATACATAATCAGAGAAAGAGTATCTTCTAGCTTTCCACCATATAATAATGATGTTGATCTTGATTGAAGAAGATTTTTAAACTGAAATCAATCAGAACTAAATAATAAATATGTTGAACAAACATCAACTAAAAGAAAAAGAAGAAAAATCAATAAACAAAAAAAGTATCCAAGTCAACTATTCATAGTTTGTTCAATAATTTCAAACATATTATCTTCTCTAAAAACAGAGAAAATCAAAGCAAAATAAAATGCATCTTGGTCTGAAAATCTAGCTAATTTAATAGATATTCAAATTGAAGAATCAGATAAGAAAATAGCTAAAGATAGTTATCTAAATAAAATTAAAAATTTAGACAATAGATCTTTAATTCTCTATTTAAATAGATCAAAAGCTGAAGAAAATCAATATACTGGTGCTGGTGTATACAATTTACAAGATAATATTAGATTTTTAAAGACTTTAATGCAGAACTGTTTGCTATAGATAAAGCATTTAAATTAGCAAGTTCTATCCCTGAGTTCCAATCAAGATCAATATCAGATATCTGGGTGTTTTCTGATAGCTATTTAGAGGCTTATAAATCAAGATCTTAATTCTGGCTTATATTATCTTCAACCTATAAGGAAAACTGCTAAGTATATCAGAAATCAGCAAATTAATCTACATCTTCATTAAATTCCTGCATATGTAAATATATATGAAAATAAAAAAGCTGATCTAGCAGCAAAAAAAGCTACAGAATTAAATCAAGTTTGTTCAGAGAGATATATATCTCTTACTTATATAAAAAAATAAATAAAAGAACAAGTAATAATAAAGTAGTATAAAGATCTTTTTAATAAAAAAAGCTCTACAAACCACTACTCTTAATTTAAAGTAAAGCTCAGATAGAAAGCATCTGCTCTTTCTATATCTAAGAAGATATGATCAATTATTTGCTAATTAAAGCTTGATCATGAATATTTCAGATCTTATCTAGTAGAATTATCTAACTATTTTTCCAACTTATGCTCTTTCTGTAATTATGTTGAAAATCTAAAGTATCTATTATTAAACTAAAAGAAGAAAAATTTAACAAGAGCTTAATATTTCTTAATTATCTTTAAATTTTATTTTTGAAAGTGAATTAGACCTAAAATAGCTAGTTTTATTTCTGAAATGTACTAGAATATCTATTAGATAGTAGCTTTTTCAAACATGTTAACTTTATTTCTTTAATTTGTATTACACTGATACAAGAATTTTGTTTTTCTTTGAAATTTATTTTATATACTATCTGTTATTTGACTTTTGTAGAGAAAAAACATCTTATATTGCCTTGAAATACTTTAATTCTTCTATTTTTCAGTTTCTACAATGTACACTAAATAAATTCTAACAGATAAGCTGCAAGATAGTCTTTATAATCACTGACCACATAAGACTATAATGAATAATAATAATAATAATAAAATAATAATAATAATCTTGACAGCTCTAGAAAGTAATACATGTGGATAAGATTACAATCAATACTATCAGAAAATAACAAATGATATTTACAAATAAAGTTCTTGAGAATTGCAAATTACTAGTTAAAGATTACAAGAAGAAAAAAAAAGATTAACAGCATACTTAACTTATACAGAGATTAACACTATACTTACTTCAAATGCTGGGACAACACTTTTCAGACCAGAGCAGATATCACATGTAGATATTAGTTAGCATAGTTAGCTTCTAGTTATAGTTCAGGAGATCTAACAGTCTCTATAATATGAATATCATCTTGCCACTTATTACAGATGTTAATTGTTTTTGGGCACTCATTCTTTAAGAAGAGCAATACAGTAGATTTCTGCTATAGTGAACCTCTATACAACAAATTCCCCTATATAATGGACAAAATCTCTTCCCAAATTTGAATCTCCCTACAAAATTCATTAATCTCTGATAAACTGAAATTTGCTAACCATTTTGAATATTTTATAGATAATTTGTTATAATAAGACCTAATACTGTACCAGACTACTATTTCAATTAAGCAAAAGAAGACTTTCTGAACTTATAAGCTGTAGTATTCAAGTCTCAGCAATAAAACTTTAAAGTAATGACTTGAGCAATACTATAATCAAATTATTACTTTATTTTCTGTCTTCAAGATTCTATTATTATATTATGATTATCTTGATCAGATTGTCTGGTGCTCAGAGCAGAAGCACTACTATTATAAGCACTAGTCTGAGCTTGAAATAGCTCTTTATATGTAAATTCAACAGACAGAGAATTACATCTCTACCTTAAAAGGGATAATTTAATATAAAGCAGAGATTTTTTTTGAAAGAATCTATTAGTTTATAAAGATTACAAAATGCTAGCATTTAGCAATAATTAACTTTACTAATTTCAGTTTTGCAAGTTCATCAAGAATTATATATAATATAGAAAAGCTGAAAGTACTGTAATAGCAGAGTAAGAAATAAGAGATATAAAGCAGCTTCTTTAATAGTATAATCTCAAAAACATCTTCAACTGTAATGAAACTAAGCTTTTTTAGAAGTTAATATCAAATCAAGAGCTTTGTATATACTCAATGCCTGGACAAAAAAGAGAGAAAATATAAATCACTGCTTATATATACTGCAATGCAGATAGATTAGAGAAACTGTTTATCTGATTTATTAATACAGCTAAATAATTATACATTTGTCATACTGCTAGTATTAAAATTAAGAATCTGTCACTCAAGTAGTGATTAAATAAGAAAGTCTAGATAACAGAATATATTATAAAGAAATAGCTTTGCTAATTTAATTCTTAAATAACAGACTGTAAAGTTATGTTTTTTATAAATAATTTCTCTGCATATGAGCTTGCATTTAAAAATATTCAGCAGAGTCTCTATCTCTTGCTGAATATTTTAATTATTTTACTTTCATTAAATGCAACAAGTAAATATCAATCACTAAATCAAGAGATGATTTATACATAAAAGTAATACTAGAAGCAGTAGTGAATTTGATATATACTTGAAAAATATAAGTCTGGCCAGAATTCTCTTATTACAGTCAATATTTTGATGACACTGTGCTGGAAAATTAAGATATAATATATAAACACATCTACAGTTTTAATTATTTACTGCTTTAACAAAGCTTTATTTCTCAAAAGATCTGTACAGTTGAATTCTGAGAATATGTTAGGTGAACTGGTTGTAGATCACATAGGTTTTCCCAGGATTAGAGGTACAAAAGAGCTAAGTAGGTACAATGCCTGTAACTGATGGGAGAGAGTTGTGTGTAAAATGTAGGAGTTCTCTTACTTGGAGACTGAACACTGGGGTTCCCATAATTCATGCAAATTGTGTGATTCTTATATATTCAGCATTGGGGTCATGTGAATACCTCTGAACATCCAACATTGTTCAATGCTTGGTTGGTCTAGATCTATGTTTGTAACATTATCCCCCCCCCCAGAGGCCTCAGACTTCAAGACATAGGGCTACTGAAGTGATTTTTCATACATTGTTGTAGCTCCCCTATCATTGGTGAAGCATCATAGATTCTTGGATGTGTAAGCTTCTGCATTACTCACTGCTTGTCTATATAGACATCCCACATGTGTATTGCTGCTGGTTGCAGTAGACATTCTTCATCATAGGACAGCAATTGTTTTATTACAAAAGTCCAGCATTTTGTCATGTACTCATTTCTTTGTTTGTTTGCTTGTCTGGTTACTATATTGTCTGTTGTCCATTGTTATGTTGTTTATCAACAAGTTGTGGGACTAGCAACCTTGGTGTGTTATGACAGGTATAAATAGAGAGTTCCTGGCCCTCTTCTTCATTCTCTTCATACTTCTTCATCTGTGATGCCTTCCTCTGTGACTGCGCCTTCTGTTGTGGTCCCATCTATTGTTGTACCAAATGTACCTGCAACTCTCAAGCCTCACTTGTCTATAGCCAGTTCACCACTGTCATGGCCACATCTCAGACACCCTTGCAGTACACCTTCTCACTATTAAATTCTTGATTTTATAGATGTGTTGTGATCTTTATATTTATTTTGTGTCATGTTTATCTTTCTTTCTGTACATAGGTTCATTTATCTTCTTGTAATTTCATCTTTTCTTTAGGTAATTCTTAAGAGTTTCTTGTGCATTTTCAAGATTTTCCTCAGGTTCCCACATTAATTCCTCAATAGAAAATTCTTTCCACTTCACTAGATAACATCTCTTGCAGTAGTGTGCTTTGTTGTCCAAGATTTCATCTACTTCCCACTCATGATGGTCATCTACCAGTACTGCAGGAGGATGTGTTGGTGTCTCACCCATTCTCATGCAGTACAGTTCCAATAATGAGACATGAAAAACATCATGAATTTGATAGCTTGGAGAGAGCTTCAGTCAATATGCATTATTTCCTATGGCCTCTATCACTGAGAAAGATCCATAGTACTTGTTGTCTAACTTCTTGCAAGAACATATTATTTATAGGTTTCTTGATGACAACATCACTTCATCACCAGATGCATACACTTTATCTTGATATCTTTGGTTATAGAACTGTACTTGATTCTCTTTTGCTTTCATCAAACATTCTACCAGACTATCTCTTAATATGGAGATCATTCTCAGTCTTCTGTCAGGCACTATCTGTATATTATTATTATTGTCAACCAACTTCTGAATCTTATCTGATCCTCTAGATTCAAAGCTGTACATTACTTTAAATAGAGACATGTGCATTACAGAGTATTCTGATCTGTTGTATGCAAATTCTGTATACACAAGCCACTTCTTCCAGTCATCTTGTCTATAGCTATAATAGATACAAAGATATTTCTTCAAAATCTTGTTCAGTGTCTCTGTTTGGCTGTCTATTTATGAATGGAATACTGTGCTAAGTTTTTATCTAACTTTCATGTGAAAATATAGCTCTGACCAGTATTCACTTGTGAAAACAGATTCCCAGTTCAAAATAATATTGTTTGGAAATTCAAAGTCTTTAAACACTCTTCTGAACAGAAGATTTGCTATCTCTAGTACATCAATCTTCTTTCTACATGCAAGAAAACATGCAAGCTTCATAAATCAATCCACAACAATCAGAACTGCATTATATGAATTTCTCTTCTCTTCACTCAGAGAAAGATTCATTATAAAGTTCATGGATATTGAACACCAGAGATTACTGAGTGTTGGCAATGATGCAAGCAATCTATATAGTTTGTGTATTGGAGTCTTCTCTTATTAACAGGTTTGGCATTCACATATGTACATCTGGATATCTTGTCTTATTAATTGATAATTATATTTTCACCAGAGCAAGATAAACATCTTCACCATGTCAAAGTGATCTGTAAATAAATTATTGTGGTGGACTTATAGTAGTTCCTGTCTTAGAGCCAGATTATTAGAGATGTAGATTCTGCTGCTCTTTATCAAAAGATCTCATTTATCTATTTTCCACTCTGACTGCTGAGATTCTATCTTAGTGAATCTTGCTTATACAGAGAGATCATCTCTCTGTACTTCTAGCAGCAGATTCAATACACTTACAGTTGATTTATTATAGATCTTTTTATTTTTCATCACCATATTCATATATACACAGGGAATTCAGGATCTTCTGTAATTTCTTTATTAAGCCTCCCCAGCATCTTTGGCTGGTGCTCTCTGAACTGACTCAATTATCTTGGTGCCACCAGATCTTCTCTGTGCCACCTCTACTTCACTGCTTTGGACAGCACAAGCAGCACATACTTGAATACCTTCTTCATTAAAGAAAGTTTCTTCAAATAAGTCCCACTCTGAAACACCATCCACATAATATTATTTAAGTATATATATTGGCAGACCAATGTCTTCTTCTAGTTTGATATAATCTGGTCTTTATGATAATGTATTGGCTGAATTATGCTTCCCAGAGTGGTAGAGAATCTCAAAGTTATATATCTCAAGAATCTCTATCCATCTTACATGTCATTATTGTGCCATCTTGTTCATAAACTTCATAAATGAACAAAGATTTGCATGATTCATAATAATCTCTACAGAATACTTCATTTCTTCTAAGTACTGCTATCAATAAACAAACATTCAGACAATGGCCAATATCTTCTTATCCAGCATATCATAGACTCATTAAGTCTGGTCAAACTTGAATGACCAGTAGACAACTGGATGCCACTCATCTTCAAACAGCTGTAGTAATATCATATCTGCAGCATGTTCCAAAGCATCTATCTCCAGACATATTCTATATTCTGAATTATAGTATCAGATAACAGGCTCTCTGGAGAAGACTGTCTGCAACTCACAAAATACTTCTCTGACAGCAGATATCAGAAGAAAAGATTCTTTCTTTCTTTTCTTTTCACTGTTCTTTAAGAGATCTGTCAACAGCATCACAATAATCAAGTACTTTCATATAAATCTCCAATAGAAGTTCACAAAACCCAGAAATATCTGGATATCATGAAAACTTCATGATAAGAGCCACTTCATGATTATCTGTACTCACTTTAGGTCCATCTTAATATCTTCATTATTAATAATATATCTGAGGTATGAGATTGTTTGCCTTTTGAAAGTGCACTTAGCAAGCTTTGCAAACAACTGATATTCTCTTAGACACTCTATAACTAGTCTAACATGTTTCTTGTGCTCTCTCTCTAAGACTGAGAAAATAAGAATATCATCTAGGTAAACTACACAGCATACATTAACCAGGCCTGCCAGTACTCTATTAATATAGAACTGGAAGGTCACTGGTGTATTTAACAATCTGAAAGATATGACAAGATACTTAAAACTCTCAAACTTTGTACAAAACATGGTCTTTCATTCATCTTCTTCTTTGATTCTAATTCAGTGATAGGCATTATATAGATCTATCTTGAAAAAGTAGCATGCTCCCATCAACCAGCTTAACATCTTATCTATCAACAGCAAGAGGTAACAGTTCTTCACTGTGATTGCATTAAGATCACAATAATTAATACAAAGTCTGAGTTCTTCATCAGCTTTGAGTGTAAATAATACTGAAGCTTCTGCTGGACTTCATGATAAATATATTCAACTCTTGCATAACTTGTTCTTGATGTACTCTTATAGAATCTCTGTCTGCTTGAGTGATAGTCTATAGATTAGCATGTACAGAGGCTTGTGGCTATTTTTAAGAACAATCAGATGACTGATCTTCATTAATTCCAGTAACTCTGCTACTTTTTCTTCTGAGAAAATATCTTTATAGTCCCTCAACCACTCAGGCACTTCTGTTAGAACTTGATTGTTATCTGATGTAAAAATAACATAAGAGGGTTCATTCTTGATATATACTGCTTAGAGAAATCTATCTGCATTCAGAAGTTTCACTATTTTCTCTGAAAGTCAGTAACATCATGTCTTGTTCTTTCAGTCTATATCTGGGTTGAAATCTTCTAACTATGATATGCCTAGAACTATATTCACATCAATCATGTCAATTATCACAAATGTATGTTTTACCATCTTTGTGATCCCCATAAAGTCCATTATAGTGAGTTAAGTCTTGTAGATGCCATACCAATCAGCCTTAGCTCTATTTAACATCTCAATGACTCTCATAAGCATCTCTGGTTAATTCCAGTCCAATTGGGATGCCAGTTTGTAGAAGATACTGTCCACTGTGATACCTGAGTTCAACAGTGCAGCTTGCTTCATAAGACCACCTGACAGTATAGTCAGTATGGCTGACAGGCACATACTGTGCCTGCTTGCCTTCTCTATTAAGTTAACATTCTGTCTTTTTAATGTTTGATCTGGGTCTTGCATGAGCTTTGCAGTTCTAGTCTTTGCTCAATTCTCATTCTTTTCATCTGTCTGCTGAGACTTGTTGAAGCTGTTTATACAGAACTTTGCTCTATAATCTGATTGGCCATATCTTAGATAGAGCTCTTCATTCATTTATTGTTTGTGTTTCTCTTCTGATATTTTTGGAAGTGGTTTCACTAGTATCTTCTTCATTTATGGATAATCTTCTTTATTGTCTTATTAAGATGCATCTTTCTCTTGAGAGATTGAGATTTTTCATTTCTTCTTATTTTGATTCTTGTCTCACTGACTTTACTTCTTCTTTTCTAGAATGAACTTAATAAGCATCACTTGTTCTTGTAATTCTGCAACTGTTTTTAGTTGGTGTTGCAGTTTATCTAGTTCAGCTCAGATGATTGGTCTGAGCTTCATCTATAGAAAGAATACACAAAAGAATTTATCTGATAAACTATTCAGATTCTGTTCAAGTTCAGCAATGTACATAAAAAACAAGAGTATGGGTTGATTCTCTTATTAGACAGCATTATGATAATGCTGTATTATGCCTCAACTACAAGTTATCTCAGATTCAACATCATTCTTACACCACATCTCAAATTTATTTCATGACATGAGTAGTTGTTCTCTCTCTATTCCCAACATCTGCTAATGCATCTGAGATTTGTCACAAAAATAGCTGGACATCCAATCAATTCTAACCACATCTAGTGTCTTTTATAATGATTTTCTCAGATAAAACTGCTGTCTTATTAAAGCTAATCACAATTTGCACTTATCAAGTGATTTGCCATAGTAGTAAGATACTTTTAGTGACTTCATATTATCAAAATCATCTGACTCCTCTATCAGTCTTGTGTGTAAGAGGAACTCTAAAGAAAAATTATCATTTATTATTCTCTGTTCATATTCTATCTGCTTCTGCAGCCTGTATATCTTATTTTGTTCATATATATTTGCTAGATTCTTTTGCAGATGTATTTTCTTTTCTTTAAAGATCTTCTCTCTTTGGGTTTCATTCAATGTATTAAGAGATATATCTCTGTTGTCTGTATCATCTACTGATGTCTTACTGATAATGGCTCTACTGCTACTAGCACCTTCATCAATGTTCATCTTCTCCACATTAATGTCTATCTCTGTCAGGTCCATAATGTGGGGTGTTATTGTGGTTCATCTTGTAAGTCTTGATGATATTGTACTAACTTAGATAATTGTATGTCAGAGCATTCAGAATATTAGGTGAACTAGTTATAGGTCACATAGGTTTTCCCAGAATTAGAGGTATGAAAGAGCTAAGTAGATACAATGCCTGCAACTGATGGAAGAGAGTCATGTGTAAAACATAGAGATTCTCTCACTTGAAGACTGAATGCTGGGGTTCCCACAATCTATGCAAATCATGTAATTCTTATATGTTCAGTGTTGGGGTCATGTGAATACCCCTGAATGTCCAACATCATCTGATGCTTGGTTGGTCTAGATCTATGTTTGTAACAGAATAATTTAATTATAAGGATTACCAGCAAGTTTTAAAAACTCTGTCTTCTCTCAGTAATTCAAAATCTGATGAATATTCAGTACTTTCTTAATTTAGCAGATAAAGTAGTAGAGGATTTTTCTAAGACTATTGAGCAGCATATTATTGCACTGCTAGATCCAGCAGATAAGAGTGAAGAGAATGAGAATTTAGCTACAGAAATGCTCTTACTGATTACATCTTTAGAGACTTTAGATCTAGTTAAACAGCTCCAGCTGTATAAAGAGCAGCAAAATCAGAGAGATCAACAGATAATTCAGCAGCTCAACAGCTACAAGAGCAAAATAGCAGCAAGAAGACTTTAAACTCAGTAGCAGCAAGATATTTGTGCCTATTTTCAATGCGCACCCCCTATATAGTGAATTCCCCTATATAACAAATCAAATAAGCTTCCAAATTTAAATCGCTATAGCGGGGATCTACTTACAAGTCATGTGAGTATTCAGCCCGACAATAATCCAGTGAGGCCAAAGATAACGGATGCTCCAAGGGCACACTCCGTACTCCGTACAGCACCGTAAAATCAGGCCCAGGGGACCGATCCCTAGACGTGCTAGGAGGCTCAGCCGGACATTAGATCGTGAACTTGAAAGGATGCATGTAATATAGATGCTGCGCTAGCCTCTTAAAGGCTAGCGCAATCCCGCATAGCTGCCCAATAGGCGGCTGGGACGGTGTATGACTAAAACCAAACCAAACCAAACCATAACAGATGCTCCATACGGTAAGGTAGTTCACCACTAAATGAGCCACACCACTAAACAAGCCAAATTTTGCCAAATGCTTCATGCAACAAATTTATTAAATATCTCAACAACCAGATCTTTATTATTAAATAGCTATTAAATATTAAATAAATGTATTCTTTAAAGCATAGAAATTAGTATAGTTAGGAAAATAAATAGGTGGATGACCTAATATTACAGCCAGAGCAAGAGATTCAGGGGATAGATAGAAAAGAATTCAAAGAAATATCAACAGTAGATTTCTCAGCTAGAGAGTCTAATACTTTACTAGAGATGCTTGTAGAGCTCTTACTTTCTCTTTTGAAAGATTGTATAGACTTTCTGTAATAAGACTCTTTAGTAGAGAAGTTCTTTCAATAGTACTTTAAAGCTAGTGCTTAAAGCTCTGACTGCCAGTATTTATTAGTATGTTCAACTGTCTGTTTTTTCTTCTTTACTAGTTATAAAGTCTTCTTCTTCTCACAAGCAATATATTATATCTTTCTTTATCTAGTATATTTAATTTTTTTGATCTCTTGTTGCTTTTAGATTTTTTTATAAGTATTCTTCTGTTTAATCTGTTTTTTTTCAATATTTCTAGCAGTCTGCTTCTTTTAAAGCTCTTGTTAAAGTTTTGTCTCTTGTATTTAAGTAATTTTATCAGCTTTTTCAGTCTCTATTTCATTCAGGCACTTGTGTGTCTTAAGAACTTTTATTAAAGATCAGAACTGTGCTTGACTAGAATTATCTTTATTAAGTAAATCTAGAGACTTGTCTTGCTTGTGATGTTGCTTTTCCATCACTAGAGTTAATCTTAGCTGCTGATTCTTATGTTCCAGCAGTTTATTATAAAGAGCAAACTACTTACTAACTTGAATAACTTATCTAATGCTCTGTGAATTTAGACTGTGCTAAAGATATATACTCTTGATCTCTTATTAAAGTTGGTGCATATTGCTAGAAATAAAAGATTTAACTAATAATATAGAGGCTTGAGCAGTTTCAAATCAGTATAATTAATATTAAGAATCCAGAGAGTTAATTTCAATCTTTACAAAGTCAGTAAGTATATTTTCAACTGTTAAAGTCTTCTTTTAAGTTATATTAAATAATCTTCAGAAATCTCTTTTTGTTATTTGAATATAGCTTATTTCTTGATATAGTAGTGCTTCCAGCTTATTAAAATATGTCTTGCTCAGTGGCTTAAAGATTTCAACATCAAGAGATTACAAATAGTGAATTGAATGTGGTGGAAGAATTATAAGAAGAATCTTTTTATAGTCAGCATATTTAATAAATTTCATATTTATATAGAAGAAATAGCCATCTAGTAGAAGCAAATATTTTTCTCAATTAGCTTGTTTCTTAGTATGCTAATTGAAAATCTATTTTAACTACTTCAGTCTATATTTATTATTGCTTCAATTATTTGTTAAAGCTGTAAAGTAGATCTATTTACTTTTATTATAATTATCTAGTCATGTATTTTGAAGATCTTGTAATTTGTTCTGGTAAATAAGAGCTGAAGATAGTATAATTTCTTCAGCAGAGACTAAGCAGAGTAATAAGAGAAATTTCTGACTACTATTCTGAGTAATGATATTCTTTCCAGCTTGTAAAGCTTTAATAGAAACTAATTACTTTAAGATATGACAGAAGTCTAAAAGAAATTCTTTTTTATTAAAGTTGTAGATATTTAAGAGCTTAAGATTATATTAATTAATTTTCTGCTTTAACTATTTCATAAGTAGTAGTTAAATAATTAGCTAGCATCAACAACTGTAATTACAAGTAATTAAATAAATTATTAAATTACAAGTATATAGAAGTGCTTAAAGTACTGATAGTTATCTACTATTTGTCTATTTTAATTAATTACTTTAAGATAAATGTATTTAATCTTATTATTATACTACTTGCAAAATTAATTAATTTAGTTAATCTTAACATTCTCTTCTGTTATCTCTTGTACAATATTTTATAGAATCTGAGATGTAATAACAAGATCATAACTAGAGAGCTTGTTTATATAATTCAGAAGCTCTGTCTTCTGTATATTAGAGAGCTTTTTCTTATATTAGAAGATTATTTTATTCTGAGCAAGTTGCAAGTCTTTATACTATTAGTACAGAGTCTCTCAGTTAACTAAGTACTTTCTTATAATTACAGTATAATTTAAGATCTCTTGTGATTCAAGATCTTTAATTACAAGTCTAATTGAGATATTGTTGACCATATTATCACATATTGAATGTTGAACATTGGAGGAATTTTGGTGGTGGAAGATTTGGCTTGTTTAGTGGTGTGGCTTGCTTAGTGGTGAACTACCTTACAGAGTAGAGCAAGCAGCCATTCAACCCCGCCATCACCCCACTTCCAGGATTTCATGGTCAATGTACTTGGTAATTTAAGAAAAGGCTGATGGATATTTAAACACTAAAGGACCCATAACTTCAGGAAACACGGTTCCTTCCACTTCCAATTCTGAGAACTCCAATCGAGGTTATATTTGCTGTAATACCTAGCAAAAGAGTGCCCAGATTCCACAAAAATGTCCTTATCAAACAAATTAGCTATCACTGACATTGACCTTCACGGAAAGCGTGTTCTGATTCGAGTGCGTGCAACCCCAACTCTGCTAACGGCTGTTCATAAACAGTACCATCACCAATTATCTAACAGCATTTGTAACTTAGGTTGATTTTAATGTGCCATTGGACTCGCACAACAATATCACAAATAACCAACGGATTGTCGGCGCATTGCCCACCATCAAATATGCCATTAACCATGGGGCCAAATCTATTATTTTGATGTCTCACCTTGGTCGACCGGATGGAAGACCGAATGGCAAATATAGTCTGGCACCAGTTGCACCTGAGTTGGAAAAGCTCCTTGGCACGCCAGTCAAATTTGTACATGAATGCGTCGGCAGGGAAGTTGAAGAAACCGTTTCCAGTGCAAATAACGGACAAGTTATCCTACTGGAAAACCTCCGCTTTCATCCGGAAGAGGAAGGGAGCTACAAAGATCAAGAGGGGAAAAAGGTTAAGGCTGATAAAAACAAAGTCGAAGAGTTTCGCAAGGCATTGACTGCATTGGGAGACGTGTACATCAGTAGGTACACCCACATGCAGAGGGAAAAGCTTAGTGAGCTAAACCGTTGAAAATCCAGACGATGCTTTCGGGACAGCCCACCGAGCGCATAGTTCTATGGTTGGAATCAACCTACCAGAAAAAGCGTCAGGTTTTCTGGTCAAGAAAGAACTTGAATATTTCGCGAAAGTCCTGGAAAATCCACAGCGTCCCTTCTTGGCAATTCTTGGAGGCGCTAAAGTTTCGGACAAAATCCAATTGATCGACAACCTCCTCAGCAAAGTAAACAGCCTTATTATTTGCGGCGGGATGGCATTTACCTTCAAAAAGGTTCTCGACAACATGAAGATTGGGAACAGTCTATTTGACGAGTCTGGCAGTAAGACTGTTAACCAGATCATGGAGAAGGCGAAGCAAAACAACGTGGAGGTTGTCCTCCCTGTGGACTTTGTCACTGGCGATAAGTTTGCTGCTGATGCTAAGGTTGGCTATGCCACTGATGCCGATGGTATTCCGGAAGGATGGATGGGTCTCGATTGCGGTGAAAAGAGTGTGGAGCTATTCAAAGCGGCGATCAATGAAGCCAAGACCATTCTTTGGAACGGTCCTCCTGGTGTATTCGAAATGGACTCGTTCGCCAATGCGACCAAAAAGACACTCGATGCTACTGTGGCTAGCGCGCAAGAGGGTAAGGTAGTCATCATTGGTGGTGGAGACACCGCCACCGTCGCAGCGAAGTACGGTGTTGAAAACAAATTAAGTCATGTCTCAACTGGCGGAGGAGCATCGTTGGAACTTCTCGAAGGCAAAGAACTGCCTGGGGTTTCTGCTCTGTCAAGTAAATGAGTTTGCTTATTTTCTAGCTTCTAAAGTCTAAGTTTCATGTCCCAAAGGAAATGATTCGGGACTTCGTGGCCGAAACGGAATGACTGAAGACCAGACTTTAGGCTTGCCGACCGAATATTCGCAGTTCTGTACAGAAATCCCTTTGACTTTTAATTTCGCATTATCAAATTTTTCGCGTGAGAACTCCCATGGATAACACAAAATGATGGGTGTTTGTTACATGCCATGCAGTGACTCTTGTGGACTCTTGTGTTATGAAACACGCAGGAGAATATTGCAAATCTATCTCTCAAATAGATCTCACATTTGTCCTTTCAAATTAAGTGAAGCTATGACGTGGAAGATGTCGGCACAGTTAAAAAATATTCTTAGTAGAGGGGTTATTTTCCATGTTTGAAACCCAGCTTTAGGCCTTTTAGTCCTTTTGACTTCATGTCGAAGCGCATTGTCTCCAAGGTATACAGAGTGCTACATAGGCATATCCACTCCCGCGAATCGCATTGACTGGTTATGTATTTCTCATTGCTGTTTCATAGCTTCCACTTTCTTCAATTCTTCCCTGGATTAAAAACTTGTTAGTTTCAGACTGGAAAGATTTCTGTTACAGTGCTGGGCTTTTCTCATTTGTTCAAGCAACACTCACTTCAATTGTCTAGAGAATTCCTCATTGCTATCATCGTCATCCCAGCTTTCCTCCCACAGATGATCATTGTTTGTTCCCGCTGGGCCAAGTGCCTCGGCATCTTCTTGAGGCCAATCTAGAAGAAACGGAAATTAGCCTGTCAACAAGGCTAACCAAGGGTCATGGGAGTTTAACGAGCTGCAACAGCAATTTACCTTCAACAGGAAAATCCTCGAACTCATCATCTTCTTCCAGAGCAGTTGTTGGCTTCTGGGCTTGGGATGAAATCTCGCCGTGACGTTGGATGCCAGTCTGGGACTGAAGAGTAGTGGGCTGGCTTGACATAATGAAGCCGAGTTTTTGAGCCCTTTTGGTGCCTTCTCAGAAATAGAAGAACGAGGCAACTGATTGGAAACACCCAGAATGTCGATTAAGCTTGTTGAATTGCTTCCGGGCAACAGGCAACAATCACATGATAACTATCTTGGCAAGCACAAGTGACACCAAGAATGGACAACAGAAATTCAAGTGCCAACCAGTTGTATAATATTTCAATCAACAATCGCCAGAAATTTATATCTTATGCTAATACTGGTGCTCTGTGAACTGGATGGAATAGCATATATGGATTTCTATGGAAAAATTCAGAGCTGTGAAAATAGCCCTATCCCCTCGTCCGGCCGCCAGGCAAAATTAGCGTAGAAATTAGCGTGTACAGTAGCGTATTTAATACTGGAATTCTATTGGAGGCTGGTGTATTTGGCGGTAATCTGTAATTTATTCACTCTAAGCCTATTTTGGTTATATTAGAATTCTATTTGTAGAATGGAACTCTTCCCAGCAATGTCTCTTGAGGCAGAGAGCTACTATACAAACTGAGCAACCACACAGTGATCTAGAGACCCAGCCTTTCTTCATTTGACCTTGTTGCTTTTTATACTGACACCAGGCACAAACTATCATAGCTGACAATATAGTTCATAAATGAATAAGATCTGTATTTGATTATTGCAGTGGTAAAAAGTCAGCAGATTTGAAAAAAGTCTTATAGAGTTGTTTACAGAATGCTATATGCCCAATCAGCCTAGTAGTAAAGCAAGAACAAGATAGCTGGTAAAGTATATAAGTATTGATTATTGCATGGTCAAGCAGCCACTAGAGAATTGACAGCCAGGTCCTATACTCAGTGCAATGGGTCTTACAAGATTCTCTATACTGATTTGCTATATCAATCCCATCTATATAATGGTTATAGTCATTAATGAGAGCTGGTATCTCAAGCTCTTTAATAGGGTCATCACTAAAGATTCACCAGATCTGAGGCTTATTTGTAAAGATAATTCTAGATTTCTTTCACTTTCAGATAATGAAGATATTCAGAGAATGAATAGTTGACAGTGCAAGTACTATATTATTGTCTTTCCAGACTAGACAGAGGATCTTATTCTCAGATTGATAGCATAGAGTATTGTAAAGAATCTTTGCTAAGCTACCATACTTCTTGAGCTCTTAAAGAATAGTAGATAATTTGCCTGGTCATGTAGTCCCACAAGCTTTATATTCTTGCTCTTATAGATAGCTGAATAAAGTAATTGACAAGAAGTAGTTGTCTATATAAATTAAGTAGCTAGTGACATTCTTTGAATAAATATTTTCAAGCTCAGGCAAGGGGCATAATAGTGAATTGAGTGAAATAGTAAGAAGTCACTTAATTAACTCCACTACTAGAGATTCAGTCTTGGTCAACTCCAGGTACTGTAGTATATGCAAAATGTTCAATTGATAACTACTTATGCAAAAGATTCAAAAATAGCTTTGTTCTGCTAAGCCAAAGATCTTATATCTTTGCTTGATTGACTTGTTGAGCATTTTAACTGTGTGCTTACTGTGGCCAAAGCACCAAATCATTATCTTATTAATTAAAAGAGTTGAGCCTGGTTGGTAGTAGCATCTACATACAGCATGGAAATTTGATAGTAGGGGTTTTAATTTATCAAATAAGCTCTTGGTGCTGTGAGAATTTGAGTCTGATATATAAATATATCACTTGAGCTGCTTGTAAGGATTCGCCGCGAACCCCTTACATGGACAAACAGCACCCGCGAGGGCCAGAGGCCTCAGCTTGCGAGCTGCTGGGAGCTGCATGTGTCCTCGCGAGGCACTAAGTCATGTGCTCGCGAGCACACATAAAAGGCCATCACTGCGCGAATCCCTTGCTGGGAGCCAGTGGCAATCTTGTTTACAAGTTGTAAGGTAGTTCACCACTAAGTGAGCCACACCACTAAATGAGCCAAATCTTCCACCACTAAAATTCCTCTAATGTTCAACATTCAATATGCAACAACATGATCAACAATATCTTAATTAGACTTGCAATTAAAGATCTTGAATTACAAGAGATCTCAAATTATACTGTAACTGTAAGAAAGTACTCAGTTAACTGAGAGACTCTATACTGATAGTATAAAGACTTGTAACTTACTCAGAATAAAGCAGTCTTCTAATATAAGAAAAAGCTCTCTGATATACAGAAGACAGAGCTTCTGAATTATATAAACAAGCTCTCTAGCTGTGGCCTTGCTATTATATCTCAGATTCTATAAAATATTGTACAAGAGATAACAGAAGAAAATGTTAGAATTAACTAAATTAATTAATTTTATGAGTGATATAATAACAAGATCAAATGCATTTATCTCAAAGCAATTAATCAAAATAAATAGATAGTAGATAACTATCAGTACTTTAAGCACTTCTATATACTTGTAATTTAATGATTTATTTAATTATTTATAATTACAGTTGTTAATGCTGGCTAATTATTTGACTATTACTTATGAAATAGTTAGAGCAGAAAATTAATTAATATAATCTTAAGCTCTCAAACATCTATAATTTTAATAAAAAAGAATTTCTTCTAGGCTTCTGTCATATCTTAAAGTAATTAGTCTCTATTAAAGCTCTATAAGCTGGAAAGAATGCTGCCATTCAGAATAATAATTAGAAATTTCTCTTATTACTCTGCTCAGTCTCTGCTGAAGAAATTGCACTATCTCCAGCTCTTATTTACTAGAGTAAATTATGAGATCTTCAGAATATATAGCTAGATAATTATAATGAAAGTGAATGGGCCTACTTTACAGCTTCAACAAATAGTTAGAGTAATAATAAATATGAACTAGAGTGGTTGAAATAAGTCTTCAATTGGCATACTAAGAAACAAGCTGGTTGAGAAAGATGTCTACTTCTACTAGATAGTCATTTCTCTTATATAAATATGAAATTTATTGAATACACTAACTGTGAAAAGATTCTTCTTATAATTCTCTCACTGTATTTAACTTACTGTTTGCAATCTCTTAATATTGGAATCTTTGAACTGCTGGACAAGGCATATTTTAATAAGCTGGAAGCACTACTATATTAAGAAATAAGCTATATTTGAATGACAAAAAGAGATTTCTGAAGATTATTTAATGTAGCTTGGAAGAAGACTTTAACAATTAAAAATATACTTGCTAACTTTACAAAGACTGAGATTAACTTTCTAAATTCTTAATATTAACTATACTGATTTGAAACTGCTCAAGCTTCTACACTATCAGTTAAATCTTTTATTTCTAGCAATATGCACCAGCTCTGACAAGAGATCAAGAATATATATCTCTGATACAGTCTAAATTTGCAGAGCATTAAATAAGTTATTCAAGCTAGTAAGTAATTTGCTTTTTGTAATGAACTGCTGAAACATAAGAATCAGCAGCTAAGATTAACTCTAATAATAAAGAAGCAATACTGCAAGTGAGGCAAGCCTCTAGATCTACTTAATAGAAATAATTCTAGTCAAGTGTAGTTCTGATCTTTAATAAAAGTTCTTAAGACATGCAAGCATCTGGATGAAATAGAGACTGAAAAAGCTGATAAAATTACTTAAACACAAGAGACAAAACTTCAATAA
This sequence comes from Coccidioides posadasii str. Silveira, assembly GCF_018416015.2. Classification (NCBI taxonomy): domain Eukaryota; kingdom Fungi; phylum Ascomycota; class Eurotiomycetes; order Onygenales; family Onygenaceae; genus Coccidioides; species Coccidioides posadasii. The sequence goes on along the minus strand of NC_089410.1, from coordinate 1,404,803 downwards.
GAGCTTTAAAAAAAGCAGGCTGCTAGAGATGTTAAAAAAAGATAAATTAAATAAAAGAATGTCTGTAAAAAGATTCAGAAGCAATAAGAGACTGAAAAAATTAAATAGACTAGATAAAAAGAGATACAATATGTTGCTTGTGAGAAGAAGAAGACTTTATAACTAGCAGAGAAGAAAAAATAAGTAGTTGAATATACTAATAAATACTGACAGTCAGAGCTTCAAGCACTGACTTCAAAGCACTGTTGAAAGAACTTCTCTACTAAAGAGTCTTATTGTGAAGAGCCTATACAATCTTCCAAAAGAGAAAGTAAGAGCTCTACAAGTATCTCTAGCAAAGCATTAGACTCTTTAGCTGAGAAATCTACTGTTGATATTTCTTTGAATTCTTTTCTATTTACCCTCTGAATCTCTTGCTCTAACTGTAATATTAGGCTGTTCACCTGTTTATTTTCCTAACTATACTAATTTCTATACTTTAAAGAATACATTTATTTAATATTTAATAGCTATTTAATAATAAAGATCTGGTTGTTGAGATATTTAATAAATTCATTACATGGAGCATTTGGCAAAATTTGGCTTGTTTAGTGGTGTGGCTTGTTTAGTGGTGAACTACCTTACATAGTTGCCAGAATACAGACCTTTTACCTCACATACTCTTTTTTCATGTATATTCCTCCTAGAGATTCATTGTCACACTGATCCACATGTACGATCCTCACACTGCTCAAATTACTTAAATATTATATAGAAACCAGGCAAGTGAATAGATTCTTGTTTAATATTCTTCTGCCAGTATTGACAAAGCTGCAGAGATTGATGTACTCTTATATAGATAATTATACCAAGAAATATCTTGATCTTGATAATGGTAGTTGGTTTTCAGAAATGGCCATAATCAGCAGTAGATTTTGCCCACTGAATTCCTGCATATTGATTTGTAGCTTTTATAATTTGCAATATATCTTTCTCAGTAATATAGAAAGTGAATAAGGCAGCTGGGCTTGTAGTATTAATATCAACAGAGAGATCTAGCACAGGCAAATAGTGAAAGTATTTTATAAAGTCAAAATTAGGAGTTTTCATCTGTATTATGAATCTTGCAGCACAACAGCCAAAGACACAGAATGATTAAAGAAGACCTGACAAGGCAAAGTTACAAACCATTGTGGAGAAACTTAAGAACAAGAAGTCATGTAACCAGCAATTAAATTAATAAGTTAACTGATTGCACTGAGTGTGATAGAACTGATTAAAGAATATAGCAAGCATACTGTAGTAGAATAAATAGAACAGCTTAGCAGAACTATCACCAGAAGCATTATATATATAAGAAAACTTATTACCAGAGATTCAATAGACTTATTTATTATAATTAATCTTTCTATCTATCTTATAAATATTTTTGAATCAGATACTCTTATATTTTGATTACTTTCTATATTATTGAAGTTTTGTAATACTGTATAATTGTATCTGATTTTGCTGTTCTTGAAAAGATATAATAATCTTGCTCTGACTCTGATATATTTGTATGAAAACTTTTTATTATCAGAGCAAGACTGCCCACTCAACCAGAACACCATTAAACTATTAATCACTATCTTAATTTATTACAACTCTTCTTAGAATCTTTGCTTTTTCTTATATATCTAAAAACTCAAGAGAGAATTACAGATTGCACAATATCTTAAACTCAACATAATATATTGATTATCTCTGACTTAGAAGAGAATACACCTGAGACTTCAGAGATTATATATAAAGAAAGAACTTTCTGCATTATGATTAAAGATAAAGATATAATCTTCACTTCACATCAAGACTTAATAGAATACAGAAATCATGTCTGTATTCAAGACACCAGCTATTAACACTCAAGATCTTATAAATAGAATCTTGCAGCTTGAACAGATTACTGAGAAACTTGAAGAGCAGAACCACAAATTAAAAGATTATAACAAGCAGCTTGAGACTCAGATTATGATTATCTTATTTATCAGATAATAAGAGAAGAAAGATAAAGCTAAAGTCAATCTACCAGAACTCTTCAAGAGTAAATAAGAAAAATTATAAGCTTTCTTGAGACAACTGTATATCTACATGAATATAAAAGATAAAGAACTCAGTAATAATAAGAACAAAATAATAATAACAGTATTATATCTTTATAAAGCAGCATTCAATTAATTCAATATCTATCTGCAGAATTACTACAAAAAAGACAAAGTTAATCAGAATAATAACTTGCTTAAAATTATTAACAGTTATAATATCTTTATTCAGATATTGAAAACCACTTTTAGAGAAGTCAAGAAACAAAATGTAGTAGTTCAGCAGTTACATTATATATAACAAAAGATATCACCACAAGACTATATTATAAGATTTTAGCAAGTCTATGTTAATACTGATTAGAATAATAAAGTCTTAGCTAATACTTTCTATCAAGAATTATTCAATAAGATCAAAAACAAAATAATACAACTGGAGAAACAACCACACACTTTGATCAAGATAATCAAAATAGTAGTCAGAATTGAAAACCAACTTTACAAACAAAAAATAGAAAGACAAGAATAAGCACTATAGAAGCAACTAAGCTTGTTAAATTATACTGAAGATTAAGATTGGAACAGACATACATAACCAGACTCTTATAGATACATACCCATGAAGTTGAACACAACAAAAGTTAACACACTTGATAAGAAAGAAAAAAAGCAGAGAAAGAAAGACAAACTATATTTTTGTTATGCTAAGCTCAGATATCAAGCAAAGCAATGCAGAACAAAGAAAGCAGATCAAAAAAAATAAGAAACTCAGAGCAATTTTAAAAGAAAGTAAAGAAAACTCTGAGATTCAATAATATCTTCAAGCAACAACTCAGAAAAAATAAATCAAGAAAGAACTTCAACAGCAGTTTGGAGAGATTTTCAAAAAATAAGTTATGAAAGCTTATCTGAAGCTATCTCAGCAGCCAGAAGACAAATTAAAATATCAAAACTAGCTAAATAATAAAAAATAGAAGTTATGCAAAGAATTATGTGTGAGAACAAGAAGTAAATCAAGTAATGATTAAGAAATTCAACTACTCAACTGCAAGTATCACTACAAACAAAAAATAGACAAAATTCAGAACTCAAAGCACAAGAAACATACTTAATATCTAATCTACAGATGTTTATGCAAGCTTCACCAGAAACAACAAGAAGAGTTCAAACAATAAATACAAATTACAGAAGACTTTATGTATTACAGAGACTATAATTACAATATTAAAAATTACTAGCATTGCAGATATAACACTGAGAAAGAAGAATAAAAAATACCAGATCTACAGAATATCTCATGCCCAGAACATTTAGATTACATTAAAATTTATTAGAGCTTTTGCTACAACAACAATTGCTTTATTTATCAAGATGGAAAGAATAACAGATACTATCTATAACTACTAAAGAAGCTGTAAGCAACCCAGAAACAAGATAATAGCAATAATAAAGAATATTAATCAAGCAAAAAACAGATAACCACACTAAAGCTGAAGAAAGAATCAAGTTGGAAGATATTGAAATTTGAGAAATATAAAGAAGATGTCTTGAAGAAACTAAGTCTTATAAAAAGCATAACACTTGAAGAAGAAAAATGCCTAACAGCAAGAACATTACAGATTTAAGATAATTAATTATACTAGACCACATGCAAAGAAGAAAACAGATTACTAGCAATAACAAAGTATGACCAGTACTGAAACAAAAAACAAAAAGAGATGAAAGAAATTAAACTATTTATACCACAACAAATTCAAGTACAAATATTAATGCAAATTTCACAAAGATAAAAGATTTTAAAAAATAATGAGATCTCTGCATGGTTTAGAAGAATATGAAAACTGCACAGAATGCAGAGATAATCAATATATATAGAAAATACACAAAAAATAGTGTACTAATAAAGATAATTGCAAGACACACAAACAAGTACTCAAGATAACTCTTATTATTATTATTATTATTATTATTATTATTATTCATTATAGTCTTATGCAGTCAGTGACTATGAAGACTACCTAACAGCTTCTCTGTTAGGATTTACTTAGTATACATTGTAGAAACTGAATAAAGAAAAAAATTCAAAGTATTTCAAGACAATATGAGATGTTCTTTCTCCACAAAAGTCAAATAGCAGATAGAGCATAATATTAATTTTAAAGGAAAATAATAATTCTTGTAGCAATGTGATACAAATCAAAAAGAAATAAAATTAACATATTTGGGAAAGCCACTATCTAGTAGCTATTCCAGTACATTTCAGAAATAAAACTAGCTATTTTAAGTCTAATTCAGTTTCAAAAATAAAATTTAAAGATAGTTGAGAAATATCAAGTTCTTGTTAAATTTTTCTTCTTTCAGTATAATAAGCTGAGCAGTCTAATAGTAGATGCTTTGGATTTTTAACACAATTAGAGAAATGATATAAATTGAAAGAGTAGTCAGATAATCTTATTAGATAAGATCTGAAATATCTATAACCAAGCTTTAATTGGCAAATAGTTGATCATATCTTCTTAGATATAGAAAGAGTAGATGCTTTCTATCTGGGTTTTATTTTGAATTGAGAGTAGTGATTTGTAGAACTTTCTCTATTAAAAAGATCTTCAAACCACTCTATTATTGCTTGTTCTTTTATTTATCTTTTTATATAAGTAAGAGATATATATCTTTCAGAACAAACTTGATTTAATTTTGTAGCTTTTTTTGCTGCTAGATCAGCTTCTTCATTTCCATGTATATTTACATGTGCAGGAACCTAATGAAGATGTAGATTAATTTGCTGATTTTTAAAAGACTTAGCAGTTTTACTTATAGATTGAAGATAATATAAGCTAGAATTAAGATCTTGATTCATGAGTTTCTGAATAGCAGCTTGACTATCAGAAAATATCCAGATATCTGATATTGATCTTGATTGAGACTGAGAGATAGAACTTGCTAATTTAAATACTTTATCTATAGCAAACAGTTCTGCATCAAAGGCTTCAAGATATTTTCCTAGATTCCATAAAAATCTAATATTATCTTGTAGATTGTATACACCAGCACCAGTATATTGACTTTCTTTGGCTTTGGATCCATCTGAATAGAGAATTAAAGATCTATTATCTAGATTTTTAATTCTATTTATGTGACTATCTTTAGCTATTTTCTTGTCTGAATTTTCAATTTGAATATCTATCAAATCAGCTAGATTTTCAGACCAAGGTGTATTCCATTTTGCTTTGATTCTCTCTGTTTTTAGAGAAGGTAATATATTTGAAATCATTGAACAAATTCTGAATAGTTGACTTGAATACTTTTTTTGTTTATTGATTTTTCTTCTTTTTCTTTTTCTTTTAGTTGATGTTTGTACAACATATTCATTATTTAATTCTGATTGATTCCAATCTAAAAACCTTTCTCAATCAAGATCAACACCATTATTATAAGGTGGAAAGCTAGAAGATACTTTTTTTCTGATTGCATATTCTTTTGGTATTTTTAATAATCTATAAGCATAGTTTCTGCATAGTCTATTAAATCTTACTTTAGCAGGAGGAATAGCAGCTTCAATCTTTATAGTATAAATTGGAGAAGTTTTAAAAGCTTCTAGAATCTTTCTTAAAGCAGAGTTTTGAAGTTTTTTATACTTATAGAGAAGATTCTTTTGATTCTTCCACTAAATCTGAACACCATAATTAGCTACTGAAGTAATACAAGCTATATAAAGTTATCTCATAGCTTGAAAAGTAAGATCTTTTTCAGTATTTAAAAGTCTGATTATTTGATTAAGAACTCTTTCAGCAGCTGATATCTTAATTTCAATATAGTTCTTGAAAGTAAGAGTATTGTCAAGCCAAATACCTAACCATCTCACTAGCTTTTTTGATTTAAGAACTTGATCATGTAGTTTAACTGAGTTATCTTCACTAAATAATTTAGTAAAGTGGATTAACTCAGTCTTTTCCATATCAAATTGAACTACATAAGAATCTTGTCTATTAGACATTACTTGTTGTTAGGTGAACCAGTCATAGGTCACATAGGTTTTCCCAGAATTAGGGGTACAAAAGAGCTAAGTAGGTACAATGCCTGCAACTGATGGGAGAGAGTCATGTGTAAAATATAGGGGTTCCCTCACTCAGAGACTGAACACTGGGGTTCCCATGATTCATGTGAATTGTGTGATTCTTATACATTCAGCATTGGGGTCACATGAATACCTCTGAACATCCAACATTGTCTGATGCTTGGTTGGTCTAGGTCTACATTCATAACACTATCTCCCCCCCCCAGAGGCCTCAGACTCCAAGGCATAAGGCCACTGAAGTGGTTTTTCATACATCATCATAGCTCCCCTATCATTGGTGGAGCATCATAGGTTCCTTGATGACAACATCACCTTATCACCAGGTGCATACACTTTATCTTGACATCTTCAGTTATAGAACTGTGCTTGGTTCTCTTTTGCTTTTGTCAAACATTCTACCAGACTATCCCTTAATATGGAGATCATTCTCAGTCTTCTGTCAGACATTATCTGTGCATCATTGTTGTTGTTAACTGACTTCTGGATCTTGTCTGGTCCTCTAGATTCAAAGCTGTACATTGCTTTAAATGGGGACATGTGTGTTACAGAGTGTTCTGATCTGTTGTATGCAAATTCTGCATATACAAGCCACTTCTTTCAGTCATCTTGTCTATAACTACAATAGACATGAAGATATCTCTTCAAAATCTTGTTCAGTGCCTCTGTTTGGCCATTCATTTGTAGGTGGAATGCCATGCTAAGTTTTTATCTAACTTTCATGTGAAAATATAGCTCTGACCAGTATTCACTTGTGAAAACAGATCCCTGATCTGAAACAATATTATTTGGAAATTCAAAGTCTTTAAATACTCTTCTGAACAGAAGATTTACTATCTCTGGCATATCAATCTTCTTTCTACACACAAGAAAATGTGCAAGCTTTGTAAATCAATTCATAATAACCAGAACTGCATCATATGGGTTTCTCTTCTCTTTACTCAGAGGAAGATCTATTATAAAGTTTATGAATATTGAATATCAGAGACCACTGAGTGTCAGCAATGATGCAAGCAACTTATATGATTTATGCATTGAAGTCTTCTCTTATTGACAGGTTTGGCATTCACATATGTATGTCTGGATATCTTATCTTATCAATTATTAATTATATTTTTGCTGAAGCAAGACAAACATCTTCACTACATTAAAGTAATTTGCAAATGAATTATTATAGTGGACTTGTAGTAGTTTCTGTCTTAGAGCTAGATTATTAGAGATGTAGATCCTGCCACTCTTTATTAAAAGATCTCATTCATTTATTTTCCACTCTGACTGCTGAGATTCTGCCTCAGCAAATCTCACTTGTACAGAGAGATCATCTCTCTGTACTTCTAGCAGCAGATTCAACATGCTCACAGTTAATTTGTTATAGGTCTTTTTATTTTTTATCACTGTATTCACACACACATGAGAAATCCAGAATCTTCTGTATTTTCTTTATTAAGTCTCTCCAGCATCTTTGGCTGGTGCTCTCTAAACTAACTCAACTATCTTAATGTCATCAGGTCTCTTCTGCACTATCTTTATTCTACTGCTTTGGACAGTACAAGCAGCATGTACTTGAATACCTTCTTCATTAAAGAAAGTTCCTTCAAATGAGTTCCACTCTGGAACACCATCCACATAATATTGTTTGAGTGTATATGTTGGCAGACCAATGTCTTCTTCTAGTTTAATATAATCTGGTCTTCATGATAATGCATTAGCTGAATTATGCTTCTCAGGATAGTAGAGAATCTCAAAGTCATACACCCCAAGAACCTCTATCTATCTTATATATTGTTGTTATACCATCTTGTTCATGAACTTTATAAATGAATAAAGATTTGCATAATCTGTAATAATCTCTACAGAGTACTTTATTTCTTCTAAGTACTGCTGTTAATAAACAAACACTCAGATGATGACCAATATCTTCTTATTCAGCATGCTATAGACTTATTAAGTCTGGTCAAACTTGAATGACCAGTAGACAACTGGATGTCACCTATCTTCAAACAGCTGTAGCAATATTGTATCTGCAGCATGTTCTGAAGTATCCATCTTCAGATATATTCTACATTCTGAATTATAGTGCTGGATGACAGACTCTCTGAAGAAGGCCATCTATAACTTGCAAAATACTTCTCTGACAGCAGGTGTCAGAAGAAAAGATTTTTTCTTTCTTCTCTTTTTATTGTTCTTTAAGAAATCTGTTAATAGTGTCACAATAACTGAGTACTTTTGTATGAACCTTCAATAGAAGTTTGCAAAACCCAGAAATATCTGAATATCATGAAAACTTCATGGCAAGAGCTACTTTATAATTATCTGTATCTGCTTTGGGTCCATCTTAATATCTTTATTATCAATAATATATCTAAGATATGAGATTATTTGTCTTTTGAAAGTGCACTTAGCAAGCTTTGCAAATAACTAATATTCTCTTAGATACTTCATAACTAGTCTAATGTGTTTTTTGTGCTCTCTCTCTCTGAGACTGAGAAAATAAGAATATTATCTAGGTAAACTACACAGCATACATCAACCAGGCCTGCCAGCACCCTATTAATATAGAACTGGAAGATCACTGATGTGTTTGACAATCTGAAAGACATGACAAGATACTCAAAACTCCCAAACTTTGTATAAAACATGATCTTCCATTTATCTTCTTTTTTGATTCTAATCTGGTGGTAGGCATCATGTAGATCTATCTTGAAAAAGTAGTGTGCTCCTGCCAACTGGCTTAACATCTTGTCTATCAACAGCAAGGGATAATAGTTCTTCATCATAATTGTGTTAAGACTACAATAATCAATACAGAGCCTGAGTTCTCTATTAACTTTAGATGCAAACAACACTGAAGTCTCTGCCAGACTTTGTGATAGATGTATCCAACTCTTGCATAACTTATTCTTAATGTACTCTTATAGAATCTCTGTCTGCTTGAGCAATAGTCTATAGATTAGCATATACAGAGACTCACAGCTATTTTTAAGAATAATCAGATGACTGATCTTTATTAATTCTAGCAACTCTGCTGCTTTTTCTTCTGAGAAAATATCTTTATAGTCTCTCAACCACTCAGGCACTTCTGTCAGAACTTGATTATTGTCTGATGTAAAAATAATATAAGAGAGTTTATTCTTGATGCATATTACTCAGAGAAATCTATCTGTATTCAGAAGTTCCACTGTTTTCTCTAAGAGTCAGTAATATTACATCTTGTTCTTTCAGTCTATGTCCAGATTGAAATCTTCTAACCACAGCATGTCTAGAACTATATTCATGTCAACCATGTCAATTACTACAAACATACATTTTACCACCTTTGTGATCTCTATAAAGTCTGTTATAGTGAGTTGAGTCTTATAGATGCTGTATCAATCAGTCTCAGCTCTATTCAACATCTCAATGACTCCCATGAGCATCTCTGGTTGATTCCAGTCCAATTGAGACACCAGTTTATAGAAGATACTGTCTACTATAGTACCTGAGTCCAACAGTGCAGCTTGCTTTATAAGATTATCTGACAGTATAGTCAGTATGGCTAACAGACACATACTGCACCTGCTTGTCTTTTCTATTGGGTTAACACTCCATCTTTCTAATATTTGATCTGAGTCTTGCATGAGCTTTGCAGCTCTAGTCTTCATCTAATTCTTGTTCTTTTTGTCTGTCTGCTGAAACTTGTTGGAGTTATTTGTACAGAACTTTGCTCTATAGTCTGATTAATCACATTTTAGACAGAGTTCTTCATTCATTTATCATTTGTATTTCTCTTCTGATATTTTTAAAAGTAGTTTCACCAGCATCTTCTTCATTTATGAATAATCTTCTTTATTGTCTTGTTGGGATATATCTTTCTCTTGAGAGATTGAGATTTTTTGTTTCTTCTTATTTTAGTTCTTGTTCCACTGACTTTGCTTCTTCTTTTCTAGAATAGACTTAATAAGTGTTGCTTGTTCTTGTAATTCTGTAACTGTTTTTAGTTAGTGTTGCAGTTTATTCAGTTCAGTCCAGATGATTAATCTGAGCTTTGTCTATAGAAAGAGTACACAAAAGAATTCAGCTGGTAAACTGTTCAGATTCTGTTTGAGTTCAGCAATGTATATAAAAAACAAGAATATATATTGGTTCTCTTGTTGGATAGTGTCATAATAATGCTGCATCATGCTTTAACTACAAGTTATCTTGAGTTCAACATCATTCTTACACCACATCTTGAATTTGTTCCATGATATGGATAGTTGTTCTCTCTCTATTTCCAACATCTGTCAATGTATCTGGGGTTTATCACAAAAATAACTGGACACCCAATCAATCCTGATCACATCTGATGTCTTTTATAATGATTTTCTCAGACAAAACTGCTGTCTCATTAAAGCTAACCACAATTTGCACTTATCAAGTGATTTGCCATGATAGTAAGATGCTTTTAGTGACTTTATATTATCAAAATCATCTGACTTCTCTATCAGTCTTGTGCATAAGAAGAACTCTAAAAAAAATCATCATTTACTATTCTCTGTTTGTATTCTATCTGCTTCTGTAGTCTGCATATCTTGTTTTGTTCACATATGTTTGCTAGATTCTTTTGCAGACATGTTTTCTTTTCTTCAAAGATCTCCTCCCTTCAGGTTTTATTTAATATATTAAGGGGTGTATCTCTGTTGCCCATATTATCTGCTGGTGTCTCACTGGTGGTGACTTTACTGCTACCAGCATCTTCATCAATATTCATCTTCTTCATGTTGATGTCTATCTCTGTCAGATCAGCAATGTGGGGTGTTGTTGTGGTTCATCTCATGGGTCTTGGTGGCATTGTACTGACTAAGGCAATCATATATTGGAGTGTTCAGAATGTTAGGTGAATCAGTCATAGATTACATAGGTTTTCCCAGAATTAGAGGTACAAAAGAGCTAAGTAGGTACAATGCCTGCAACTGATGGAAGAGAGTTGTGTGTAAAATATAAAGGTTCTCTCACTCAGAGACTGAATACTGGGGTTCCCATGATCCATGTGAATTGTGTGATTCTTATACATTCAGCATTGGGGTCACATGAATACCCCTGAACATCCAACATTGTCTGATACTTGGTTGGTCTAGATCTACATTTGTAACACTTGTAAAGCTTTATCTAACTTAAAGCAGTTTTCTTTTATTAAGAAAGAGAAGACAACAAGTTCAGTATCATCTATATAACTAGAAATCCTGATATCTTTAAGATCTAGATCATTATTATTCTTAAAGAGAAATATAATATATATAGAGAAAAGTATTGGAGATAAAGGTGAATCTTGAGAAATTCCAATATTTATAGATATCTTTTCTTGTTGTTTCTCACCATCAAAAATCAGTTAGATTTTTCTTGTTTGCATAAAATGAAAAATCCATATAGCTAGTGATTTAGGTAGTTGCAAATCAGAGAAGACTTTTAAGAGTCTATTTAGTGAAACATAGTCAAATGCTTTTTTTATATCAATAAAAAGAGCTGAGACTACTAATTTATTAGCTTTTGCTAATTGAATATCATGTACTAAGCTCATTACAGCATCTATAGCAGAGCATTGCTTCTTTCCTCCAAACTGATCAAAATATAGTAGTTTATTTTGAGAGGCTCAATAAGAAAGTCTAGAAGCAGTAACTCTCTCTATAACTTTTCTCAAGCAGTTAAGTAGAGAGATGATTCTGTAAGATTTTGATAATGAAGCTTTTCTATTTGATTTCTTTAGAATAACTCCAGTAGCTTCTCTCCAGATTTCTGGATGATATCTCTTTTCAAATAATATAGAGTATAACTTGAAAAATCTATCTTTAAGTACTGGATAGATTTTTTGTAGTATAAGAAAGAATATACTATCTGGGCCAGGTGTACTGGTTTTGGAGCCTGAAAAAATAAAGTTTTTAATCTCTATTTCTTGAAGATTAGGCCATTCTTAATCTGGATTTTCATGATATTCATTCCAATTTATTGGTGGATAACTTGATGGTTCTCTGAAAAGAGTTTTTATAAAAGCATTGCATTTCTCTTTAAATAAAATAGCTTTATTTTCTATTTTATTTTCAGAGTTTGAGAATTTTAAAATAGAAGTTTTTTCCACTCTTTTTTCTTTGGTATATTTATATGCTTTAAAAATCTCTTTTTCTTGAGCATTTTTCAGAAATTCATTCCAACAAGATAACTTTGCCTCTTTAATAGCATTAAAGTAGTCATTTCTAGTTTGTTGAAAGAACTTTAAGCTAACTTGCTTATTCTTCAGTTCTCTAAAGGCTTTTGTTATAGCTTTTCTCTTGATTTTTAGCTTATTATTCCACCAAGACTTAGATCTTTCAGTTATTCTCTTTTTGGGAATGTGTTTCTCAATAGAGATTTGAATTAGATTTCTTAATTTAATTGCTTCTAATTCAAGTTCTAATGGAATATTTTTTATTGAACTCTATTGAAACTTTTCTTTATTCTATTTTGAAGAAGATATTTATTTACTTTATTCTAATTAGCTTTCTGAAAGTTATCTTGATTTGAATAAAGTGGATTTTCAACAAGATTTTCAGTATTTAGTTCAATACTGAATTGAATAATTTCATGATCAGAGCCAGAGTGAAGAGCTTCATCAATCTACTATTTATGTATCTTTTGAGTTAAGTTGGTGGAGAAGAAGATCAAATCTATAATTAATTTAGATGATAGATTTGGTCTGAAGAAAGTTTCTCTGTCTATCTTATTTATTAAATTCATATTATTCTCCTCAAGCCATTCTACTAGTTTTTCAGCTCTAACTGAATTAACTATATTTGAATTCCACTATGAATGGTAAGCATTTATATCTCTAGTAACAATAGAGTATTGAGAAGCTGAGATATTTACTAGTTCTCTCTCAATAGTTCAAAGATTTGAGTTGTTCTCTATATCTTTTTGATTATAGATATTTATCAGTTGTATGGTTTCAAACTGATTGTATTTATTTTTAATATCTATAACTAGAAGATCATTACTAGAGCATATGTCAGATCTTAAGCAGAATTGATATCTGGACTGCTTTCTAGCAAAAATAGCTACTTTAGATCTCAAATCTTTATTCTCAGGAAGAATACAATAATATGCATTATGAGAGACTGTAAACTGATTATCTGAGCTCATCCATGGTTTCTGAAATAAAATATAATCAATTTTCTTTTCTGTTAGGGGAACCGGTCGTATGTCACGTAGGTTTTCCCAGGATTAGGGATACGAAAGAGCTAAGTAGGTACGATGCCCGCAACTGGTGGGAGGGAGTCGTGCGTAAAACGTAGGGGTCCCCTCACTCGGAGACTGAACGCTGGGGTTCCCACGATCCATGCGAATCGTGTGATCCTTATACGTTCAGCGTTGGGGTCACGTGAATACCCCTGAACATCCGACGTCGTCCGATGCTTGGTTGGTCTAGGTCTACGTTCGTAACACTATCCCCCCCCCAGAGGCCTCGGACTCCGAGGCATAGGGCCACCGAAGTGGTTTTTCGTACGTCGTCGTAGCTCCCCTATCATTGGTGGAGCATCGTAGGTTCTTGGATGTGTAAGCTTCTGCATTACTCACTGCTTGTCTATATAGACATCCCGCATGCGTATCGCCGCCGGTTGCAGTAGACATCCTTCGTCGTAGGATAGCAATCGTTTTATTACGAAAGTCCAGCGTTTCGTCACGTACTCGTTTCTTTGTTTGTTTGCTTGTCTGGTTGCTATGTCGTCTGTTGTCCGTTGTCACGTTGTTTATCAACAAGTCGTGGGACTAGCAACCTTGGTGCGTTATGACGGGTATAAATAGAGAGTTCCTGGCCCTCTTCTTCCTTCTTTTCTTCTGCTTTGTTTGGGCTCAGGCGTCGTTCCTCGTTCGTTTTATAACTCATCACGATGTTGTCGTCGAAAGACCCTGTTGCGCACGACGAAGAAGACACTCTTCCGTGCTCCGTCTGCGTTTACTCGATGTTCACGGACCGCCTGGATGAAAGCGAGCCTTGTCTATGGGACGCCGAGAAGGAATCTTGTTCTCATTGTTTAGAACGTCAAACCCGTACCTGTCGTGATGTAAGTGCGTCTTCGTCCGTTCTTCTTGTTGTTCTGACATGGCTGTAGGTTCCAGAATCCGCCGTCGAACTAGTTCGTCGGCTCTTGCGACTTCGAGAAGAATACCATAGTTTTGACGCAGCCGATCCGCGTCGTCCGTACAATGTCAAGTGCATGAGTATACTCGTGCGTGAATTTCGTGGGCTCGACTCAGGAGCCGCTAAACGTCGCCGCCGCCAGGCCACTTCTACTGTCGAAGGACCTTCCATGAAACGTCGTCGTCCTGCCTCACGCCATGTAGCCAAGACCGTGGACCTCGTGTCCGAGACGGAATCTACCAAAGACGGCCCGTCTGAGTTCCCTCGTTCGTCAAGCCCAGTTCGTACTGTTCTCTCTCGGGTAGAAAATGAAGTTGCAAACGTCCGAGTCTCGCTTGACCATCTTACGACTTGTTTGACGAGTGGAACCAAAGCTCTTCGAGGCAGCACGGAAACCGGTCTCGTAGGTCTTCTGTACCATCTTACTTGTTCTCAGACTAACTTCTGCTTAGGCCAACCTCACGTCTTCTATTGATTGTCTAACCGACGTTGTTTCTTCTGGTTTTCGGAGCGTTGTAGAAACGCTTCGTTCTCTTCATACTTCTTCGTCTGTGATGCCTTCCTCTGTGACTGCGCCTTCTGTTGTGGTCCCGTCCGTCGTCGTACCAAACGTACCTGCGACTCCCGAGCCTCGCTCGTCTATGGCCGGTTCGCCACCGTCGCGGCCGCGTCTCGGGCGCCCTCGCGGTACGCCTTCTCGCCGTTAAATTCTTGGTTTCGTAGGCGCGTTGTGGTCTTTATGTTTGTTTCGTGTCACGTTTACCTTTCTTCCTGTACGTAGGTTCGTTCGTCTTCTTGTAATTTCGTCTTTTCTTTAGGTAATCCTTAAGGGTTTCTTGTGCATTTTCGAGATTTTCCTCAGGTTCCCACGTCGATTCCTCAATAGGGAATCCTTTCCACTTCACTAGGTAACGTCTCTTGCGGTAGCGTGCTTTGTCGTCCAAGATTTCGTCTACTTCCCACTCATGATGGTCGTCTACCAGTACCGCGGGAGGACGCGTTGGCGCCTCACCCGTTCTCGTGCGGTACGGTTCCAACAATGAGACATGGAAAACATCGTGGATCTGATAGCTCGGAGGGAGCTTCAGTCGATATGCGTTATTTCCTATGGCCTCTATCACTGAGAAAGGTCCATAGTACTTGTCGTCTAACTTCTTGCAAGGACGTATTGTTCGTAGGTTCCTTGATGACAACATCACTTCATCACCAGGTGCATACACTTTATCTTGACGTCTTCGGTTATAGAACCGTGCTTGGTCCTCTTTTGTTTTCGTCAAACGTTCTACCAGACTATCCCTTAACGCAGAGATCATCCTCAGTCTCCCGTCGGGCGCCGTCTGTGCGTCGTCGTCGTCGTCGACCGACTCCTGGATCTCGTCTGGTCCCCTAGGTTCGAAGCCGTACATTGCTTTGAACGGGGACATGTGCGTCGCGGAGTGTTCTGACCTGTTGTATGCAAATTCTGCATACACAAGCCACTCCTCCCAGTCGTCTTGCCTATGGCTACAATAGGCACGAAGGTATCCCTCCAAAATCTTGTTCAGTGCCTCTGTTTGGCCGTCTGTTTGTGGGTGGAATGCCGTGCTAAGTTTTCGTCTAACTTTCATGTGAAAACATAGCTCTGACCAGTATTCACTTGTGAAAACAGATCCCCGGTCCGAAACAATATCGTTTGGAAATCCGAAATCTTTAAACACCCTTCTGAACAGAAGGTTTGCCATCTCTGGCGCGTCAATCTTCTTTCTACACGCAAGAAAACGTGCAAGCTTCGTAAATCGATCCACAACAACCAGGACTGCATCGTATGGGTTCCTCTCCTCTCCACTCGGAGGGAGGTCCGTTATAAAGTCCATGGATATTGAACACCAGGGACCACTGGGTGTCGGCAGTGATGCGAGCAACCCATATGGTTTGTGCGTTGGAGTCTTCCCTCGTTGGCAGGTTTGGCATTCGCGTATGTACGTCTGGACATCTTGTCTCATCGATTGCCAATTGTATTTTCGCCGGAGCAAGGCAAACGTCTTCGCCACGCCAAAGTGACCTGCAAATGGGTCGTCGTGGTGGACTCGTAGTAGTTCCTGCCTTAGAGCCGGATCGTTAGGGATGTAGATCCTGCCGCTCTTCGTCAAAAGACCTCGTTCGTCTATTTTCCACTCTGACTGCTGAGATCCTGCCTCGGCGAATCTCGCTTGTACAGAGGGATCGTCTCCCTGTGCTTCTAGCAGCAGGTCCAACACGCTCACAGTTGGTTCGTCATAGGCCTTTTCGTTTTTCGTCACCGTGTTCGCGCGCACACGGGGAATCCAGGATCTCCTGCAATTCCTTCGTTGAGCCTCCCCAGCATCTTTGGCTGGTGCTCCCTGGACTGACTCAACCATCTTGGTGCCACCAGGTCTCCCCTGCGCCACCTCTACCCCACTGCTTTGGACAGCGCGAGCAGCACGTACTTGGATACCTCCTTCATCAAAGGAAGTTCCTTCAAATGGGTCCCACTCTGGAACACCATCCGCGTAACGTTGTTTGAGCGTATACGTCGGCAGACCAATGTCTTCTTCTAGTTTGACATAATCTGGTCTTCGTGATAATGCGTCGGCTGGGTTATGCTTCCCAGGGCGGTAGAGGATCTCAAAGTCATACGCCCCGAGGACCTCTATCCACCTTACGTGTCGTCGTTGTGCCACCTTGTTCGTGGACTTCATAAATGAACGAAGATTTGCATGGTCCGTGATGACCTCTACAGGGTACTTCGTTCCTTCTAAGTACTGCCGCCAATGAACAAACGCTCGGACGATGGCCAACATCTCCTTATCCGGCGTGCCATAGGCTCGTTGGGTCTGGTCAAACTTGAATGACCAGTAGGCAATTGGATGCCACCCATCTTCGAACAGCTGTAGCAATATCGTACCTGCAGCATGTTCCGAAGCGTCCGTCTCCAGACGTATTCTACGTTCTGGATCATAGTGCCGGATGACAGGCTCTCTGGAGAAGGCCGCCTGCAACTCGCGAAACGCTTCCCTGGCAGCGGGCGTCAGGAGGAAAGGTCCTTTCTTCCTTCCCTTTTCACTGCCCTTCAAGAGGTCTGTCAACGGCGCCACGATAACCGAGTACTTTCGTATGAACCTCCGATAGAAGTTCGCAAAACCCAGGAATACCTGGATATCATGGAAACTTCGTGGCAAGGGCCACTCCGTGATCGTCTGTACCCGCTTTGGGTCCATCTTAATACCTTCGTTATCAATGATATATCCGAGGTATGAGATCGTTCGCCTTTTGAAAGCGCACTTAGCAAGCTTTGCAAACAACTGGTATTCCCTTAGACGCTCCATAACTAGTCTAACGTGTTTCTCGTGCTCTCCCTCTGAGGCTGAGAAAATAAGGATGTCATCTAGGTAAACTACACAGCATACGTCAACCAGGCCTGCCAGCGCCCTATTGATATAGGACTGGAAGGTCGCTGGTGCGTTTGACAACCCGAAAGGCATGACAAGGTACTCAAAACTCCCAAACTTTGTACGAAACGTGGTCTTCCATTCGTCTCCTTCTTTGATCCTAATCCGGTGGTAGGCATCACGTAGGTCTACCTTGGAAAAGTAGCGTGCTCCCGCCAACCGGCTTAACATCTCGTCTATCAACGGCAAGGGGTAACGGTCCTTCACCGTGATTGCGTTAAGACCACGATAATCGACACAGAGCCTGAGTCCTCCATCAGCTTTGGGTGCAAACAACACTGGAGCCCCTGCCGGACTTCGTGACGGACGTATCCAACCCTTGCATAACTTGTCCTTGATGTACTCTCGTAGGACCTCCGTCTGCTTGGGCGATAGTCCATAGATTGGCATGTACGGGGGCTCGCGGCCGTTTTTAAGGACAATCGGGTGACTGACCTTCGTCAATTCCGGCAACTCTGCCGCTTTTTCTTCTGAGAAAACGTCTTCGTAGTCCCTCAACCACTCAGGCACTTCTGTCAGGACTTGGTTGTCGTCTGACGCGAAAATGACATAAGAGGGTTCGTTCTTGATGCGCACCGCTCGGAGGAATCTACCTGCATTCAGGAGTTCCACCGTTTCCTCTGAGGGTCGGTAACGCCACGTCTTGTCCTTCCAGTCTATGTCCGGGTTGAAATCTTCTAACCACGGCATGCCCAGGACTATGTTCACGTCGACCATGTCGATCACCGCGAACGTACGTTTTACCACCTTTGTGGTCCCCATGGAGTCCGTCATAGTGAGTTGGGCCTTGTAGGTGCCGTACCAATCAGCCTCAGCTCCGTTCAACATCTCAATGACTCCCATGGGCGTCTCTGGTTGATCCCAGTCCAATTGGGACGCCAGTTCGTAGGAGATACTGTCCACTGTGGTACCTGAGTCCAACAGTGCAGCTTGCTCCGTAAGACCACCTGACAGTGTAGTCAGTGTGGCCGACAGGCACATACTGCGCCTGCTTGCCTTCTCTATTGGGTTAACACCCCGTCTTTCTAATGTTTGACCTGGGTCTTGCATGGGCTTTGCGGCCCTAGCCTTTGCCCGATCCTCGTCCTTTTCGTCTGTCCGCTGGGACTTGTTGGAGCCGTTTGTACAGAACTTTGCCCTATGGCCTGGTTGGCCACATCTTAGGCAGAGCCCTTCATCCATTCGTCGTTTGTGTTCCTCTTCCGACATTTTTGGAAGTGGTTTCACCGGCGTCTTCTTCGTTCGTGGATAACCTCCTTCGTTGTCTTGTTGGGACGCACCTTTCCCTTGAGAGGTTGAGATTTTCCGTTTCTTCTCATTTTGGTCCTTGTCCCACTGACTTTGCTTCTTCTTTCCTAGGATGGACTCAATGAGCGTCGCTTGTTCTCGTAATTCCGCAACCGTTTTTGGTTGGTGTTGCAGTTTATCCAGTTCAGCCCGGATGATTGGTCTGAGCTTCGTCCGTAGGAAGGGTACACGAAAGGATTCATCTGGTAAACTGTCCAGGTCCTGTTCGAGTTCGGCAATGTACGTGAAAAACGAGGGTATGGGTTGGTTCTCTCGTTGGACGGCGTCATGATAATGCTGCATCGTGCCTCGACTACGAGTTATCTCGGGTTCAACGTCGTTCTTACACCACATCTCGAATTCGTTCCATGACGTGGGTAGTTGTTCTCCCTCTATTCCCAACATCTGCCAATGCATCTGGGGTTTGTCACGAAAATGGCTGGACGCCCAATCAATCCTGACCACATCTGGTGCCTTTCGTAATGATTTCCTCAGGCGAAACTGCTGTCTCATTGAAGCTAACCACAATTTGCACTCGCCAAGTGATTTGCCATGGTAGTAAGGTGCTTTTGGTGGCTTCACATCGTCGAAATCGTCTGACTCCTCTATCGGTCTTGTGCGTAAGGGGAACTCTAAAGGGAAATCGTCGTTCGCTATTCTCTGTTCGTATTCTATCTGCTTCTGCAGCCTGCGGATCTCGTTTTGTTCACGTATGTCTGCTAGATTCTTTTGCAGACGTGCCTTCTTTTCTTCAAAGGTCTCCTCCCTTCGGGTTTCGTCCAATGTATTGAGGGGTGTACCTCCGTTGCCCGTATCGTCTGCTGGTGTCTCGCTGGTGGTGGCTCCACTGCTACCAGCACCTTCATCAATGTTCATCTCCTCCACGTTGGTGTCTACCTCTGTCGGGTCCGCAACGTGGGGTGTTGTTGTGGTTCGTCTCGTGGGTCTTGGTGGCATCGTACCGACTTAGGCAATCGTATGTCGGAGCGTTCAGAATGTTAGGGGAACCGGTCGTATGTCACGTAGGTTTTCCCAGGATTAGGGATACGAAAGAGCTAAGTAGGTACGATGCCCGCAACTGGTGGGAGGGAGTCGTGCGTAAAACGTAGGGGTCCCCTCACTCGGAGACTGAACGCTGGGGTTCCCACGATCCATGCGAATCGTGTGATCCTTATACGTTCAGCGTTGGGGTCACGTGAATACCCCTGAACATCCGACGTCGTCCGATGCTTGGTTGGTCTAGGTCTACGTTCGTAACATTTTCAAACCCAATATCAAGATATGTATGATGATTTTTCATTTCTTCCAACATTATTCTGAAGAAAGATCAATTTAGAAAAAGTATTTAAAGTTTTATTTAATATAAATTAATAAATTGTGAGGATCGTACGTGTGGATCAGCGTGACAATGAATCTCTAGGAGGAATATACATGGAAAAAGAGTACGCGAGGTAAAAGGTCTGTATTCTGGCAACTATGTATGACTTGTAAACAAGATTGCCACTGGCTCCCAGCAAGGGGTTCGCGCAGTGACGGCCTTTTATGTGTGCTCGCGAGCACGTGACTTAGTGCCTCGCGAGGACACATGCAACTCCCAGCAGCTCGCGAGCTGAGGCCTCTGGCCCTCACGGGTGCTGTTCGTCCGTGTAAGGGGTTCGCGGCGAATCCTTACATAAATAGTGATCTAACTTTAATCTTCTTCTTAGAGATTACAACTTGATTTTCATCTTCAGAATCTGTTTTATGAGATCTCTTAGAAACAGGTTTAGTTCTGGAAAGATTTTGCTCAGCTCTTACTAGTTGCATTGATTTACTAGTATTTTGTGCTGAATAGTTGGATTTTTTGAAGAAAACACACTCTGTACTTTTAGCCACATGATTTTCTAGGTAATTAGCATATTTTAATGTAGAGTGTATACATTTTCTTCCAGTAATCTTACAAATTGAGCATTCATGCATACTTGTTTAATGTTTTTGAGTACAGATATCATATCTAGCTTCTTTTTTATAGTTTGGTGCTGTATATCTATAGGTTTGATAGTTAAAGCATTGCACAGTGCTTCTAAATCTTTCTGACTGTTTGTATTTACAAACTTTAAGATTCTGTCCAGCAATCACAACTGTTTTCAGATTTTCAGCTATTGTAGTATTTTGAATATAAAAGACAGCAGATGCATGTCTTTTCTGTATTTTATTTTCAGCAGAAGATAGCCAGATTGGGGTTCTTTTTAAAGAGATAGAGTTAAAGATTTCTACCTCTTCTTTTAGATACTCTATTCTCTATATTAAAGATCTCTGTAGAGATATCATGTACTACAAAGACTCCCCAGTGCTTATCTTTATGAATTTTCATGCTCTCTATATCAAAGTTTATTAGATCTGAGAATATAAATATTCAAGTTTGCTTGTGTTTTTGAAGAAAATCAGCTAAAAAATCTTCTGTTGTTATTAGAATTAGAGATTGGCCTTTAAATGACTTAGCAATTGAAGAAATAACTGGTTTTTCAGTAATATTTGCTTCAGTAAAGCTGTCATTTATTCTATTTCTGAAGCAGAGGGCTTTATTACTGATCTTTTCAAGTACTTAAGTATTTATCTTGAAAATTAGTCTTCTTTCTCTAAAGAGTTTTGACTCAGAGAACTGTTTTTTATCTTCTTTACCATTTACTTTAAAGAGTAAAGAAGATTTAACTAAAGATTCAGTATTTAGTCCAGTTTTTAGAGCAGAAGAATATAATTTAGAAGTATTACTAGTAGATACTTTCTCTTGAAAGTAGCTTTATGAAGTATTACTACTGTCAGTAGCTATTTTTTTCTGATGTTCAAGCTGTATAATTCTTTTCTGAAGATTTTGAAGTTCAGAGTTCTCAAAAACAGTAGTATTTTCTTTTTCTTTAAAAGAAAAGATTTTTTAAATACTCAAGATACAAGCATTTAGTTCTTTTTGCACAAGAACATGATTCTTCTTCTGAGATTCTTTAGCAAGAAGCTTAAGAATTGACTTTAGATCTTGCTGTTCAGATTCAGAAGAAGAATCAGAAGTAGAAGACATTTTAACTATGTTTCAAGAAGTATCTTCTTGAATAAGAAAACAAAAGATAATCTTTTGAAATTACTTTCTTAAGAAAATCTTCTGGAGTTATTTTGTATCCCACTTGCTAGTTAATCTAAACTAGTTCAGTTATTTTACTGAGAGCTGAAAATCTCAATGTAGTAAGTTTTTCTTTAGCCAGAGCTACATCTATTAAATTCTGGACTAGTTTTTTGAGAGAACTAGCAAACTATATAGTTTTTTTTGAAGACTGTGATCATGGGAACAGCTTCTAGAATAAAAACTATGGAAAAACTATTGAGAGAGTAGAGAGCAAGAGGGCAAGCTAGTAAATTTAAGAGATATAAGCAATTATATCTCAAAAATCAGTTAAATTAATACTAGCAAGTATACTTTTTGAAGAGAAGTATTAAACTAGAGAGCTTTTTGCAGAGAAGCTTTCAGAAACCAGCTGAGAGTATTCTTAAATTTAGTAGTAAAGACTCACATTCAAGATACCAGAGCCAATACTATAAAAATAAGATATATTCTAAGCAGAAAAGTGAGAAGAGCAGCTGATTTTTTCAGATGTAGCAGCACTAGAAAGCTAGCATATCTTTTATTAGATGGAAAAGATAGCAAGCCTGTTAAGTCACTAGAAATCTAGCTTGATTTTTTTCTTAAATGCAGAAAAATTAATAAAAACTGCTCTGATTTGCAAGATAGCCTATATTATAGCTTGTTCCTAGTTCAAAAACTTAGTTACTATAAGTATTTGAAAAGCTATTTTTCACTAATTAATTCTGATTTCTCAGCTATCAAACAGTATAGAACATACTAGTATTTAGTGGAGATTGATCAGAATTTGCAGGGATTAATTTGGCTCAGCTATACCAAGGGTATCAAGTTGATAGAGCTGATTTAGTGCTGGTGTGAGGCCTGGGGAGCAAAGATCAGATGAGAAGGGGTAGAGAGATAAGATGGAAGTAGATAAGATAAGATAAGAGCTCTAGCTTAGCTTGGCACATCTCAACAAAATGTGAGTAAGCAAGAGTCTTGGCAAGGAAAATCAAAATAAGAGAGTGTCCAGTAAGAGATTTTTCAGATAAAAAGGGTGCAATAACACAACAAATAGTAGAGATATAGTAAGGAAAATTTGGTAGTTTGTTTAAAGAGTATTATTGAGCTTGTCTCTCAAAATTCAGATGAAAAGATTATATAGTTGCTGAGTAATAGTGTGAGAAGTGTTTCTGACAGGCATGAGGCTGGCATCATCTATTTCCACTTATATCTCAACAACCGGCAAGGCAATTCACATGAAAATTGGAGAGGTTGTTAGATAGAGGAATAGCTTTCAAATGAATGTGATCTCGTCCATTTTGAACAAGAATTGACTGAGTTGTGAAAAGAGCGTGGTGTCAAGATAACTCTTGTTAATTCAGGAAACAAGCAGACTGCCACAAACAAGAACTTGTAAGCAGTGAGAATAGACAAGTAAAACTATTAGCTATCAACAGACAAATTTATTATCTCAGAGTTACAGTAATCTTACTTGGATCAAAGTATGCAATGGTTCTAGTGAACTCAGAAGCAATCAGATTATTCATCAACAAAAGATTCACTAAACAAGCTGGTATTGTGAAGCAAATAAAGAAATATCTCTACCAGTTATTAGAACTGGAAGAAGAAACTCTTAATAGAGTTAAAGAAAAAATATACCACATCAGAATAAAAATAGAACAACATCATAAAAAAGTGCATTTCAAAGTAATGAATCTAGAGAACTATAATATAGTTTTGAAATACTCTTGATTAAAACAGCACAATCCAGAAATTAACTAGTAAGAAGAAAAAATTAAACTGACAAACTATAAATACTCTCTCAAATCAGTACACTATAATTAGAAATTCATACTTAAAAATAACTTAGACAAGACACTGGCTATAATAAGTCAGATCAACTGGAAGATACTACATAAAAAATAATTGATTAATATAAAAGAAATTTATAAAAACCTGATCTATAATGACAAAGTAAATCAAGCTATAAAGAACTCTAACAACTCAGTACAGCTGCAAGTACAAAAAAATAATCAGGATAAAAAGATCAAGAAGACTCTATCAGAAGAATTCTGGAAATATATTAATATATTTAGAGAAAGAGATCAGAACAATAGTTTACTAAAGCACAAACTCTGAAATTATAAAATAAAACTACAGAAGGAAAAACAATCAGTAAAATTATTAATATACAGATTGAACAAGAATGAATCAGCTGAAGTGAAGAAATATATTGAGAATAATCTCAAGAAAGATTATATCAGAAAGTTGATATCATCAGCAGAATATCTAATACTGTTTGCACCAAAAAAGAACAGAACTCTATAACTATACATGAATTACAGACAGTTGAACAGCATTACAATTAAGAACTGCTATTTGATACCACTGATTAAAGAAGTGCAAGACAGATTAAGAGAAGTAACATGGTTTACTTTAATTAACATCAAAAACATCTACCATCAGATATGAATTAAAGAAGGCAACAAATGGAAAGCAGCATTCAGAACACAGTATGAACTGTATAAATACAATATTATGCTATTTGAACTAACAAATACACCAGCAACATTTCAAGCACTTATCAACAACATACTGCAGGAGTATTTAGACAATTTTATCATCACATATCTTGATAATGTAATTATATTCACCAAAGAGAACCAAAAGAACCACACTGGAAAAGTCAAGAAAGTACTGAAAAAACTACAAAAATACAATCTACCAGCAAAACTAAAGAAGTGTGATTTCTTTAAGAAGAAAATCAGATATCTTAGATACATCATGTCAACAGAAGAAATATGAATGACGCCAGAAAAAATTAATAAAATACTACAATAACTGATATTAAAGAAAGTTAAAGAACTATAGAAATTTATAGCAATAGATTTTGTCATAAAACTTTCAAATTCAAAGAATATAGAAGGAAAGAAGTACAATTCAATACTAGTAATCATCAACAGATTAATAAAGTACAGATACTTTATACTATTTAAGAAGACAACAACAGCACCAGATACAGCACTGATAGTACTACAAAACATGCTTGCCAATCACAGAATGCCAGAAGAGATAATCATTAATCAAGACACCAGATTCACAAGCAAAGTCTGAATAATACTGATGGCATAACTGAGAATTAAACAGAAGATATCAACAGTCTATTATCTATAGATAGATGAACAGACAGAGTAACTGAATCAAATCTTGAAACAATACTTGCAAGAATATGTTAACTATCAAGAGAACAATTAAGTTATACTGCTACTTATAGTATAATTAGCTTATAATAAAGCAAAGAATGTTATTACAGAGATGATATCATTCTACATAAACTACAGCAGAGAATCAGAAATACAGAAATACTCAAGAATTACACAATAAAAAGCTCAAGAAGCAGAACACACAGCAATATAATTATAAGAACTGCAGAATCAGATAAAACTGGACATTGAATTTCTGAATAAGAGAATGAAGCACTACTATAACAGAAGATATCAGAAGATATTAACTCTGAAAAAGAGAGAAAAAGTATTTCTAATTTAATAAAATATCAAAATCAAATAATCAAGTGAAAAACTTGATTTTAAACAATTAAGATCATACAAAATCACAAAGCAGATTGAAAAAGTCAACTACAAACTTCAGCTACTTAAAAAAATAAGAATACATCTAGTATTTCATATCTTATTATTGAAAAGAGCACCACTACACACTAAAGAAATACCTACAGAAATCAATAAAGAACAAGAATACAAAGTTAAACAGATACTAGATTATCAGAAGATCAGTAGAAAACTTTACTACTTAATAAAATAAAAAAAGTACAATATCTTAAAAAACATCTAAAAATCAACAAAAAATCTCAGAAATACCCAGATAATTATTAAAATATATTATTAATAACACTCTTATTTAGTAAAGCATTAACAAATAAATCAGAAACAACCAGAAGAGAATTCAAGAAAGAAAAATCATTTAATAAAGCAAGCAAGTTTTGAATTTCTATCTGCTCAGTCACTTTTTTCTATTTCTTGTTCTCAAGATATTTCAGATCTTTCACAAACTTTAATTCAGACTCAAGAAATTTATCAGCTTAATTACAAAGTAACTTTTTCTGCTTTTGAAAATAAAGAAGATAAGAAAGAGTTTCTTACTCAGTATACTTAAGTTTATTCTAAGTCTTAAATAACTTCTGTCAGTCAGCAGCAGAGAAATTATTATTATAAATATAATAACAACCAGCACAAACACACTTACTATATCAAGAAGAATAACTTAATTTTAGACAAGTCTTATCTAGCAAAGAATATCAAGAGCAGGAAGAAAGTATAACAAATTCAGATTACTTAATAATAAAAAGAAGATTATTCTTGTAAATATTAGAAGCAGACAACATGGTGAAACAAAATCATAGAAATACTCACTAGAAACAAGAAAATAAAGAAAAAATCTAGAAATCTAAAAAAAAAGAGAAGATCACTCTTTTATATCTTAAAAATAAGAAGCAGAGTAATTGAGAACAATATATTGTAAAAGAAAAGAATAATATTATAAATCTTACAGCACAATAGCTGAAGACACAAAATGATTAAAAAAAATCTGACAAGATAAAGTTATAAATTATTATAGAAAAATCTTAGAACAAGAAATTATATAATCAGCAATAGAACTAATAAGCTGATTAATTACATTAAGTACAATAGAACTGATCAGAGAATATAGCAAGCATACTACAGTAGAATGAATAGAACAGCTTAGCAAGACTATCACCAGAAGTATCATATATATAAGAACACTTATTATTAGAGATCTGATAAACTTGTTTATCATAATTAATCTTTCTATCTATATTATAGATATTTTTAAATCAGATACTCTCATATCTTGATTACTTTCTATACTATTAAAGTCTTATAATACTGTATAATTATATCTGATCTTACTACTTTTGAAAAGATATAATAGTCTTGTCCTGACTTTAATATATCTGCACAAAAACTCTTTATTATCAGAGCAAGACTGTCTACTCAATCAGAGCACCATTGAACTATTAATTACTACCTTAATTTATTACAATCCTTCTTAGGACCTTTGCTTTTCCTTATACACCCAAAGGCCCAAGGGAGAACTGCAGGTTGCACAACACTTCAAACTTAATGTAACAATCTGAAAGACTATCTTCATGACTTTCTTGATAATTTGTTTGTGTTTTCTTGCTGATTTTGCTTGCTCTATTAAAATAGTCAGTTCTAATAGCTATAAAGATCTCTAAATAAGTAGAATTACCTGTGGAATTGGGTGTGAATTCCCTGTTATTGGGTTTCTCATTGAAGGATTCCATCCTTGCTCCAGGGGTTGAGAAGGTGAAAACACATTTTTTAAAAAGGTGAAAAAATATGTTTTTTGAAATCAACACAAAAACCAGCAATGAATGTGTTTTGCTTAACCAATAGATTTCCATATATTTTAGTGTGTGAACCTATTGGTCAGAAAAACACCAGTAGTTTGTAATCTGGTGCCAAGGCGCTAATTTTGCCTGGCGGCCGGACGAGGGGATAATGCATCAGAAGTGAAAATGTTAGGTAATCCAGCTAACTAGCACATTGCCCATGTGACCAACCTAGGTTAAACAAAATCCCTCTTTAGGTAGCTTGGTGAATGACAAGCATACAAGTTCTCCATCAGGTTATCTGTTTATGTGGAAGAGCAAGCATATAAAATTTGTGTACTCCGTATAGAGGAATTCATTATATAAAGTGTTTGTTATATCGAGGTTTTACCGTAGTCCTCTATCAGAAAAGCTGCCGGATTCAAATTCTCCGGTCAAGATCACACTCAAATACAGGGTACACATGATATTATAACATGTATCTACTCTTTACTTGAGCTCTAATCTGACGATCTCTAAATTCTGCCACTGGAAATCAGATTAAAATTCAGTAACACAGTTGCGTTTCCTCAATACTCGTAAGTCTTGGCATGGCCACAGGGTAGTTGGTTGGTTAGCCCATTTTTTTTTTGTTTTTGGCTTGACTGGCTAACAACCCAGCCTTGAATCAACCTCCTCTTTGCGTCATAGCAATTTTGAGTCTCCACATTCCCCAAAGCCTGACTTCGCCCTCCATTTGCACCTCTTGAGCGACAGTGGGTGTCCTTCATCATGGTCAGCACAGGAAGACTCAAACTCCTAGATAGTTTGAACAGGAGATACATATATGGCTATGTTGTGAGTTAATTAGTTCTTTGAATCGCCACATATTGGATTGTAATGGGAGAAAAGCTGATGTTGAATCTGAAGCCGCTCCTGCATGCGTTGTTATTTGTACTGGAAATGGTAATCACAATGCGGCTAGCTGCAAAATTCAACTCATACTATGCTGAGAGACCGGGTAAGCTGTTATCACTATTCGCAAGACGCGGCTTATCAAGTACTGATATGCGCTGTTGATTAGTCCTGACAACCATGGTGACCAATGCTGTAAGATCCCTTTCATGCTCCTGCAAAGGAATCCCATTCTTACGTATGTATCAGCTAAAATTTACTGAGGTTAGGTTCTTGGTGGAATCGCGGATACAGTTGCCCAGTCTATTACAGCAATTCGTTCGCGAGCCAAGTTGAATCATGACACAAGGAGCTCCGAAAATGATTTCATGTCGATCGAGATAGCCGAATTTCACAAGGCAAAGCGCCCAAGAGCAGCTGGATCTGGGCTGTCCAAGAGAGGACCTACTCCCTTCGATTTCGAACGGCTGACACGATTTATGGCATATGGTTTTTTTATGGCTCCCATCCAATTCCAATGGTTTGGCTTTCTCTCGCGAGCTTTCCCAATTACCAAGAGGCATGCAACTCTCCCTGCATTGAAACGTGTGGCAATGGACCAACTCATATTTGCTCCGATTGGTATGAACCACAAAAGCACTAGAAACTATGCTTTTTACTGACATAGTCCAGGCCTTGTTTGTTTTTTCACATTTATGACTATTGCGGAAGGAGGTGGCCGGCGTGCAGTTGCTCGTAAATTTCAGGATGTTTACATACCAACTCTGAAAGCCAATTTCATGTTGTGGCCACTTGTCCAAATCTTGAATTTTCGAATAATGCCTATTCAATTCCAAATAGTAAGTCGATTCGCCTTTTGCTTCTCTGTCTCAGAAGATCGGAGCTGACAGTAACTTAGCCATTTGTTTCCTCTGTTGGCATCGCATGGACCGCATATTTATCTCTCACAAATTCTGCCGAGGAAGAGTAACTTGAGCAGACAGGGAAGGACCGAAAACTATTGGGAACAGGAGCAGCCTCTCTTACCACTTTATATGGTAGTGTTGTTCTTATGATTGCTTGACTCCCTGTTCAACTACAATCTAAAATTTGAAAACATCGCTATACTTGATGCTAAAGGTCGATAACTTTTACAATGACAGTGCTTCATGTATTCATACAAAAATGTGTAATCAGCGTAATAAGACACTTAAGACTACGGAAATGGAACCGCTGGAAAGCTTCTTGAATGCATCAATTAGCTCGTATATAGCACTCTTTTAATATAAATTCTAACAAGGGCTATAGGTGTCCCACTGTGCTAATAGAGATGACCCAAACCGGGGGATCAGCTCAAAAATTAGGTGCTAAGGAAGCTGTAAGGTCCGGTGGATCCCTAATTTCCATTGACTCATTTGTTTCTAGGTCCACAATCTTGACAGCCGCAATATTCAGTAGACCTGAGGAAAGTGGTAGCATTGGCAACAGAGCTGCATAACATGACCCGGGAAATAGAGGGCTAAACTCAAAAAATTAGCGACAGGTTGTGAGCTGAGGTTTCTAATACACACTCACCTTAACTTGAGGTCAGGATTTAGACATATCAGCTCCGTTTCATACGAGGTCACCGAAGTTTTGACCATAGAATATGTGAAGTTTCCATCAACAGCTGCATGTGCAACCTCCAGTGCATGCAACGATTGCGCAGAGGATGATTGTCGTGAAGTAAACCGCTGGCGATGAAGACTATTACGCATTGGGATCACAATTATCGCAAATTTTCTTACTCGGTTGGAACGGTTAACCACAAAAACCTCCCAGTCAAACCCTTGGGCAACCTCAATGCTCGTTGGGGTTGATAGAGACAGATAAACACCAAGCCCAATGGCACATTGTGTTGTTCTATCTCCAGAGAGAGTGGCTTCGCTAGGAGCCATTGAAAGACTGGCAGGCCGACAGTTCCGTTGTAATACTTGACTAGGGCCCCCGAATATAGGGTTAAGAGGCAACGAAAAGTCTATGCTGGCTTTCCAGCGCATCGAAATTTTCGGCTGACAGTTTTCTGAAATTAGAACCACAGCCCGGATATGGATGTCCAGAACAGAATGGATGGCGGTTGTCGAAGCATTATAGCACTCGCTCTGATTAGGAATCAGCTTAAAAACAAATGTAAGATCATCCCTGGAGCGACAGAGTATCGGCAGGTCAAGCCCTGCGAATGCACCCATGTTCTCCACAATGCCATTCGACAATGACAAATCTATTGATTCTAAGCTCGTTTCGAGTTTTGCGAATGGAATCATTTCGAAGTCAAGGCTTGCTATTGCCACGGGGCGGTTGCAATATGTATTCAGCCGAGAATAGCGAATTCTGGCGCTCGCCACAGGAACAATGCGAATGGGGTTATGGGATGACTCTGATATATTGTAGACTCGCTCCTCGGTTTTCACAGGGGCCACATGTAAAAGCCTTGATGCCGGAAGATACATCTCCGAAGAATTGTCCGAAGCAGGGCCAACTAAAGGTTGAAAGATATTCAAGGAACCCGCAGTGAGACTCGGTAAGAAATCATCCTGTCCAGTGCCCTGTAGTCGTTTCGAAGAACTTAATGCTGCGGATGCCTGAAAAATTACAGAAGGCTGTTGATGGCGAGTACGTGGACGACCTGAGTTCTGTTAGAAGTGATACAAGCGTGCTGTCCTGCGACTTACGCAAATAGACATCTATGGTCCATAAAACATATACTTGATTATGGGGTTCCTTTCCATCATCCCCTGCATTATGTATAACAAGAGAATCCTTGAAATCTTTTACAAAACCAGAAAATATGAGCTCTTTTGTGGGAAAATCTTCAACTTTGGTCTTCGAAATGGCAGTATTTGCAGCAAAAACATCCAAATGCACTAACACATTTGGTAGATGCGCCTTCAAGCTATCGTCTGTGCAATTCACCAACTGAAGGACAATATACACAGTCAGAATCTCATCTATTGGTCTCTGATAAGCATAGACAAGGTCATTTGTGCTAAAAGTTTCTGATGCTCACCAAAGATTAGCAAGTCTCGTTGCTGGATATATGATAAGGGGGTTGTGCAGGTTCCATCACTCAACAAGAGATCCAATTCATTTTTGAGATTGACTTCTGATGCGCAAGGGATGATTGTGCTGATTGTTGCATTTTTTAAAAAGTTATCAGCACTCATGATCTCGTTTGGTGTGCCTTCCTTTGTGTTGAGTGGTCAAAGTGTTTTGCTGCTGGGTCACCAGGGCGGATTGGAATTAGCTAACTAGCGCAGTCACACCCCTACGGAGTTACAAAATTTGCAGGCATATCATTAAGGTATGACCATGTAATACCGCACTCCGTACGGAGTCCGCTGTAGTTGAACCATTATATTGGTTTCCCGCTGACGAACTCGGCCTTGCCTCTTCTGGTTGCTAACTCAAAGCTGGGTATAGATTTAATATGACTGAACTTGTAATTTCGCTTTTTCTCATACAGAATGGTCTTTTGTTTGCTTCTTTTTAAAGATTCTTTGCCTTTTTACTTTGTTGATAAAGATAGCAATGGATCCAAGTAAAATAACTGCATAGTTAACTAGTTGACTAGTTAATCTATTTTCACTAACATTCTATTAGATCAATATATTTATACTCGATATACGGAGTACGGAGTACAAGTTTCATATAGGATTACACGTACGGAGTACATACATACAAAATACCATACATTACCATACCGTAAGACAGATTATAATTGTCAATTCCACATTCCCACTCCGTTCTCGAGGGAGCAACAGTGTCGCATTACCCTATCGCCACCTTCCAGAGGAGAAAGTCTTTCACACTCAATCTCATGGACACCATGAGCTCTAACAT
Organism: Coccidioides posadasii str. Silveira; assembly: GCF_018416015.2. NCBI lineage: Eukaryota > Fungi > Ascomycota > Eurotiomycetes > Onygenales > Onygenaceae > Coccidioides > Coccidioides posadasii. The sequence goes on along the minus strand of NC_089410.1, from coordinate 1,372,575 downwards.
GGGTTCCACCGCTCCATTGCTGTGGCAGGAAGCCCGCAACTCGGAGGGCCGAGTCTATTACTATAATGTGCAAACAAAGGCGACACAATGGGCAAAACCATTTGAGCTTATGACTCCTTCGGAGGTACGTCCCACGTTAGAGAAATTCCATTTTCGTTTCGGATCTTGCTAAGAGACGGTTCCAGCGCGCTTTGGCAAATCAGCCGTGGAAAGAGTACACTGCTGAAGGCGGACGAAAGTATTGGTATAATACTGAGACCAAAAAAAGCTCTTGGGAGATGCCCGATATATACAAGACTGCGCTTGCGCAAGCACAGGATTCGTCGCCAAGGCAGCCACTCGGGTAGGTACATTGCCTTGAAATCAATTTTGGATCCTTCTAATGGTTTAAGGCCTTCTGGTTTTGTCGCTGGCGGAATAATTAACGTGCCTACATATCTGTCGCAACGTGAGCGTGTCGATCATGAACGGAACCATGGCGATCGCCGAGCTATGTACGGTGCATCTGATGCGAATGGGGCTGTCGTCGGAGCCCAGCCAGCGGAACCAGATTACCCTGCGTTTGAGGATGCTGAGGCCGCTTTCATGAAGCTTCTCAAGCGGCACGGTGTACAAGCGGATTGGTCCTGGGAGCAAGCAATACGCGCAGTGATTAAAGATCCTCAATACCGTGCTCTAAAGGACCCACGTGATAGGAAGGCCGCATATGAGAAGTATGTAGCGGAGGTTCTGGCACAAGAAAAGGACCGTGCAAAAGAGAGATTGACCAAATTGAGAATGGATTTTGGTACTATGTTGCGGAGACATCCGGAAATCACTCATTTCAGCCGATGGAAGACCATACGCCCAATCATTCAAAGTGAAACTATATTCAGATCGACGAGCGATGAGATTGAGCGGCGACAGTTCTACGAAGAGTATATTCTTGAGCTTAAAAGAGATCATTCCGAGATGGAGGCCAAGATGCGGAAGACTGCAAAAGAAGATCTTGCCGAGATTCTCCGTGTCTTGGATTTAGAACCATACACACGTTGGTCCGAGGCCCAGGAGCTTATCCGGTCAAACGAAAGAATCCAAAGTGAAACGCAATTCCGAACTTTGACGCAATCGGATATTCTTACGGCGTTTGAAAATCATATTAAATCACTGGAAAGGACATTCAATGACGCCAAACAACAGCTCAAAGCCAACAGAAGTAGGAGGGAGCGGCAAAATAGGGATAAGTTCGTGGGCCTGTTACAAGATCTCAGACATCAAGGGAAAATCAAGGCTGGAAGCAAGTGGATGGATATCTTCCCTTTTATACAAGAGGATGTACGATACACGTCTATGCTTGGCCAGCCCGGCTCTACTCCGTTGGATTTGTTTTGGGACATAGTAGAAGAGGAGGAAAGGTCCTTAAGAGGTCCACGAAACGATATCCTTGATGTCTTGGATGTGAGTAACCCCTTTGTTCTTTTTGGATGGCCTTTTGACGATTAATATAGGATAAACGCTACGAACTGACTCTCAAAACAACCTTTGAAGAGTTTGCTTCCATAATGTTGACCGACCGTCGAACAGACAGGATTGATCATGAAACCCTTAACCTTATATTTCATCGTCTTCGCGACAAGGTACTTCGCAGAACGGAAGATGAAAAGCATGCTGCAAATCGCCACCAGCGTCGTGCCGTTGATGCATTGCGATCAAGGATCAGGCGTCTGGACCCTCCCGTTCATGCATCTGATACTTGGGAGCAAGTGAAGCAAAGAATAGACAAGACAGAGGAGTATCGTGCCGTTGAATCCGATGAATTGCGAATCTTGGCCTTTGAAAAGGTTGTTCGCCGTCTTAAAGAAAAAGAAGAGGATGCCGAGAGAGATCGTGACCGGGTGGCGAAACGGGAGTACTATGATCGTTTCGATCGTTTAGATCGCGGGGAACGGAGCCATCGCAGTACCCAGTCTTATCGAACTGAGAAGAGGGGCACTTCAAGCCGCTTGAGCCGTACTCCGGAACCGGATGCCTATGAGGCTGACCGCCGCAAGGCACAGGCGGATCGTGAGAGATCTTATCGGAAAGCCAGCGGGCTCTCACCGTCTCCCGTGTCGCATCGTGATAGGGACAGAGATCGGGGGCGAGAGAGAGAGAGAGAGAGGGATTGGGACAGGGCAAGCAGTCGGCTCGTTAGTCATTATGATCGTGACCGCCGAGATTGGGACGAAGAACGCGAAAGACTATATCCAAGTCGGGCGGATCCAAGGAGTAGTCGCGATGAGCTTGACTACGGCGTTGGAGACATCACCCGTGGTGCATCGGGCCAAGTACTCAGCGAGCGACGGCGACGCCGTGATAGTGAAACCGAAAGCGTGGGAAGTCGCGGTGCAAAGCGGTATAGGCGAGATGTCAGGGATGCCGACCGGTTTAGGAGAGAAAAGGACCGAGAAAGACTACCCGCTAGAAGCCCACGCAAGGATGACTCTGATAAAGCATCTTCTGGACCATCAGCTCACAAGGAAACTGCGGCTGTGCATTCAGGTAGCGAAGAAGGTGAAATTGAAGAGGATTGAGTGATGAGTTAGTTAGCGGAGGGAAGGAAATTAGACTATATGCTCTCCCCCCAAAGCTTCTATTGCAACTCAACGACTAATTGTACTCTCAATACCTTTATTATGTATGTAGTGGTGTCAGCCCGAGCAGAAAATATACTGTAGTATCTCAGGATTTTATCGATTTCTATTAATTGCCACCGTGGGTTCTCAGAAAGTTTCCATAACCTTGTTGATGCCTACCTCTGATATAATTTACGTGAACACTGCTAATAAGTGATGAGCAAGAAGCAGGCAGGGAGAAGTAAGAAAAGCTGCCCTATCAACTTGATAGAATGAAATGTTTGAAGCAGAACCCAATCTTAGACATCGTAAACTGTAGTCATCTTTCTAGAAACACTTTTTTTCTAGTGGTCACAGTCATTGTTCAAGATGACCGGGAAACACAATGGCAACCGTATTTCATAGTCTGCAGGTCATATGTGTCATTGTACAACCTTGAAAACCAGATAAGGTTGTCCGGATATCTATTTTAGCACCAAGTAGCTGACAAAGTAGCAGAGTTGCTTCAATCTCAAAAAGCATATGTCAGTCAAGGATTTCTGGCACGGAACATTTGGTAATTTTCGTGTAGTTATTTGGCTCCCAGCTGTCCACTAAATTCTGCGGTGTCCCTCATGTTAACTCTCCTCTTCGAGGAAGAACTACACAAATGTTAGCGGGAAAAGCGTAGAGACAACCTGATGACTCACATAATTTCCGCTCAACTTTTGTTCCTGATCCAGCTGGCTCTTGTCTTTATTGATTCTTGGCCGATAGCTGTTAGGATCACGCCGGAAAGTCACATCCAGGTTCTTTAAGAACCTGTTGCAACCTGTTAGGAGTGATTCAGGCTTATTTGCTCTTGCATCTATTGATGGTTTCCCGTCGAAAACAATAACTCGATCAGCAAGATAAGTAGCCATAATGAAATCGTGTTCGACAATAAATGCGGTCTTCTTGGTATGCATAATGAAGCGCTTGATGACGCGAGCTGCAACAATACGTTGCTCCGAGTCGAGATACGCACTTGGCTCGTCAATCAGATAGATATCCGCGGGTATTCCCAAGGCCAAAACGATAGCAACTCGCTGAAGTTCTCCGCCAGAGAGATTTTGGACCTCTTGATCGATAAAATCATCGATTTTGAGAGGCTTATAAACGTCTGTCTGGAACTGGGGAGAGAGGAACGCCGCCTTGATGCGTTTAAAAAACAATTGGCGAACGGTTCCTTGAAACTTGGGCGTGATTTTCTGAGGCTTCATACTAATATTCATTGCGGGAACAGCCTTGCCACCGTCGGGTTTCTCCACTCCAGCTAACATTTTGCAAAATGTGGTTTTACCTGTTCCATTTTCTCCCATCATGACGACAATTTCAGAATTCGTAAATCTGCCAGCTTCGATGCTGAGATGAAAAGAGCCGAGAGTTTTCTCCATCGCGGGATAACTAAAAGCCCTGCCTTGATCGACAATGAAATCATCACCAGCTTCCGCAATTCGAAAGGTCAAAGATTCCTCTCGAAAGCGAAGATTTTCAGTGGGGATATGCCCATCCAAGAAGATGTTTATACCCTCGCGGACCGATGCAGGCAACGTTACAACGCCATAAACGGCTGGGCGGCCGTAAAGAACGCAGATAAAATCGGACAGGTAATCAAGGACCGACAAATCGTGTTCCACGACAATGACATAGTCATCGGGTCGTAACAATTCTCGGATGGTCCGAGCTGCGCTTAGACGCTGTTTCACATCCAAGTATGAGGACGGCTCGTCGAACATGTAACTGGATTTCAAATTTAGCATGTCATCAGCGCCCACCGTCTGGACCTAAGACCTACACATCTGCTTGCTGAACACACACAAGGGCAATTGCAAAACGCTGTAGTTCTCCACCGGATAATAAACTAATATCACGGTCTTTAACCTGGTTAAGTTCTGCAGGGGTTAAAGGTTAGTAAATGGAAATGGTGGTATAATGATGGTGCATACCTAAAACTTCCATAATGTGTTCCATATTATCCATTTGAGACCGCGCCTTGATTAGAGGGGCTACAGATCTTACAGGTCCTTTAACGGCTTTAGGGATTTGGTCAACATATTGGGGCTTCACAACAGCTTTAAGATCATCTTCAAGGACCTTTGTAAAGTAATCTAGAACTCGCAGTCAGAACAAACAAAAAGACGAGCAGCAAAGTTTGTTCCTACTCTGTAGTTCTGAACCACGGAAATATTTCAAAATTTCCTCCCAATCAGGAGGATTGTCGTACCGGCCAAGGTTGGGTTTCAGCTTCCCACTAAGAATCTTCAGTGCAGTGCTTTTCCCAATACCATTTGTCCCGACTAAACCAAGGACTTGCCCGGGGCGTGGCATAGGTAACCGGTGAAGCTTAAAGCTGTTGGCTGAATAGCGGTGCGTTACCTGAGTCTCAAGGTTTGTGGGGAGATTGATAATGTGGATGGCACCGAAGGGACATTTTTTTGGACAGATACCGCATCCTATGCATAGCCTCTCCGATATGAAAGCAATTTTCGATTCTGGTGTAACTTCAATGCACAATTTCCCTGTCCTCACAACAGGGCAGGACTTTTTGCACTCCTGGCGACATTTCTAAAAAACCAGGTTTAGAAACATATCACAACGAGCGTTGGCGGTATCGATTGAAACCTCGAAATGCAACTTAGACTCACCTTTGGTTTGCACTGTTAAATATGGAGACTGGCAATCAGCAACATGAATTAGGGAATGGTAAGGGTACGAGGATATTGGATCGAAAGCTGGGATAAAGGGGGACATGGATGCGGGGTATACTTTGTCACTATTGACAATAGCAATTCTGGAATGGCGAATGGCATTAGCATAATTTCACAAAGGCAAAGCTGGAAAGCCAAGTCATACCGAGTCAACTTATCTGACATGATAAAGGAGCGTCCTTTCGGCTTGGATTGTTCTGGCTCTGGGGTTCGAGTGTGCTTTGTTGAAGATATTCCCCGCAGGAGGATCGGTTTGTGATAGAGACTGATTTCCGTTCAATGGAGGTTTGAAAGCTTCTTATCTCTTGATACTATCGATCGCATGTATTGGTTTTGTACTTAATCGGCATCTATCATGCTCTTGGAAGGAAAGGCGGCGGATGAGATCGAAATCAAACAAAACAGGCAAATTTCAAAGAGGGCGCCGAACGGAAATTTTGTGGGATGAAGTGGCGGAAGAGCCATGCTTATGTCACAAGGCTGACCCCTCCGTTTAAGATATCCCAGGACATAATATTCCGTACACTGTACACGGTATTCTTTTACAGTAGTAATACGTCTGTTTGTCTGGGCAGCAAATTCGAGAGTGAAATACCAACACCCCATACGGAGGAGTCGATTACGGAGTAACTACGGAGACAACAAGTTAGAGGTAGGGAGAGGACATATATTACTCCATAATAAATGATGCTTATCTTCGATAGCACGCCTCAGAGATATGATTTCCTGAAATGATGCAGAATTTGCTTCTTGCTGAGTAAAGATCTTCGCTCTCGGGAGTATGGAGTTACTCATGTTACGGAGTACTCTGTACATGGGTTGCTGCGCTATACACATCCAGTACGGAGTATAACCGCATTCATATGAGTAGCACGGACAATTCCGTACAAGACGCCAGCAACATAGGCCTCTTCGACACCAACCCATTATAGGATTAGCGGATTCCTCCTTCACCAGCCTAAGCCATTTTCGGTTTCTCTCTTCTCACCACTGGCGAGACTCTCTCTCCAACCATCCACTCTATTCTCTCTCTCCCTCAAACTCTCAGTCCATCCCTCCAAAGCTTCCTTGTCTACCAATACATTTTCAAACACAACGCGTCGCCATAGTTGGTAATACTGGAAGCACATATTTCTCCACTTGGGCGGGTCCAAGCCATGGATCGTAAGTTGATTATTCTCTTTTCCGCTTTGTTTTTATCTTTACAGCTTTCCATGCTCTCCACAAACCCGCATTCCTTCGCTACCTTCCACGAGATATTCTACCATTCCGAAGTTGCTTAAACGCATATCGCGATATCCCTGGCGCTAAGATGGGAATTGCCCCCTGTTCTTATACATTTGCCTACTAGTTATGGCCCTTTTTCCTGTCAAGTGATCCTCTCGCCGTGTTCTCGACTTGAATCCATTTCATCAAAACCTTGAAGCACAGCATCAGATTTCGTTGAGCTTTGCTGCACCCTGCCCTCTTAGCTTGTGTATTCTCCAACACTTTAGAGTCAGAGTCGCGAGCCCTCTTACTATCAATATCCGCCCTTTGCAATGCCTCTATATCGGCGTTGCTGCTACAATGCTAATCTTACTGTCCTAGCCACCGCCATGGTGATCCCGAGCACTGCAACTTCCTCTCCCGCACCAATTGAAGCAAGTATAGCCAATCAAAGCACATTGGGTAGTCTGGAAAAGGCGACTATACCGGCGAACCAGGGCAACGGTGTCGAATCCGTCCCTAATACTGCGACCAACTTGAAGCGGGACGCGGATTCTGAGCACCCTCAAGCAACAACACCAACGGATACTACTGATGGGGTGCATATCGGAATGAGCTCCACCTCCTCTGAATATGAGGCCACTAAGTCTCCCAGGGGAATCGCCACACCCATGGAGGCGGATGGTGACTCCCACATGGAAGATTCTTCAGAGGCAGTAGATGCGGTATCCAGTTCCTCGGGCATGTCGGGCCACGAATCGAAGCGAGGTGTTAAGCGCAAGTCGCCCATCGATGAGAGTGACTTTATTCGAAACAACCCAAGCTTATATGGATTGCGCCGAAGCAATCGCACCCGTTCTATCCGCCAGACGATCCAGAGCACTACAGACTCCGAGTCTGAGGTTTCCAGACCCATTAAGAGGAGACGTCCTCAGCCAAACCGAAAACGATCGTCCTCACAGTCTCAAGATTCCGACGCAGATTCATCAAGCGACGTTTATAGCAACACCCAGAGAAGGCAAAAAGTTAAACGCCGCCGTCTAGTGCAACCGCAGGTTGACTTAGCACCAGCACATGGGGAAGTTCGGTTTTCCACGCGTCGTTCTAATAAAGTTTTAAACTACAATGAAGATGACGATGATGATCTGTTCGGAGACGAATCGGATAACATGACCCCACTCGATTGGGCGACCGTCCTCGACGATAATCGCCCCGCCATTGATGTTGTCCTTAACCATCGTTTAAAGGATGACGTGGATCCCACGCGACTTGACCTCGGACGCTCGGACTTCGAATTTTATATTAAATGGCAGGGAAAGTCGCACTACCATGCAACGTGGGAGACAGACGAGTCCCTTGTCAATTGCCGCAGTAACCGTCGTCTAGATAATTATGTCCGAAAGCTGCTAATTCAAGAGCTCTCGTTCATGAAAGATCCGGATATGATACCTGAAGAAAAGGAAAAGTGGAACCTTGACCGCGAGCGCGATATTGAAGCGATTGAGGACTTCAAACTCGTCGAGCGTGTCATTGGTTCTCGCAAGGTTGCGGGGGTAACCGAGTATTACGTTAAATGGAAACGCCTGTTTTACGAGAGTTGTACTTGGGAAGGCGCAGAGCTTGTTAGCAGTATCGCCCAACAGGAAATCGACCGTTACCTTGACCGGTGTTCCCGGCCTCCTGTTTCAAGCAGACTGGAATCGAACCAGTCAACTCGTTCTGCATTCGAACCTATTCATGGAACTCCTGACTTCGTCTGCAATGGTCAACTGAAGGACTTCCAGGTGAAAGGTGTTAATTTCATGGCATACAACTGGGTTCGCGGCCGAAATGTAGTTCTTGCTGATGAGATGGGGTTGGGAAAAACAGTCCAGACTGTAACTTTTATCAATTGGCTGCGACATGTGAGGAATCAACAGGGCCCGTTTATCGTGGTTGTCCCTCTTTCCACAATGCCATCGTGGGCTGAAACATTCGACTATTGGACACCCGATTTAAACTACGTTGTTTACAGTGGGAACGAAGCGTCACGGAATATTATCAAGGAGTATGAACTTCTTGTCGATGGAAACATTAAACGCCCAAAATTCCATGTCCTCTTGACCACGTATGAGTATGTGTTGGTCGACGCGTCCTTTCTTAGCCAAATCAAGTGGCAATTTCTCGCAGTTGATGAGGCCCATCGTCTAAAAAATAGAGACTCTCAGTTGTACGCAAAGCTAGTTGAATTCAAGTCTCCGAGCCGGTTACTGATTACTGGAACCCCCGTTCAAAATAATCTTGGAGAACTATCTGCGCTGATGGACTTTCTAAATCCGGGGCTAATTGAAATTGATGAAAATATGGATTTAAGCTCGGAAGCTGCAAGCGTCAAGCTAGCTGAATTGACCAAAGCGATACAACCGTTTATGCTTCGCCGTACCAAGTCTAAGGTTGAAAGTGACTTGCCGCCAAAGTCAGAAAAGATTATTCGGGTTGAGCTTTCAGACGTGCAGTTGGAGTATTATAAAAACATTCTTACCAAGAACTATGCTGCCCTTAATCAAGGCGCGAAGGGTCAAAAACAATCATTACTCAATATTATGATGGAGTTGAAAAAGGCAAGCAATCATCCGTTCATGTTCGCCAACGCAGAAGATCGAATTCTGCAAGGCAGCACGCGCCGAGAAGATGCACTAAGGGCACTGATCACCAGCAGTGGCAAGATGATGCTGCTGGACCAGCTGCTGGCGAAGTTGAAAAATGATGGCCATCGCGTTCTTATTTTCAGCCAAATGGTTCGCATGCTTGATATTCTTGCTGATTACATGGATGCGCGGGGTTTTGCCTATCAGAGGCTGGATGGCACCATTGCAGCTGGACCTCGTCGTTTATCTATTGAACACTTTAATGCTCCAGATAGCACTGACTTCGCTTTCTTGCTCTCGACGCGTGCGGGTGGGCTTGGCATTAATCTCATGACAGCAGATACAGTCATTCTATTCGATTCAGACTGGAATCCCCAAGCTGATTTACAGGCCATGGCGCGAGCTCATCGCATTGGGCAAACAAAGCCGGTTAGCGTCTATCGGCTTGTATCAAAAGACACTGTCGAAGAAGAAGTCATAGAGAGGGCTAGGAATAAGTTACTTCTTGAATTCATTACCATCCAAAGAGGTGTGACCGATAAGGAGGCCACAGAATTAAAAGATAAGATGGTTCGCGCTGGCCATCATATCAACGAGCCGACTTCTTCTGAGGATATATCGCGGATATTGAAGCGTCGTGGGCAACGGATGTTTGAGCAGTCTGGAAATCAAAAGAAACTAGAAGAAATTGACATCGATGCTGTCCTTGCAAATGCGGAGGAGCACAAAACGGAGCAAGCCGAAGGCATGGAAGCTGATGGAGGTGAAGAATTCCTTAAAGCATTCGAATTTGTAGACGTCAAGGTAGATGACCTTACCTGGGATGAAATTATTCCAAAGGAGGAGTTGGAAAGAATTAAAAGCGAGGAACGGAAAGAAATGGAAGCTAAGTACCTCGCAGAAGAAATCGAACGCAGCCAGCCGAGGAAAAGAAAAGAAATGGCGGACGAAAGAGAAGAAAGGCAGGCAAAGCGAAAGGCTCGGCAGCAAGTGAATATGGATGTCGATGATGACTCCGATGCGCCCCCAGCGCCAGACCCCAAACGTCCCCTAACTGAGAAGGAAATTCGTCACCTTACTCGTGCATACTTGAGATATGGCGACTTCAATGATCGCGAGAGAGATATTCTCAGGGAAGCAAAGCTTCTAGACAGAGATCCATCAGTCGTGAACGGAGTTCTTAAGGAAATAGTTCAGTCTGCGAATCAGCACCTTCAAGAAGCAAATGATGAGATCCGTGCGCTAGAGCGCGAGGGTAAAACTTTTACCAAAAAAGAGAGGAAGGCTGTGCTTTTCAACTATGGAGGTGTGAAGCGTTTAAATGCAGAAACAATTGTGGAACGCCCCAATGAGATGCGGATTTTGAGACAAATCACATCACGTTTGTCTGACCCGAAAAGCTTTCGCGTCCCTGAGGCCACGAAAGCTGCGGATTACTCCTGCACCTGGGGGGCACGGGAGGATGGCATGCTCTGCATTGGAATCGCGCGGCATGGGTATGGAGCATGGGCACAGATCCGCGACGATCCCGACCTAGGCCTTACCGACAAATTCTTTCTGGAGGAACACCGAGCGGATCGCAAAAACGAATTAACCCGAAATGGTGAGGGGATGAAGTCTCCTGGTGCCGTTCATTTAGTGCGTCGTGCCGACTACCTATTGTCTGTTCTTAAAGATAAGATGAGCAACGGTGCCAGCCCTACAGCGAAGAAGGCGGTGGAGAATCACCATCGTAACAACAGAAAGCCCGGCTATTCTCGCCAGCAAAATAGTGGCAGCGTTTCTGCCTCCCCTGCTCCACCATCGATCCGTAAACGTCGAGAATCGGATGCGCTCAGGCATCGTGTTCATACTCGCGGGGCCCGCGGTAGTGATCGGCCAAACACGCCAACAAGCGATACGCGAAAAGGCATATCCGAGGTCGACAAAATCCGTAGTCGGCACAATGCCAATTTTTATTCGGGTCGCCGAAACGATTATAGTGGCATCGTATCCAATAACGAAAACATGCTGAAGATGGTTTTTAAGCCAATCAGGGATCACCTAAGGCAGATCTCACAGTGCACCAAAGAAGGAATCCCGGACAAGAATCGACGGGCCAAAGAGCTTCGACGCTTGCTTCATTCGGTTGGCGGATTTATTCACAAAACTTTGGATTCTGAGGAAACGCGGGAATCCTTGGAAGCGCGCCTTTGGTAAGGTTGTCCATTCCAACTTCTAATGCAGAAGGTTTATGCTCATCATTGTAAAGGGACTACGTGGCTCGTTATTGGCCAAACCAGGCAACTCCTGGAAGTGCTCTTCTTGACATTTACAAACGCATGGTTGCTGCCGAAAATGCCCCACAACCTAAATCTACTACATAAGTATCCATGTGTCCTTACGGGACTAATCTCATACCGATTATCCTCTTTTACATTGGTGCGTGTTCGGCTTAGTGCATAGTCTGGTGTAGATGGGCGTTCGAACAGGACATTGCATTTTCAGGCCGCGAGGCTACATTATGACGACTACGACTATGATTATTTGGTGAAGGGGTTTCACTTTTCTGGGATTTGCAGAATCGTGTGTTTTAATTGGAATGTTTTTTGAAGCCACACCTCTTCTCTCTTTTGTGCGAGTTGGCGAGTTGATCCCGCTCACTGAGCCTGGTGACCATCCCCTCGCAAAAAGTCACTTCTTTCCTGTTAGCGATCCCACTCCTCGGAGTTAGGTGATCCAGTTTTTGTTTTACTTGGCATTGACCCTGGCATTGATCCCGCTCTCCTGGGTATGGTGATCATTTGTCTCTTTTTTATTTTTCCATTTTGGCTTCGACCTCGCCCATTTGGGTTGAGATTCTGGCATGTATTGTTTGTTTGTTCCCTCTCAAATCTTTCTTTGTGCAACAAATACCATCAGATACCGGAGTTTCTGCTTGTGATGAGTTTACCTTCGATCCTACAACAATTCATTATCTGGCCTTGATATTTGCTGCCATGCTGTACTCTAGATCAGTTAATACACTTTGCTTCACATGGCACAGCCACGACATATTGTCGCGTTGGTTGTGAGTTTGGAAGGGCCGAATTGCATTGGTTGAATGCGGCGGCACTGTTAGATGGCCCAATTAAAGTTCTCATTAAACTAATAAGGATTTTAGTACATAAGAGTATTTCTGAACTCCTAATGTGATTTCCCGCCCTTGTCAAGGTACAACTTCTGCGACGCTATCATTTCTATAAACATTGTCTCCGTTGACAACCTCTGATGATTAGCTGTAAGGGGCATACAAACCTCGGAGTGATCACTGCGGAATGCGTATGTCGGACTTCACGGTAGAGGAAGGGTTTGTACCGTATAGAGCCAACAATATCAACAAGTTAAGCTATAGTAATGTCTGTTCAGCAACCTTGACCAAATAGTCTCACAAATCCTCTACTGTTTCAACTGTTTCAATAACTTGGGCACTGTTATGGTGCTGCCGGCGGGAAATCACTGACACCTCGTGCGAGGGCTAAGTCCTCGGCAGTCAAGGCCGACTGAAAAAGCTTCACTTCAGCATGAATGACATCCTCCAAGATGGTCTCCTTTTCTCTCCAGGTTTCTTTCCTCTGAATTTTGATCCTTTGCCACTCCAGTTGTAGACGTTTGGATTCCTGTTCAGCCCAGAAAATCTGCCGACGGAGTACTCGGTACAATTGGCTTAAAGGCAAAGAAAGCTCGTGCGCATCGAAGCCGAGCCCAGAGTCCAAAAGTGCAGAAGGGACTGGTTCTTTCTGGGAAACGTCTTCTCCGCCGTTCTTGTCCGTTTCATAACAGCCGTCTCTGGATGATTGCGATAATTTTAGCTTGATTCGAGGTAGCTTTATCAAAGTGGGTCCCGCTGGTCCAACTTGAGTGTGTTTTGCGAGTGTGTCAGACAACTTCAATGCTTCGGTCTCATGAACGGTTCTCATATGCTTCGAAAGAGCATCTGATCGTGTGAAGCTTCGATCACATTCTAGAATTCGTCAGAAAATACATTCCCCGGGCTAGGTTGTAAGGAAAGGGCACATACCCGGCAAGGTGCAGTAGAATGGTTTCTCCTTGGTGTGGCTTCTCATGTGGGCTCTCAAAGCATACCCGCTAGCATGTGTTTGGCCCTTCCGTGGACAATCTTTCCATTCGCAAAAGTACTTTTTCTGTCTAGAAATGATATGATTCTTGTGTATGTGCTCTACCAAGGCGTCCATGTGACCCAAGTCATTCGCATCACAGCCATCCCACTGACAAACCGTAACTTGGTCTCGGCATACACCGCTATAATCTTCATCCATACCGCCACCGATCAGTGATAATATTTCAGGGGACTGAGGCAGTTCAGCCGAACTGTCGGATGATATCGACGCAGGAGACGTAGGAGGAATTTCGTCATGGGCAGAGGATATGGGGGTGTGATGGTCCCAAGTAGCAAGGCCAATCTTGCGTCGTTTTGAAGGTGGTACTTGGGCAGATGAAGGAGATTGGGCTCGATCTTCGAATTGAAGGTCTTCGGCAAACTCTTCTGACGCAAGCGAAGAAAGAGGTGAGCCTGGTGAATCAGCCATCACGGACGGGATTTCGGGCTCTTTGATAACAGATAAAGATCTGCGGGGGAAATCCGCATGTGGTCCTCCGAAGCGAGTTATCTGTATCTGCTGACCAACCTATTTTGCTAACTGGTATTAATATGTGGGTTCGCTCAGACAGTTGATTAACTCGGGCTCCAGCGCAAGCTTTGTTGCCGATCAGCCTTAAGAGGTTTGGCTAGGGGGACACTGCATTTTATCTACACAACGTAGTACGGAGTACGGAGTACAGATACTTAGAAACCCATTAATTACCATAGCAAAAAGGTGTAAAAAAAAAAAAAAAAAAAAAAAAAAAAGAGAGGAGTACTGAGTACACACTATAGAGGCGAAATTAGGATCCAATATGGAGTACTTCGTACCCGGTTCAGGAATCAGGCAACGCAGTCTATGGTACTTCCGACGCGCCGGAACAACTTGCACGTGACCTAGCCAAGTTCGACCAGACAAACGTTTCGAATCCAGGTTGGTCTTTTGAAGGCATGAATTTGTTTGGCTACGTAAATTCTCGCGTCAGCTTCAGCTTCTTCCAAACGCAATGTAAGTTCTTTGGGGCTCTATTCCGTACTTCAGTCTACCTTCAATGATGAACAAAAGAATTCTGCAATACTGACAATTTCCTGCTCTGGCGTGTGAAATTGCAGGTTGACAAATTTTCCTACACTTGATCTGATTCCATGATCCATTTCAATACCTTGAATTTCAATGTATATCCTCTTTTCAAAACACCCGCTAACTGTTATCTCCAGTGTCTAGGTCAAGGGAGAAGATATGGTTCCATTATCGCTGTAGACTTGTGTGCCCGAGGGTAGTGGTCCGGGTAGTAAGAAGAAGGGATTGCATCCCGGCAATAGATGTTGGTTCTGTGGATGTGTCGCCTATTCTGCCTCTCTGCTAGTGATACCTCCTCGCTGACATACAGCTCTGCTCTTATACCTCACAAGGTATCCAATTACTTTTTGAATGGAAGTCTTGAATAGCCAAAGGGAAGTGAACTGGATGGAATCTTGAAACGTATGAAAATGCTTCACTCGGAGATCTCACATTCGGCCAAAAACACCGCATAGCCACTATTCTCGGAGAGAATTGAAGTCAAATCGGACTCTTAGATCACAATACACCTCAGAACTACAGATCCAGCTACAAGTAGTGGACGAGATGTTCCTGCAGTGTATCGCATCCTTGAGGGTTGAGCCTTGGGAGAACCTAACTACACTCGCTGTATCTTACTCGCGTCAGGGTACTTGGTTTAAGAAGAGCTGCTTGGCTGTTCAATCCTGGCAATGTTTGTTCTCCAGACATAAAACAGGGATTATGAGATGTGTACGGAGTGACGACACCTGAATGCTTTGGCTCACAATATATTTATGAATTATCAGTGGATAATGACCCATCTGAGAAATGTGGCTTTTATCAATAATGAAACAGGTTTTCAACAAAGCCCAAGATTCAATATACCCCGACCAGAACTTGAACCCCGACCCCCCAATGATCTTCGTAACATCCCATGATTTTGCCGTTGAAGGACAATCCGCTTTTTGTGACGGTTCAAATCTATGACCAACAGAAGAGCCATCCTTCTGGTTCATAACATCGTAGCCTCATGTTGAAAATTCTCGCGTGGTGCGAAATAGTTGAGCCGATATCGGGTTAAGCCAATGCGATCAATATCGGTAGCTGTGGGACCTCAATGAGCACCAAACGCCTTTACTCGCAAGGGTCGAGGCTAGTAGGAAAGTAGGAAAACTTACATTTCGCTCTTGAACGGACCCTCCATATCTAATCCCAGGTATTCTGCCTGTTTTGGAGTAAGTTTTGACAACTTGGCGTTGACATGTTCAAGGTGGAGCAACGCGACTTGCTCATCGAGAATTTTTGGAAGCACGTAAACGCCGACTTCACGCTTACCAGTCACGCCGAACTCGACGTGCTTCTTGCCAAACTCGGCATCTTCAGACTTGTAAAGCATGATTTGGGCCAGAACCTGATTAGAAAAGGAGCAAGACATCACGAAAGAAGAATGTCCAGTGGCACAGCCGAGATTAACCAGTCTGCCCTCTGCAAGGAGGATGATGTGTCGACCAGAAGGCATGAGGAAGCGGTCAACCTGGGGTTTGATGTTTTGAACGGATTTGGCATTGGCCTTAAGCCAAGCAACGTCAATTTCAATATCGAAATGTCCAATATCTAAAGGGATTAGAATGTAATCTATAGGGCTAGTTTGATCTACTTACTGCAGACAATTGCATCGTTCTTCATCACTTCAAAGTGAGATCCGGTCAAAATATCGCGACAGCCGGTGGTCGTGACAAAGATTTGGCCCAGTGGGGCGGCCTCTTCCATTGTTGTGACTTCATAGCCAGCGACTGCAGCCTGCAACGCGTTGATGGGGTCAATTTCGGTGACAATGACCCGGGCACCCATGCTGTGGAGTGCCTGAGCACATCCCTTGCCCACATCACCAAATCCAGCGACGACGGCGATCTTACCCGCAATCATGACGTCGGTCGCGCGCTTGATGCCATCGATAAGTGATTCTCTGCAACCGTAAAGGTTATCGAACTTTGACTTTGTCACGGAGTCATTCACATTGATTGCTGGAACCAGGAGTTCTTTGTTTTTTAACATCCGATAGAGGTGGTGGACACCAGTTGTGGTCTCTTCTGACAAGCCGTAGCAGTCGTTAAGCATCTCAGGGTATTTCTTGTGCACTAGCGATGTCAAATCACCACCATCATCAAGAATCAAGTTGAGTTTCTTCCCATCCTTAAATGCAAAGAGTTGTTGTTCAATACACCAATCGTATTCTTCCTCGGTCTCTCCCTTCCAGGCGAATCTGCAGCCGGTTAGGTAAGATTCGCTCCGACAGCCACAGTAAACTCGGGAATATAACGCACACTGGGGTTCCTGAAGCAGCAATTGCGGCAGCTGCATGATCTTGAGTGGAGAAAATGTTACAACTTGACCAAGTGACCTCAGCACCAAGGGCTTTGAGGGTTTCAATTAGAACGGCAGTTTGGATAGCTTGGGACACGAGTCAGCGCGGAGAAAATTGTGGCTTCACTCTCTGCATATAGACCCACTCATATGAAGACAGCCAGCGATACGAGCCCCTTTCAATGGCTGATCCTCAGCATACTTTCGGCGGATAGCCATAAGACCAGGCATTTCAATTTCCGCGAGCTCAATTTCGCGGCGCCCAAAGGCAGCCAACGACTAGAAAACATTCAGCTTACTGAACTTGAGGAAACCAAAATCGAGGATTGTATGAACATACGATGTCGGCGACCTTGAACTTGTGGGCAGGAGCAGCCATATTGATGAAATGTCTTTGGCGGGGTTAAGGCTAGCAAGCTCTGTTAAGAGGAAAATGAGCGTGATGATTTGATATAGTCAAAGCAGAATAATTAGCAAACTTACTTGGGGAGGCAAGCAAATAGATGATAGTTGCGAATATGTCAAAAGGTGAGGATGTTTGCAGAGGGGGTGTGTGGATAGATTTGAAAGTTGTGGGATTCGGAGAATTCTTCAGTTTGGAGGGGCACGGAGAGTAGTTAGTTAACTAACTAGTTAACTATGTACGGGGTGGTTACGGAGTACTCTGTCCATACAGCGTTCATACAAATCACTACCTTGCTAACAAGGTGAGTTACGGAATACTCTGTACTCCGCACAGGCTTGGCTCCTGAATCGACCAGACTCCGTGCTGAAGCAGACTCCGTGCTCCAGCGCAACATAACTACAGCTTTCCACTCTCTCAACATGGATTTTCTGGTTTACAGAGAACAGTTTGATTCTCTCAATTCATAACATCAAAGTTGCTTCTTGTCACAATTCCTTTACCTAAGTTCTTCCATGGAGAGTTTGGATCAGAAACTACGGAGTACCCAGCCTGAATTATCATACCTGGGTAAAGGATACATCAGGTTCTACCGAGTACGGAGTACTCTGTTTAGTAATCTAAATGATCTAACGTAATCCACATACGACCCGGCCACCCAAACGAGTCGGCCACCAAATTCAAATATCTCTAATACAATAGCATACAAGAATAAGATCTCCTAATCCTAGTTTAATTTAATTTGATTCAATTAGGGGTTGTTTAGTGTAGATAATTTGAAATAAAATCTAATTAACTAGTTGGAATACTGTGATTTTGCTGCTCGCCCGGTAGGGATGCTCGTTGGCTTGTTGATTAGTTACTTTAAAAATGTAACTCATTAGTGTCCTAATTTTTAATTAGGACATTACTAATCAGGACACTGTGGCGGAGTGGTTAACGCGATGCCCTGCTACCCCTTTGACTCAGCAACTAGGCATTGCCTTCGGGCGCGCAGGTTCGAATCCTGCCGGTGTCGCATTGGATTCAACGTTATTTTATTTTTTCGTTTTTCCATTTCCTTGCTTTCCCATGGGGAGAATGGAGCATGGCGGATGTTGTAAGCTTTTTATTTTGCTGCACATCGAATTGCCCGGCTGCCACAAAGCTTAGTTAATTTAGCGGCAGCTGAATAATACACTTTGCTTTGTATGGTAGAAGCTATGGTTTGTGGCATAGCAGCAGTTTCTACTTGATCAGGGGCAGCTGGGCAATTGCTATTGTGCGGGAAGTGAATTTCTTGCTCACCAGAGCCCCAGTTGTGTAGGGTTATTATAACCTGAGTTTGAGTTTTCCCTAGCATTCCCCGCTGCTAGCTTCAGCTGCCAGATTATGTGCTGTTGAGTCTTGTTAATACCAATCCTACTGTAAAATGTAAATGCAGAGCAAGAATTACCTACACACGGTCACATATATTTTGACTATGGCTAAGGAAAACTTCAGGTCGTAGTAAACAGAAAGTGAGGCATATCTAAGGGAGTATACTTCAAAGTCAGGGAGCAGATACCGATGTAAACCCCATGGACCATTTTGATGGTTTGAACAGAATGAAGTTATACGAAAGTTTTAATTTTACCTGCACAGATTTCACTGCGCTGACTTACAATGCCAAAAACTTCAACAATAGAAAAGATATTCAAACTGTTCTCATCTTTTAAGTGGTGGTGGTGGTGCCATTTTACTGTTGACAGTGTTTGTTTTTTTAAGTGGTGGTAATTGCGGGACTTTAAAGCCTCCGTTTTCAGAACTTTGGCTACCAACTTGAGTGAATGTCCCACTTTTAAACCACCTGTCTTCTTCAGCCTTGCGCTTTCTGTTAAGTTCGGCTTGTGCCTTCGGGTCCACCAGTTCCAAACCTTGGACTGGGGTGAAAGCAATTGTGCTCGCTATTCCTGACCCCACAGACGGTCCTACTCCTGCAGTGCGTAGTCCCTGGCTACGCAATACAGATGCATTGCCAGCCCCCTGGCCGAAGCCGCGCAGCGACGATACAGTTCCGCCCACCGCTGATGTAGCACCCCATCCTTTATTTGATTTGCTGAGTTTGGCTTTTGTTCTTTGATCAATTTGGGCGGCGCGAATTCGTCCCAAATTCTCCTGACCAAGCATACCCAGACCCTTGGTACCTTCTCCAGTACCGTAGCCGACTTCCTTTTCTTCTTTGCCAAATGCTAAGCGATTCTGAGCTTTCCGCAACTCCGTCATGGCCGTGGCTTCTTTTGCTTTCCGCGCTCTGCGTCCACCACGCTTCCTAGAAGGTTTATCGTCAGGTGCGGGTAGTGCCCGAGTTCCCTTATTCGGAGGCGGTTCTGCCAGTTTCTCGAGGCGTTCAAGACAAGCCTGCTTTAATTCTTCCCCTGTTGAGCCATCTCGACTGCTATGCACTCTATCAACACGGGCCGCGAGGACCACTTTTGCTGACACTATCCGCATTGCCTGCCGTTTCAAATCATTTGGAATACCTTGGATAATAGGTGAATGGAATAAAAAGCCTTGGTGTCTAACTCCAACGTTAGTAGCAAACCCAGCCTGAGTCTGCTTCTTCGAACCTAATGGTGGGATATTGCATGATGGCATCTTGGCTAAGCCAGTGAGACCTCCAGCATAGTTGAGGAGTTGTGCAGCAGTAAGAGAGCCAATAAGAGCGGTTAGATTCGGCGCAAAAATATTCATCCGTGATTGGACATAGTCGGTAAGAACTGATTTGGCTTTGTCAAGCGACAGCATCATCTCACATGCGTCCAGGACAATTTGAAGCTCTGAGCTAGACAACTCCCTTCCCCGCGTGGTTGTTCCTTCCACCGCTACTACCATCAGCAGAGGACCATCCAGGACAGATCTCAAAGTCGCTCCAACCAAGTTATCTGTCGAAGAAGCCAGTGACTTTATATCATTTAGCGGACCATTCCTCAATATGGCAACTGTCTTTGCGTAGTCTAAAGGGTTGGTGATTAGGGTTTCAAGCTCTGGAAACCTGGTAGAGTAATGATCCCTAATGAACTTATGGACTAATATAATCTCATTGTCGATGGATGTGGAGAGGGAATTCGATTCTGTAAGAAGATAATACTCTGGATTATCTTCGATGGAGCCGGTAGACATCGGTTGCGGCTCCGACGGTAAGGACCGGTAATAGGAGATTTTCTGGGAGTCCAATGGACATCGTTAGCATGTCTTCTCGCTGCCATATGTGAGCTAGTAAGTTTTTAAGAAGACTAACAGGGTGGACAACTCAATACTTACCTCTAAAATAGGTTGCAATGTTTTCATCAATCGTGCAATACTCCGTACGTCACTAATTCCAGTGAATTGCATTTTTTCAACAGAGGCTTTTGCGTCTTCATGCTCTTCTCCTTCTTCAGCCAAGGCATTATTCACAATTGATGTGTTTGTCATGATAGTATTATCATGCAGCTCCTTGTCCCCATCGTCCCCTATGCCCATCGTCGACCCTTTGAAGGGCGGCTCGCCCGCCGCTTCTGAGGAGTCGGCATGTAACCATTCTTCTTTCGCCTCGATTTCCGAGTCGGACTCCTCGAAATCGTTTAGTAGCTCATCTGCCAAAGTTGCCATAGTGTCAAGATGGTATCATTCGACAAAGTGATAGGCCTTGCAATGAGTTCTTCGACTAGTATTTCCAAAAGCAGGTTCAATTTTTGGAGCTTCCGCCTCATCCAACGGAGATCATGTGACTACACTCTCTTTCGCAACAACCTACTCCGCATCGGGTTAGGTTGCTAGTGAACTTTCTACGTACTTGGCAGTTAACTCGTTCGTGCCTAGGTATTCAGTTACATAAGCTAGTTAGTGACCAGCCAAACTCTCACGACTTGTGAATGTCAAGCTGTCCAGGCACTTCGGGAATCTCGATTAATAGGTACCAGCGAATTTCAACGTATTTGAGGGCGAACTTTTGAAATTATCTGGTCAATATGGACTCGTCGCGGGGCCCACCGCGGGTCAAAAATAAGGCCCCAGCGCCGCAGCAGATTTCAGCGGAGCAGCTCCTTCGTGAAGCTGTTGACCGCCAGGAACCAGGTCTTCAAGCACCCACGCAGCGGTTTGCCGACCTTGAAGAACTCCATGAATATCAACACAGGAAAAGGAGGGAATTTGAAGATTATGTGAGAAGAAACAGGATTAACATGAACAACTGGATGCGCTATGCTCAATGGGAACTGGAACAAAAGGAGTTTTTCAGGGCCCGGTCGATATTTGAGAGAGCATTGGACGTTGATTCCACGTCCGTTGTTTTATGGATCCGATATATTGAAGCGGAAATGAAGTCGCGAAACATTAACCATGCAAGAAACCTTCTCGACCGCGCGGTGACTATTCTACCTCGAGTGGATAAACTATGGTACAAATACGTGTATATGGAAGAAATGTTGGGTAACATTGCGGGTGCTCGGCAAGTTTTTGAACGATGGATGTCGTGGGAGCCTGATGAAGGCGCATGGAGTGCATACATCAAACTCGAAAAGCGGTACAATGAATTTGACCGAGCTCGAGCCATCTTTGAACGATTCACAGCCGTGCACCCCGAGCCTAAAAATTGGATCAAGTGGGCCCGTTTTGAAGAAGAAAATGGAACCTGTGGCCTAGTGAGAGAAGTATTTGGGCTGGCTATTGAGACGCTGGGTGATGACTTCATGGACGAGAGACTCTTTATTGCCTATGCTCGGTATGAAACGAAATTGAAGGAGCATGAACGCGCGAGAGCCATATATAAGTATGCTCTTGATAGGCTTCCACGTTCAAAATCCGCTGTTTTACACAAGGCATACACCACCTTTGAAAAACAATATGGTGACCAGGAAGGTGTTGAGGACGTGATTCTTTCGAAAAGAAGAGTTCAGTATGAGGAGCAAGTCAAGGAAAATCCCAAAAACTATGATGCCTGGTTTGATTATATCCGACTCGAAGAAGCTTCTGGAAATGTTGAACGAGTTAGAGATGTTTATGAGCGAGCTATAGCTCAAATTCCACCATCCCAGGAGAAACGTCACTGGCGTCGGTATATCTATTTGTGGATATTCTACGCTCTCTGGGAAGAAATGGAAAATCACGATTTTGGAAGGGCCCGTCAAATATATCAGGAATGCTTGAAATTAATTCCTCATAAAAAGTTTACTTTTGCCAAAGTTTGGCTGTTGAAGGCTCAATTTGAGATCAGGCAAATGGACCTTCGGGCTGCGAGGAGAACACTCGGGCATGCCCTAGGGGCTTGTCCAAAAGATAAGCTATTCAGGGGCTATATCGATTTAGAGCGACAACTCTTTGAATTTGTACGATGCCGGACACTTTTTGAAAAGCAGATCGAGTGGAATCCCTCTCAAACACAGGCCTGGATCAAGTTCGCGGAATTAGAACGGGGATTAGACGACCTTGAACGCGCACGCGCGATATACGAACTCGGGATAAGCCAGCCGTCATTGGATATGCCAGAATTATTATGGAAGGCATATATAGATTTCGAGGAATATGAAGGAGAATATGACCGCACTCGAAGCCTGTACGAGCGGTTGCTTGAAAAGACTGACCACGTCAAAGTCTGGATCAATTACGCGCGGTTTGAAATCAACATTCCTGAAATCGAAGATGATGAAGATGAAGAGAAGCCCGTCAGTGAAGAAGCCAAATCCCGGGCTAGGAAGATATTCGAACGGGCACATAAGGTTATGAAGGAAAAAGATCTAAAAGAAGATGTATGTTTCACACTAGCTTTATGGTCTTTTGTAAACTGATCCTAACTCAGTATTTGCAGAGAGTGGCATTGCTAAATGCATGGAAATCCTTCGAGCAAACCCACGGTACACCAACAGATATCACAAATATTGAGAAGCAAATGCCGCGCAAAGTCAAGAAGCGACGCAAACTAGAAGAGGATCGTTACGAGGAATACATGGACTACGTTTTCCCTGCCGACGATGAGTCCACAGCAAATCTGTCCAAACTCTTGCAAAAAGCGTACCAATGGAAGCAGGAGCAAGGAAACATCTCATAGGTACTCATAAAACAAGAACCATACTCGCTTACATTGTGTGCTTATCAAAATTCCCTCCAAGCGTTTTGGGGAATCCGTCGTATGCCGACCTTTCGAGGGCTTCAAGTAAGAAAATCGGTCAAAACAGATATAAATCTCGAAACCGGACCCGGTCCCCCTCAGTGAAAGTAAGTAGTGGCTAAAACTGTGCGTTGAGGGGTTCTGTACAACAAGGTACACACCACCGGGGTTATCATACCTATCCATTATTGTTGGCATGTGTGCTGCTCTTGGATAAATTGCGTGTTGCAGGGGTGTCTAAGAGGGATGAGAATCAGAGATATTCTTTTTTGTTAGCCATGGCGTGTCGCGTTTCTAGGGTATGTGTTGCAGCATCAGAATATGTCTCGGAACCACGCCATGATGGTTCCATATACTCAAACAATGGCTCCATATTATAGCAGGTGAAGATGTAGATTAGATTGCGATTCTCCCCGTGGGTCTCCGAATGAAATACTCCCGCAGATATCCTGTTTCCCTGCTCGTTACATAGTTGATGCAATTGTTAGCGGTCTCTTGGTTTGAAATGTTGATTCCAGTCAACAATTCAAAAGTCTCCATAACTTATCCCCCAGAACTCTTGAAATTAAATTAATCAACTCGAGGAATACACCACATTAAAGGGAAACCTGAGGATGTACAGAGTATAACCCAGCCAAGGAATTAATAATTAAGATGTGCATGCTCCGCCTCTTGTTGAACGGAACCATGTCAAGGGGTTAGTGTGGAAACAATCACGCCGTTGTTTCAGCGCAGGTGGCTCCTTGTCAGTCCCGAAATCAGCCCTCATTCGTCTCTTCCTTCCCGCCCCCTCGCTCTCTTCCTTCTTCAAAGTTGTGCTTCTCTAACCTTTGCCGTTCATTCGTTGTATTCATTCTTTCCAATATCTCCTGCCTAGGCCTTGATGCGGCCTTTTTCGTTTTTGGCACCATCCCCTATTGCGATTCTCCTGGACTGAGAATGGACACATCGGTCGCGTTCGAATACCAAATCCCGCTCTCTTAGCTCATTCTTGCTCCAGGTCGAAACAACCGTTTGCGAAAATTCGGATATCCTGAGCTTGCAGTGCTGGCGTCGTTTATGACAGCATTTAGAAAAGTGACATTTGTCCATCAAAAATTGCAGTCTGGTGCTGTCCGATATTGTTCCTCTTCTGATTCCCTCCCACTGGCAACCCAGAGGAGAAAAGCAATGACCTTTGCCTTTCCTTATCGATTAAATCCGTTAGACCACGCGTTTCGAACCCCAAACATCGTCAATCCCTTTTCTCGATAGCTCTGGTAGCTTTGCTGTCCTCTTTGGCTCTGCATACCTATTCCTTGCAGTGTGTACACTGCGATTACATGGATTACTTCCCTTACAATTGTCGTTCAACGGACCATCGAATGCGATGTCGCTCCCAAAGCCCCCTGTTCGCCTGGAAGGGCATTGCTCCATCGTTTTCGATAATACGCTCTATGTCTATACTCCTACGACATTTCTGTCTCTACCGCTAAAGCGAAATTCTAGTTGGAAGAAGCTTCCAATGGGCGAGCCCGTGAAGGGCGCGACCTGCGTAAAGGGAAGTGTTGATGGCAACCCAAACAACCTCGGTTTCTACGTTGTTGGCGGGAAGAGTAGTTCTCCAGACTACTTTGGACTGCAGCGGTATTCCTTTGCGGCTCGAAAGTGGGAAACCATCTTTCCAGTTACAAACGATGTTCAGAATCGTATAGACCATGCCGCGATTTATCTCAATGCCTCTGCCTCTCTTCTCGTATATGCAGGCTCGCAAGTCGGAGACAATAACCCCTCAACTCAGTCTTTCGTGATTTCTGTCACACCTCCATATAATGTGCAGTCCTATAATTCTTACGTTCCCCCTGCCTTTCGTCCGATGTTATTATCTTGGAGCGAGGATAAGGCAGTTATGATCGGTGGCTCCCCACAGAATACAAAAGTATTTGCGTTCAGCGTTACAGAAGGGTGGCATGACACAGGCGCTGCCCTACCAAATCCACTGCCTGATAATCCCAGTGTGCAGTGTGCGATGGTTTTTGGTGCCGACGGGAGCAGAATCCTGGAAATCTTTGATATGGGTATCTCCCCAAACTTGGTTACTAAATATGCGATGTTAATGCCAGGAGGTACCCCGGCTCCACCTGGTCAACAAGTTGGGGCGGACAACTCAAACGCCAGAAGCAAATCTGCTATCAAAAACCAAAAACGGGACGTTACTCTTGACAGGTATCCTCCGTATGATAACACTTTCGCTCCCACGACAACTCGTAGTGGGTTTTCGCTTGCTCAGGATGCAAATGGGTTGGTTGTCATATCCGGGGGAAGCGAACAAGATTCACTGGTAATTTTCGATCAATCAAGAAATCGCTGGGTTGACACAAGCAAATTTTTTGTCGGTACGACCACGAGTGTCAAGTCAACAAGCACGCCCACACCATCCAGCACTCTTGATCTGTCGACCCAGATAGTGTTGACTGCATCATCTTCTCCAACATCTTCGGAAACGTCTTCGGATGTGCTGTCGAACAATAACCATGACTCCGGCAGACGAACTCTAACCATAATTGGCGCGACACTCGGAGCCCTTTTGGGTGTGGCGGCGCTTCTTATTATTCTCCTGCTACTTCTTGGATGGAGAAAGCGTAGAAATAAGTGTTCACACAATGGAAATGCTACAAATCGTTCAAACGACGGTGATAATTTTGATTTCCAGGACCAAGGCATGGAACCTTTGACTCGCAACGTTCAACCAATGGGACGAGGCCCCGTTCCATCGACAGACTCATGGGCCATAGTGACCGGTCAGGTGTATGGGAGCATTGCCAAACAGTCACCTACTGCGTTCAATGAGCTGGTTTCTGAGAAAGGCCGGAGTCCATTACGAAATGTCGAAACGAATTCACCTGAAAGATTATCTGCCGTGTCCCAACCGGCTATGACGGGACCTTTCGATGATGATCAGCGGCAGGATCGACACACAGATGAAGGATGGAGCAAATATTTCCAAGCCAACCAACACACCAATAGGCCTAGCGATCATTCTGTGCGGTCGACGGTTTCATCCCAAGAATCCAAGTCAGATTACAGAGATAGTTCATGGCCGCATGCTTCCGCCGAGGTTCCAGCTTTAAGCATTGGAACTGTGGGACACCCACAGCCATTAGGAAAAGTAGCGTCCGGTAGTCCTAGTACTGAACATGCTCCGGATTTTGGAACCCACGTCGCGCAGCATGGTTTAACCGCAAAAATATCTAGCGGCGATTCAATTAGCGTCGCTTCAGATGACGATCAAGATGATAGGATCAACATGTCCGGTTCCTACCTACCACATGGCGACCCGAATATGCCGTTTGGTGCTTTCAAAGAAGAACGAGTGGCAAGCAGTACTTACTCCGCGAGTCTCTACCAACCAAATGACTCGAATTCGTTTGTGGCATCATCCGGGGAACAAGAGCGTCCACTAACGCGGTGGCCGCATGAGTCCCAGGGCTCTAAGTTTTCGGAGCAGCGTACTCCGCGTGCTCAGCTTAGTTCTGATATAAGTTGGCTCAATCTCGGCAAGAACAGATGAAACGTGGAGTTCACTTTTGGTTTCTTTGATCAGGGCCAGACTTGATGCACAGTGTCTGACTCCTTTCCTAGGTAGGGGGACCACTGACATTCAGCATACGCGATGGTAAACACATCTATTGCCATGACAAAACCCTAACGACTTGTAACATTTTCAATATCAATTTTCCACCTTTTCATTGATATTTTCCAATTTTATGGTTGGACAAGGTGCTTGCCTCACCTCGATAACCTTTACCTTCAAATATTTCCCTATTCTTGCTAAATGGCCAACTTATCACACTTGTCTTTTCTAGTTTTCATTCAACTCTCCTTGGCTGGTGCTATTTTGTCTAGTTGAGCATTTCCATCAATCAACTATTCTCTGGATAGTTTTTTTGAGCTGGTCTTCTCTGGTGTCCCTGGTTTTCACTCTCAGTGGCTGCTTCAGACAACTACGTTTCCCTCATTTTGATTTCCGAGTCTTTCTATTTTTGGTCTTTCGAGAATCCGGTTGGGATGTACTCCGTACGTTGGACTGTAATTTCTTTCAGAGCGGCATGGACTAATAATATACCCCGAATCGTTGGGTGGGTCACGAATATGTATCAAGTCGGACTCTACCGCCTCGCATGAATGTGTAAGTTTCTATTTTTTGTTCTAACGCACTGTGCCGTACTTTTTATATAGAGGTTTATTTTTATACATCCTCATCTCTTTCTGTCTACCTATGGATGTTATGCATTGAAGGTATCCCTCGCGACTAGTTCCGTCATTGAGCTTGTAGTACGAGAACGGAGGCCATCTTAACGGAGAGAAAGCGGGATCAACCCCGGCTCCTCAACTCTCGATCTTACCGTTTGTATCTAAATTCAGGTATTCCCAAGACGTAAATTCTCCAGAGAAACCGGGGTTTTCGGTCAACTCGGTATAAAGCTTCTATATAGGTCGTTATAAAGGATTTTGGTAAGCATCATCACACGGGATTGGGATAGCCGGGTTCGCCTGGAAGGCGTTGTAAGAAGCTTTTTCCCACGTGTGGGAGCGTTATTACGATGACACTCGAGGTCGTCTATGCACGACACCCGGCACGAAAAGCAAGAGAATTTAGCAAAGGCAAGGGCGTAAACAGCGCTCGATATTCTCAATTGGCCCTCACCGCGATAATGGTGATTGTCAATACTATTGAAAATGTCCCATATTCATCGCTTAATGGCCCTCTATCTTGCAGCGAAACAAAATATTAAAGTGTCGAGCCACTGCTGCGGCAGGAACGAAATTAGATGCCCGTGACAGGCTTTGGATGGACGAGATAACCCTAAGAACTCGGGCTGCGGAAGCGGCCCGCCCGGAATCAAGCTTTTTGTGAGTATATCTATTGTTCTTTCAAGGCGGGACCCTGGAACAAGAAGCATGCATTACTTACATACCTACGGTGCGGCATTGGCTGGGGACTGCCCGCATTCAAAGCTGGACAAAGGTTAATTGATCACCGAACTATTTCATACCCCTCGCGTTTGTGCGACATGGCGAGAATCTATATTCTCGCAATACGGCATGTCGTCTTTGGGAGTGGTATCAGGGTCACTGCTTCGGAACCACATTCCAAACCAGGCGCCGGAAGTACTAATCCTGACTCGTTGAGTTCTAGCAGAGTACTACATACATCGGTCTTGATGCGAGACAATCTCGCGAGCAGGAGGAAAGAGATGGCAGAGATTGATTTGGGTCCGAGAATGGCTAGCATTTATCCGGGATACGAATGACAATTTTCACACCCAGCAAGTAGGGACTCAACGGATAACGAGCGGGTGGTTTGAATGCTTTAAATGTTTGGTCTGCCTTTCATCAGCCCTGAGTCATGCTTATCTGCAGTCGCTCGTTAGCTCCATCCGGTGAGATGGGTAGTTAACTAAGTTCGGTACGATGGCGTCAGTTGCGAACTTCTTGACTCTTGTGTCGTATGCAACGAAGCAGCCACGTTTGCGGAGATCTTCGAGGAGCTGACAGTGGAACACGGGGCGGTAACCCACCTCATGCAGGACTTCAGTGTGGACTCCGTAATTGCATTAGCTAACTGATGTAACGAGATCTTGGCTGTGGACCAAACTCTCCCTGCGCACCGGCGAGGGCGATTTGGTTACGAGCAGGCATTTTGAAAGTCAACGAACTGCGACAACGCCTTTGGAATTACACATGTGTGCAGAAGTAAAACCAGGAGAGAACCTGGTGAGATGTTAGTGATGATCAGTTTTCTGGAACTCGAGTCGAACTCGCCGGCCGCTGGCAGAAGCGCCTGAGTGTGATTTAACTACTCCGTAGTTCGTGGCCCAGCTTTTTTGCATGGGCAAGTCTTAGCCAACAGGATCATCCCAACTTTATGTCAACATCTACCAGGGCAACTTGGTTGGGTGGGATCCCCCTTTCTTTTGAACGTCGAACCTCTGGACGAAATTCCTGGCCAAAGTTAGGATCAGACTTGCAATCCAGCTGGGCTCCCCCACAGTTGAAGTTCTTAACGACTACTCAGTACTCTGTAGTCATGGAGTTGGTGGGATTGGAAAGTCCAAACTTTCCAGTTATCCTCCATCATTATGGCTCTTGCCAATCCAACGCAAGATATTGAACAGCGAAGAAGGCCGATAGAATGCAGAGCAGGCCCGAGCCCGTGCGGTGAATCGCATTGCTTTCCGGGTGGCTTGTTTGTTTCCCATGGCCAACCATATCCGGGAACAATCGCTGCATCATCCCTCTTCTTTTCTTGACTTTTCTTTTTTTTATTTTTATTTTTATTTTTTTTTAAAAAAATTTTTTTTTTCTTCGCAAGGATGACTTGATGCCACAGCTATCTAGTTATCTTCAATTCCTTCGGGCTCTGTTACCACTGTATATAGCAATGAATAAGGTGTTGCGACAGCGCCCCGCCCGTATTTTGCCCTGGGCAACTGGGGGACCGCCGGTCCGAGGGCCACAATAACTATTACTATGGGCGTTTTTTTATCGCCCATTTGTTAATTTGTCCCCAATCGTTAATGATTTTCAGGACATGTATAAGTGGAAGTGGACTACATGTGACCATTTCAAGGGTGGGAATTGACCAGCAATAATAGTCATTCGGCTAGCCTGCTCATGTTAGCTCGAATTATCGAATTATGGCCGTCCGTTTGGGGCCAGTCTGTTGGCTTTTGAGGGCTCTGCGTTTTTTTTTTTTCTATTTCCCTTGGGCTACGAATCGGATTCCGCATACGCCCCCCTTGGATCTTATTTCTCACATTCTTCCCGATACAAGCCCTGCTATCCCCTCCCCTCATAATTCAGCCCTGACTGCACCCGAAAAAGGGCTGCTCTGGGGCTTCTTCTCTTGTTGTATTCGTTTCATAATCCTGTCACATAAGTTTCCCAACAAGGTCTCTTTTTAGTGACTGGGCTCGTTTTCTTTCTTCCATGCGGCAACTTTGAGTTTCTGGATAACAGCTTGACTTGACCGAAAGTTGGTCCCTTGATGGCCATCGCTGGCCTCGCTTTATTTATTTTTCTATTCTTTTCACAAAAAGATTTCTTCGGCGTCAGTAGTTGTCGGAAAGGTTGCCGTTCACTATCGACCTTTCCCCGCCACCCTTGTATTTGGCTCAGAGGCAGACCCTAATTTTAGTTTCCCCTGTTCCTTTGGGATGGGAGGGCCTCCTCTTGCGCCTTGTTTTTCTAATTGGTGTGGTTTAGGGACAGTTGCTTGATTGAGCACCGATGGTCCCTCGATCGACGTATGCCAAACGTCGACTTCGTCTCTATCCATTTAAAGGTTGCGCATTAGTTTGGTTCCGTCTCTATCAACGATTGTTTGTTCTAGCGGTAGTCCAGCGGTCCAGGTCGAGCTCGTTCTCTGTGTTCTATATCTTTGCTATAAACCTCCTGGTGGCAGAGTCACACCCATCAATTTGACTGACGGAACTTCCACAGTGGATGCTGTGCTTCCCTTTTCTTATATCCTTTAGTCTTGAAACAAGCCATTTAGATTCAAGACACCCTGCAAAGCTGAGGGTACACCCTCCTTTCTTGCCCCTCCTTCCTTCTACATGCTAACCCCAAGTTACTTCCAGGATTCAACGGCCCGAGGTGTCTAGTTATGTGATAGTGATATATATTGTCTAGGATACGACTTTGTATGCATTAACCTTTCGCCGAGGAGAGACACTATGGACTACGGCAAATGCAGAAGAGTTTCAATACTGAACAATGACGATAACCCATCATTCGCCGTCCCGCGCAGTTCACCTAGATCCCTGGGCTCGCTCGCTGCTGATGAAATGCAACATTCGCGACCCGGTTCAATACACCTGGAAGATGATTCGACCCGAATACAATCCTTAGCACACCCGCCGGCGATGTTAGGGTACTCGTTTCCTCACGGAGGCCCGACGGCGTCGCCTGTTCAATTTCCAACTCATCCTCCCTGCACCCAAACTCTGCTTAATGGACCTGGTGACATGAGAGCGCAAAAGCCAAGTAAGAAGAACAAATACCCTTGTCCGTATGCGGCATCACATTCGTGCCCTGCGACCTTTACGACTTCTGGCCACGCTGCTCGACATGGAAAGACGCATACCGGGGAAAAAAGCGTCCACTGCCCCATCTGCAATAAGGCCTTTACCCGAAAAGATAATATGAAGCAGCACCAACGAACCCATCGCACGCTAGACAGAGAGAACAGTCCGCCCAATCTGAGCAGTATCTGGCCTGAGGGTGGTTGGTCAAACGATAGCCCTGTGAGAATAGAGCCATGTGCGCATTCGCAGGAAGATGTTGAATCTGCGCTAAGCTCGACAGTAAGCCGGCCCAGTAGCTGGTCGAGCGGGCAAGTCAACCATTCTCGTCATGCACCGCCAAACTTTTGAGCATAAGCGATGGCCAGCGCTACGAAGAAAGGAGTATGCGGCAAAGAGAGCCTTGATAAATGAACTGCCTCGCCTCTTAAGGAATTCGAATCAATGCGGCAAATCTCGCCAAACCCAAGCTAATATTCATGCCTTTTATGTTTCAGTAGCATCCGTGATATATGCATTTGTGATGGCCTCCAAGAGAGGGAAATGATGTCAGTTTTGCAGTTTTGGATTTGCATATGGATATACTCCGTATATACAATTTACTATGGAATACGATCCGGCGTTGACGATGCCTTTTGGGGTTGGATTAGGCTCCGGGGCATGTGGGGAATAAAGTTATGGAGAGCTGCCCAGGGCAAGCCGTGGGAACCTCAGTGATGATCCATGGGACATGCCGAGGAAAAGGTCACTTTAAAACAAATCTCAAAACGGGACCCCTGAAGGGTGTTTCTGCTCGTTGCAGCAGGTAAACAAACCAAAGACAATCTAACTAGATCGGAACTTGGATGAGAAAGATAGACGACACACGTGCGGCAAGTCGATCAGCCTGCCAAGCCCGGCCTGGCCCCACTCGCAGGTCTCACCCGACTTTTGCGTCATCCGCGCCGCCTGCATTCACACCGAGACATTTCAACCTCACACTCGAGGCTTTCGCTCGACTTCCATATCATTCATCCGCTTTTCAAATATATTCTGTATACACTTCTACTATCTGAAAAATTTAATACAGCAAACGCGCTGTTCTTCCTGCTATTCTTCAACCATTCTCGATTTTGTTGCGGGTCTTCGCTTGGTATCTCTTGGAGTCTGTCCGCTTACATTTCCCTCAGCATGGCAGCTTCGTATTATTACCGAGACCACCCATACAACCATGCCCCGGGGCCAGCATATCCCCTGGAACCATATACCGCATCAAATGATCCTGACGATCTTGTCTATAAAACGCATCCCCAGCGTCGTCATACAGACGCTGCGAGGCCTTCCTCTGCTTCAAGGCGGAGTCGTCGTGATGGATATCGTTCGACACACAATCAGGAACATCGAGGAGGCCGGAAGCATAAGCATCGAGGTAAGAGATTTAACTCACTTCTTCTCGCCCAGATTGCTTCTGCTCCGTGTTTCCCTGCCCCATCGCTTCCACTGCAAGATTTTCGACTGACCCAGAAGCAGATGACTATTACCAAGAACGTCCCTCATATTCTCACTCCTCCTTGTCCCGGTCTCCTTCCCCTAAACCGCGTCGGCGTAAGTCACTGGGCGAGCAGGCCATGGCCGCACTCGGCTTGGCAGGCTCAAGCTCTCGTGGAAACCAGCATCATCGAACGAGAACTCGGGATCGAAGCTACGATTATTCTGACCCCCGCTCCCGCCGTGATTACGATCATCCCCGGCGTCGGAGGGAGCATAGGCAGAGGAATAGAAACTCCTCAAGGTCCCCCTCACCTGACGCTGCCTCGAAAGAGATCAGACATGCCATCACTGCTGCATTGGCTGCAGGTGCTGCAGAAGCCTATCGTGCACGGAAAGCACCCGGCGGCTGGACGGGAGAGAAGGGAAAACGAGTACTAACGGCTGCCATCGGCGCTGGTGGAATGGACAAACTTATTGAACGTGACCCAAATAAGCACAATAAGCGTCATATTTTGGAATCCACTATCGCCGGATTGGCCACAAACCACTTAATGAACGGGTCCTCCAGATCGCGCTCGCACCGACGCCATAGCCGACGTTCCAGATCAGAAGATCATAGCGGAATGAAGAACCTTGCCACAGCGGGTGTCTTGGCGGCAGCTGGTAAAAAGGCATATGATCACTATCGTTCCGAATCCCGTGGTCGGTCTCCATGTTCAGGATATTCTAGCGACGAAGATGTTCAACCCCGTCGCCATCGCAAGAAAAGAAGTCAGAGTGTAACGGATTATGTCGCCAAAGGCCTTGCTGCATTAGGATTAACGGATGATGTTGATGACAAACGTCGCTCAACGCGGCACCGCGAATATGATCACAGTTCTTCGGAGGATGACAACTACTCAGACTACCGCCCTCGTCGCCGTGGAAGGCACTCCGGGCGTTCTAGATAAATTAAAGCCTCTTCCTTATTTTATTTTTTATCTTTATTTGGTAACACTATTTAACTCACACTCAAGCACGCTCCCTTGGATGATTTCTTTATTATTTTTGTTATTAATGAATCTTGGCCTATCCGCGGAATTCATTTGTGTTGAATGCATCTTTGCTTTGTTAATGATTCAGCCTTATAATGACTTAGTTAACGCCCTGTACTTCATGACAAAGCCATGCCTTTCATCGATCCAAAGCAAGCTTTCTTATCCGTCTTGTTCTCTCTGAATTTGAATTTTTATTAATGATGTGTACGACCGTCTCAATGTTTCTACTTTATATGTGGCTCTGGGCTTCACTCGGATTTTAAACCCAATTGAAGGACTTTTATTTTTTTTTTTAGATAAATGAGGTCTGTCCATGCCAACATTGCCCTTGTTAGCAAAGACATTGAATTAAAGATAATCTTCAGAGTAGGACTAGATCACTTTCCTGTGGTTCCAGAGTTATTATGTATCTCAACAGAGACCTGTCCATATCCTGATAGGCCCTGTTTGTTGGGGAACTTTAGCCAGAGCCTAGATCCTAGTTAAATCCAAACGTTCGATTTTGCATTTTCCTGGTTCAAAACTGATTGGCAGCTCCTGAGGAAATTGTGGCAAGGCTAGCTTCCTGTATAAGTTCTTTATGGACTGTCTCTGTGCGTGCAGGACTATTCACATGCAATTGCTCTTAAAAGAGGCTCTACATTGATAGAAACTTTCACCCATTCCAACTTACATAGAAGAGTTGAACCTTCGATTTCGCGCCTTGTGAATGTGCAAAGGACGCATCAATGCTGTAGAAACTCCAGACCAGTTGCTAGGTATGTATGTCCTCTACACTGTGGCTTAACAATGGAGACACCCGGAAGCGGTGGCATAATTCTATACATGGCATCATACGCTGAAATTGAGCGCCTATTGGAAATTCAGGATCGACAGTCCGCGGTCCTTGTGATATAATCTATCCTTGCTAAAGAAAAATTATCAGTTCATAGATGCTCAGTCCAATTCCAAGCAAGAATTAGAAGGAGGCTTTGTTCGAAGCTGCAATGGTTTAGCACTGTGAAATTAATTCCATTTTCTCTCTGTCTCTCTCTGCTGGTGGGTGGCGTCATTTCTGATGGTGACGGGGGTTTTCAAAAAGGCACATGACGCCGGGAGGGTCAAAAATGCTATTAAAGCATGGACGTCCGATACTATCACGATCAGTAGCTTTGTGGACCCCTTTGACCACAAGGATAAGTGTTCATAAGCAGCTGTCAATGCTTCCCAGAACCAGATTTTGCGGCTTGATATTCTTGCCTGCGTCTCCAAGCTGGATAAGAAAGGCTAGGATGCAGTGAAGCATCGAAGGCACAGCAATCCCAAAGGTGGCGGAAAGTTGGAAATCCTAAACAGTGGATCAAGCCACAAAGGAAAAAGGAGAACATTCCATAGTTAGTTACCAAAGGACATCGGCACTGTTGTGGTTATCACTGTTTTTCGCATACTCTTAAGAACTTGTTCCCTAACAAATTTCTTACTCAAATAACTAGTTAGGCTGTTTTTGGATAAGTAAACATGAAACGCTCCGCCCGAAAGCAATGACCTGTCAATCAAAGAAGCAAATGTATCACATTGTGATGAGTTAGGACATCCCCTCTTTAACTGCTCCCTTGGTTGGAACACGCACCTCATCTGTTTTTTCCCCCCCAAATGATTTTGGCTTAAGTTTGGCACCCGCGAAAAACAGTTTCCAAGAGCTGCTCTTCAACATTATGAAAGGAGGCGAGAATAGTTCGCCATCCAGGTCGGCTGTCAAGTGTCCCAGGGAGACATAACGGCGGTCTTCGTCGCTGAGGCGGCGGAGGCAAGCTAGCACACTAACGCGGCAATCTTCTGGCCTAGTTAACTAGTTCACCTTGTGGATTGCTGCTGTTGAACTCGGCCCGGATCATGAGCCGTGGAGATTCGACATTCTTGGTTCCCACGTCGTCGATACTACTAGCAACTAACTAGCTCACCAAAAACTCCTTGTTATTAGCTTACTATGTCCGGAGTACGGGGTAACTACTCCGCAGGCTTATGGATGCCCTCAGATCAATCTCTCAAGATTATCTTGGCAGTACCGAGGCTTTCCTCGGAATGAACTGGGACGGCGACTATGTATGAACAGTTATATACTGGTTGCATTAGTCTTTCGTTTCCGATGCTTCCCCTCTCTTTTCGATTTCCCATACTGGACCATTTCAAGAATAAGTTAGGTTTTGTTGAGCACCACGGTCACTTTTAATGTGATCATTTCACCCGGAACCAAGCACTCAACTATACCCAAGGCGCGATAACTACTATAGAGCCGCAACAACAGCAGTTGGACAACAGCGAAGATGGTGAAAAAGTCCCCATTTGCTCCGATTCCGATCCCATCCTCCAATGTTCTCTCTTTTCTATTTCCCCCAGGTTCACCCCTGCGTTCCGCCACAAAGCCTATCTGGATCGATTCTGCAGATCCGACCCTTCAGCTGACAACAGCTGCTGCATTGGATTGGGTGAAGCGTTTGTGTTCTGGCCTTGAGAATTTCAAGGACCAGGCCTCTGGTCAACAGGTAGTTAAGAAGGGCGAAGTAGTCCTCATTTTCACTCCGAATCAAATTTTTGTCCCAGTTGCGTATTTGGGTATCGTTGGGTCAGGACGGATCTTCAGCGGAATAAATCCTGGCTATAGCGTTAATGGTGAGTTGCCCGAAAGCTATGTGGAGCTTGACGAGGACCACCCAAAAGTCTTTGTCTATATCTCTTGACTGACATACGGTAATAGAGGTCGTATATCAAATGAATAACACCGAGGCCAAGGTTATCCTTGTCCATCCCTCTCTCCTTGACACAGCTGTAGCAGCAGCAAGGCAGGCTGGGATTCCAACCGACCGTATGTTTCAGTTTTCGGAAACAGAAGTCCCTATGCGGGACGGCGTTCGGGACTGGCGAGAATTGTTAGCGAACCTCGAGGCCTCCCGTGACTACCAATGGCCAGAATTAAGTGAAAATGAAGCTGCAAACACGATTGCGACAATCAACTACTCGTCTGGTACCACTGGTTTACCTAAAGGTGTCTGCGTCAGCCACCGAAATTTGATCGCCAACATTCTGCAGTCAAATTACATTCGCAATGCGTTGGTTCAATATGGTCCCGAGGGCCCTCCGCAGCATCGCTGGATTGGTTTTTTGCCGCTGTACCATGTGTACGGGCAGATGATGACAATACTTCATGCTGTACGCAACCAAGTTCCTATATACGTGATGAAAAAGTTCGTCTTCGAAGACTATCTCCGCGCTATACAGGATTATAAAATTACTTACCTGCACGTGGTGCCTCCAATTATGGTTATGCTGAGCAAACGGCCAGAAACGGCCAAATATGACTTGAGCAGTGTACTCGAAATTTCATGCGGGGCGGCTCCGTTATCACGAGAGCTTCAGAATGAGGTTGCAGAAAAGTATGGGGTTAGTATCAAGCAGGGTTGGGGAATGACCGAAGTGACGACGGGTGCAATTCATGTTCCAGGTGGTGTCGAGGATAAGTATGCGCCTTCTTAGTGGTATTATTTCGTTGTTTTGAATGCTCTAATCCTAACAAGTGGGATAGAACAGGAAGTGCCGGGGTCCTTGATCCGAATTGTGAGTGTAAACTGCTAGATGACGATGGGAATGAAGTGCCAGAAGGCGAACCCGGTGAAATGTACATACGGTCCCCCAATGTTTCCATGAAGTACTGGAAGAATGAGGAGGCTACGAGAGAGACCATGTTGTCGGATGGATGGCTTCGAACCGGTGATATCGCGGTCTGCCGCGGTGACTGGTTTTGGATTGTTGATAGAAAGAAGGTAAGTAATGTTGCTCTTCTTTACCCCATTGCTATCAGTAGGTTAATACTGGAAGACAGGAGCTTATCAAGGTAAATGCACTCCAAGTGGCCCCTGCAGAACTCGAAGCGGCGTTGCTCGAAAATGATGACATTGCCGACGCCGCTGTCGTTGGTATGAAGATGTGGGTCCCCTCTTCCATTTATCTACCCCTTTGTGATGCAATTACTTACTTAAAACTTTCCTCTGTCTATGTCACTAGGAACGATGAGGAATTCCCTCGAGCATATGTTGTGCTCAAGGATGCCGTGAAACAACGCCCAAACCCACTGACCGGAGAGCAAATCCAGGAATGGATAAAGCCACGAGTTGCAAAGCATAAGTGGCTAACTGGAGGAGTTGAGCTCATTGACGAGGTCCCAAAGTTACCGAGCGGCAAGATTATGAGAAAGGTAATGAGAGAGTGGGCAAAGAGGGATGCGGCGAAATTTCAGGGGTTACAGAGAGCAAAACTGTAAAGAAGAATCTCACATATGAGAGTTACAAATACTTAGAGAGCTATAGTTCGTTAATACAGTACTCCGTAGACAGGATCGTTTTGAAAGGTTTTGTAACTAAAGGCGGCCAGCAGAGCAAATGACGTCATGCGGGAAAACGCTGTTACAACCGACCGACGAGTTCCGCGGACAAGTTCAGGGAGTTGCGTTACTAGTAAGCGGATTGTATCGGGGATAATTGTTACTCGATCGCGCTAGAACTTTGTTCAGCTTCCCCAACATGCAAGCCAAAGGGCCATCACACTCATTCTTGTGAAGGGAGGCCAATCACTCTCTTTCCTTGACCACCTCATGATTCTTCCCCATGTCATGAAGGCTCTCCCTTCTACTACAAAAGGCACCTTCGGGACCATCCCAATGCGTTCCTTTCGCAGTCCTTTCAGCTCTGCAATGGGCCATAACTCTCAGATCTCCTGGCGCATTTCTTGCCGCGTAATGTCTACACGGTTCAGATCATTTCCGCACCTCCGTGGCTGCCCCCAGGTTGCGCCCATCGTATCCTCGGGGAACTCGGCTTCACGACGCATCCCAGACGCCCGCCATTTTGGGCTAGGAAGACCAAGTCTGTATGCTGGTTATTCCACAACAAGGAGATACACTACCCAGTCCAAGAGGGGGATTTCCGCAGACGATTATATCCAGGAATTGCAAGATTTGTATGTTGCCGCCTTCAAAATATATCCGCACCCATTTATTACTCGTTGGTAAAGATCATACGCCCTCGAATTAACGAAAGCTAATCCGATGTATGGACGTAGATATGAGATAGCTAAAGACGAGGTATCCCACCTAACTCCACCGTCAAAAAGAAAGGGCCATTTCAAACCCAGAAAGAAAAAGACCAAAACATATGTCGGTTGGACACTAACACACCCATTAGCTAGAGATCGCGACTGAATCTACGGATTCCCTCACCATCTATGCCGAATCCGATCGTGCAACGCTACGCGAAGCGTTTGACGATTTAGCGCACGCCTATGATGTATATACAGGGGCTACTTCATCCTCGTCTCCGAGCCCCAAAGGGCAAAGTGAAGGAGCTCAAAGGGGCGCTGCGCTAGACTCCAGCGATATACCAGTAGATATTAGGGAGGAGATCAAGCGCAGAGTTGGGCAGCGAATACGAGAATTAAGAAATGCCGTGGAAGTCCTTGAGGAACGTTCAAAATCAGAATAATCAATTGCTCATTAGACATCTACCTGAATATATGGACATGAACATATTGCTAGTGATGCGATCTTTGATGTATGTTTGTACAGAACATAGTCTCGTAACAAACACATCATTGACATTATTTATATACTGGTTGAGCATATAAACCCTTTTTCTTTTTTTTTGGTATATTCGTTAATTCCATAAAATATGGTCTCCAGCGGAGGGTTTGGTGTTCGATTTTATCACATTTTCCGTTAAAATTGGGGGTCCATCAAGCGAGACCTGTTAAGTTTAAATTTGGGGAGTGGATGGGTTCCCAATTGGAGAGGTCAATCGGCTCGGGAAAACATTGGTGTGTTTGTGCGTCCCTTTTAAATGTCGTTTCAACTGATCTAGAATAGGGAAATGTTAACAAATCTGACCAGCCCACAAGGCCATAAAAGCAAATATATACCTGGTCTTGTAAAACTCTTAGAGCATCCTGGATAAGGACACTTGTGTTTCCGTTCTCCGTGGGCTGTGTGATATGCATTAGCTAAATGAAATGGGCCTAGGCATTACTCCAGTAGACTTACTTAGTTTGTGGCTAGACATATTTGACGACTGGGCAGGTTGTTGTTAGTGAGACTTTGAAAAGCTGTACGGTAGGCAGCTATTTTTGGGGGTCTACTTACGTCCCCGGTCTCGAAGGTGCATCCAGGATGGTTACATTTAAATGGCTTTTCGCCGGTGTGTGTGCGCATGTGTGTTTCTAACCAGGTGTCAGAATAAGACAGACTGATTCTGGACCTTAGATATCAACTCACTTAATTCACTGCTGTCTGTGAACTTCTTCCCACATTCCTTACACTTATATGGCTTATCTCCTCGGTGGCTTCGTTCATGCCTTTCCAAGGTTGCCTGCCTTGCAAAAGGCTTCCCGCAAATGGAACATCGAAAACTTTTATCTGTACGAAGGTTAGAAGCATGTCGGGAAAGCCAAAATAGCGCAGGAAGATGTACAATTACTGTGTGTTAAAAAATGGCCCTGTAGTTTAGACTTCTGCGAAAACGGTTCGTCTGGACGGGAACAGCCTTCCCAACAGCAGTAATAACCTTGTCCTTGGCATCCTTGCGTTGGGTCCGCATGGGCTGTTGTGAGGTGTTTCTGCAGGCTGCCTGCGTCTGGAAATATTTCACCGCAAATTTTATTTTCTAATTTATTTCCAACCCATCTGCAAATATGCAGCTCTTCAGCGCCGAGAAAGTCGGAGGCATCGAACAATGGGGTACCAGTCGCTTCTTGGCCGATGGGTGCTGGAACAGGGCTTGAATGCATGCTCAGACTCGGAGTAGAGCGTGTGGAAGTTGTAATCGTTGGCGTTGCTTCTTGTCGTCGGTGATATAGCTGCAAGGCCAGCGCCTGGAAAGAGCCATGGCCATGGTGATGACGATGGTTGGCAGTCCTGGAAGAGTGTAATGAAGCAAAGGGCGTCGATATCCCAGAACAGCTTCCGAGAGGTAAATTGCCGCCTATCTTTCGTTGATATGTACAGTTTCCCGTGTTGTGGCAAAGTTCTGTCGTATTGCTAATGCAAATGGCTCCGAGTCCATGATTTAGACACGGGCCAGAGACTATATGAGAATGTGAGTCGAAAGGGGTCTGCTGATCAGAGAAGTGGCTTTGACTCAGATCTTTGATAGAGGACAGGTCACAAGCAACCGTTGTCCCGGAGGGATGAATGTGTGAAGTAAAGGAACCGTCAAAGTTCTCGCCGTGGAACCCACAGTTGCCGTGCTCGGGACCCAAAGTCATACAGTCCCAGTTCAGAGATCCATCTTGGCTCAAGAAGTTATTTTCATGTGTTTGGTGGACATTATCGTAATGCACCTCGATGCAATTCTTATCGTAGCAGGCAGTAGACGTCTTCTCGCAGTTTAAATTGTCGCAATAGGACTCGGAGCAGATGGTGGACTTGTCGCAGTCGACGAAGCCATCGCAGACAGTAGTGCAAGCATCCGCACAATCATCCATATTGCAACACTCTGCTGACAGGTTGCACGAGAGAGAATTATGGTTGTCGAAATCAGCACCACTCCAGCAGGATATATCAAAGCACTCTGGGCCGGAAAGGAGATTGCCGTCGGCCATGTGGTAATTCTCCCAATGGCATTCTAAGCAGAATGGGTCTGTCTCGGGTTTTGGAGACA
Source organism: Coccidioides posadasii str. Silveira (assembly GCF_018416015.2). Classification (NCBI taxonomy): domain Eukaryota; kingdom Fungi; phylum Ascomycota; class Eurotiomycetes; order Onygenales; family Onygenaceae; genus Coccidioides; species Coccidioides posadasii. The sequence continues at coordinate 1,331,126 of NC_089410.1, read as the reverse complement.
TAGATCTAAGCTTCCGGGTTGAACAGGACCGAGCTCCCGCCACAACTCAACGACGACGGGGGCGCCTGACAGATGAGGGTCCGAATTAGTAGCGGAGCGGCAAGGTGATAGGATAGAGCACGATCGTCCGGGTGCCACATACCTCGACAAAGATTCGGCAATGCGGTGGCAGAAAAAGAAACTGATACTCGCGAAAGGGCTTACGGGCAGATGGACAAGCCGGTTGGCACGGGCGGTGCGGTGATCGGAAAACGCTCAAAAGTCAGTGAGGACCTTGGTGGCTCTCAGGTCGGTTGCCGCGACTTCTTTCGTCACTCCGCACGCTTATGTAACCAGCCAAATATTCATTCGCTGACTAAGGCTGCCGCTGCCACGTGAGAAACGGCCAATGACGGGCTTTGCATCGCAGGGCGACGCGGAGGATTAAGAGATCAAAACGCGGGACATGATGCCCTGTTCGCATAATCAAAAATGATTGGCCTGGCGCTCGCTATGGCGGGGAGGCGAACGTGTGACCTCGAGCTATCCGATTTGTTGTGATGCTCAAGCGCGTTGTTTTATAATTCATATCCCAGTCTCGCGAACGGTCCAACACAACTTTTTTTAATCCCTGCCAGCCGCGTTGTCACTGGTTGTTGGAGAGGGGAATACAGAACTAACCCACCCCATCCTCTCGCCAAGGGACACTTTTAGGCGGGATGGTTGAAGACAGGGAATGACGGACGACGGCATATACGGGGGCTCCTTGAGGCCTAGCGAAGTGAAAGACGGGCAAGCTCACCTTTATTCATTGGAATTAAAATCAGAGAAGATTGAGTACTCCATAGGGGGAAGCCGGAAATCAATCTCCCGCGATAGCAGTATTCAACTAAGAGCTCCCCCTGCCTTCCCGACGGATTCTCAATAATGAACTACATACAAATATTCCTTCAAGGGTTTGTACTGATGCCAGAAGATGCAAACTCGACAAACTCCTAGAATGACTGAAAAGCAAACAGAGCAAACACCTACCTCGGGCTCTGGATCGTTGACAGGCGGCAGTGTGTAACCAAGCACCGATGATGGCAAGACATTCTTTCTATATGCACATCCCTAGCAATCTTTTCCAGGATATTTTTGAGAATCAAAATGACGGCTTTTAATTCCCCATCGTCCTAACCAGGCTATTCTGCGATCCCTTCGAGCCTAAGAAACCCTTACCCGGGCGTCGAGAGAGGGAGGAGGCGGCGGAGGCGTAGTGGAGACCCATCGCTGTCCATCCCTCGCAAAGCGACTTTCATCCGCTCGTCGATTGAAGAAGCTATCCCTTTTTCTTTGTTTGCTTTTTCCGCCCCCCTCTCAATCCTAAACTTTGCGACCGAAATGGGAAATCTCTGTTCAAAGTCCTCCAATCCCTCGGACCCTTTTGCCCAGCCGGGCCGGGTGCTGGGTACCTCTCCTGATTCTGGACCCTCGAGTGCACCTGTCCCTCAGAAGCAGACCATATCAAGGCCAGCGGTTAAAGGTGGAAAAACACTTGGTGGTAGCGGTAGTACGAGCGATCAAACCGTCGAGCCGCGCAACGCTGCTGCTCGAGCTGCGGAGGTGTGTTGACATAGTTGATTCCTTTTCCGACAATGCCATCCCCCATCCCCGTATTTTGTTGATGAGACAACTTTTCCTTTGTCATTGTGTATATCCGCGCTAATTTGTTTTCTCAGGAACGAGCTGCGAAGCAGAACGCTACCGCAAACAAGGGTAAACTTGGTTCCCAGCTCGCAGCGCAAAAGGCGAAGACTCAGGGAAGGACTCTTAACGAGTTAAGCCAAACAGAACGCGCCACTAGGGATGTGGATGCTGCGGAAACTTCGAGGAGATGGGATTAATACGTAAAATACACTTTCTGTGTGCCATCAAACCCGAGAATATTTGTCTGGTATCGACGTTGGGGAATTGGACCATGGTTAGACAACTACGTAGCTGCAGCCACTGGGCATCGCCAGGCTTTTGTTATTTTGCTAAGAGCGCTTTTCCTTTGTAAGGGGTATGATTGAGATTTTTTACTCTGATGACAAGCACGATGTGTTGAAACTTGGGGATTAATTGATTGATGTTGCTGAGTTCGTCGGAATCTTCTGAAGGGCCCCAACTTTCATGCCTTGGGAGCACTCGTTATACTGTGACACAGTATCAACCTTTTTATAACGTTGGATATGTTTCTAGTGAAGATAATTACATGTTTGGAAGCTGTGAATATTTTATCCACCGTTCGGAGCAATTGAGGCGTCGTATCGTGTGAGGGGAGGAAGAAAGGAAAAGAGGCGGCGTGCGAGGCTGTGAATTTCAAGCATGCCTCCAATATTATTGAGAGGAATATAGGTATCTAATGCTGCACAAACAATTCTATAAAACATTATACCTCCCGCTCGCTGGAGCTCGTGCCTCGCTGTCCGCTGCAGCAATTGTTCCTTCTTTCAATAACCGCATAAGTTCACGCATCGCATTCGTAACAACCAATTCCGTGTCTCCCTCAACTAAGATATATAGTTTCGGATTCTCATTAGGTCCTGGTTCCTTGCCTGGTGGATAATAGCTACCTTTTGTCGTGATCGAGGTACCCGTAGCTTCAAGGATTTTGGCAACATTAGTCCGATTGGTAACCGCCCACCTTGCTTTCTCTGCAAGTCAATGTTAGCGGATTTGCGTGTCATAGATATGAGGGATAAAACGGAATAACTTACGTGGAAAGTCATTAATTTCAAGAGTAGCATGGAAAGCTCCGGCATCGGGACCCTTGTTGTCAATTGGCACACCCGACCTCATAACGCCCGCCTTGTTCAAACGGGCGTGGATATCGGCAACTGCGGAGCCAACTTTATCAAGAGGGTTAGTACCCGTAGTGGATGGCGTAGCTCTTTCGGTCTTATGAACCGTAATCTTCCCGTCAAGGTCGATTCCTTTAGGCACACCAGGAGTAGCGCTTGGTGTCGGAGCGGACGAAGACTGTACCGCTGAGGCAGCCTTGGCAAAGAGCTCCTCTCCCTTGTCTTTCTCCTTCTTCTCCTTCTCTTCATCCTCTTCACCTTCTTCGCCAGTCTTATACGTCTTTCTTTCACGATTCCGTGCGGCATCGCGCTCCTGATCAAGTCGCTCCAGGCCTTTGCCACCGAAGCCGGAAGCACTAGCTTTCTCTTTCCCGGATTTAACTTTCTCGAGGAAGGAGTCCACCATCTTTTGGACGGCTTCGGGTACCGACTGTCCACTCTGTTTCAGAGCTTTTGCTATATCGACGGAATATCGCTCCTGTTCTTCAGTCAAGAAAGTAACAGCCGTTCCAGTGTTGCCTGCACGACCAGTGCGCCCCGCCCGGTGAACGTAATCTTCAAGATGATTTGGTGCATCATAGTTGATAACCAATTTCAGCTGTTTGACGTCCAACCCGCGTGCCGCCACAGACGTCGCAATTAAGACTGGAAAAATGCCAGCTTTAAAATCATCGATGGTAGAATCGCGATCAACTTGATCTTTCCCACCGTGAATTGACATGCACGGGTATCCTTTGCGCATGAGGTCCCGAAGTAAGCCATCGGCCGCCTCTTGCCGATCCACGAAGATAAGAGCGCGAGCATCTTCATTGTTGTCATCCGAGTAAAGATTACCAAGGAGCTCGAGTAATCGGACAAATTTTGTATTTTCCGGCCGAACTTCGACGATCTGAGTTATCTCTTGTGCAACAACGCTGCGTCCACCGACAATGATTTCAACTGGCTTGGTCAATGTTTTTCTCGCAAGAGCTTCCATATTACGAGGAAACGTCGCCGAAAAGAGGACAGTCTGTCTCGAAGGTCGGATATTGCTGATGATTTTCATCACCTGGGGCTCAAAACCCATGTCAAACATTCGGTCAGCTTCATCCAACACTACGTACGTTACCCTTCGTAGATTAGTCACTCTCCCGGAATTAGCAGCTAGCAAGTCAATCATCCTTCCTGGAGTGCACACAATAATCTCTGCACCACGCTTTAATTCCGCAATTTGATCTTTGATGGGCGCACCTCCATACGCACAGACGGCACGAAGGTTCAACGCTTTTAAGAACGGCTTACATTCCTTGTGGATTTGCGTTGCCAGTTCTCTAGTTGGGGTCATAATCAACCCAACGGGACCCTCCATGTTCTCAAGTGGCCGTTGATCCTTGATATGACGGAACATGGGCAACAAAAAAGCGATTGTTTTTCCAGAGCCAGTCTTAGCGACACCTATTACGTCTCTTCCGGACATGATGGCCGGAATAGCTTGCGATTGAATCGAGGTTGGTTGCTCATAACCGAGTTTCCGAATGACGTCCAGGGTTTGGACTCCTAAACCACACTGCGACCACTTTTGCACAGGTTTTGGTACGTCGACACCCCGAACCTTTATTCCATCCAATTCTAGCCTTAGAGCGGCGACCTCTTCATCGTTTAGCTCCGCCAAATCCACAGGCTCCGTATAGAAGCTCTTTCGGAATGGTTCATAATCAATCTTTTCGTGATTGACAGTGGGTAAATCTTTCTTCTTCCTGGTTTTACTCGTTATAGCAAGGAAATCATCCGCTTCGAAATCCATTGCCTTCAAATCCACATCATCCTCGTCCCCAAATATTGCTTCGGGTTCCTGTTTAGGTTTAGAAACATTTTTTCGATATTTGGATGCGTCTACCGTCACTGAATCTTTTAGACCAGACATAAAGGCATCCAACGGGTCGATTTCCTCCTCATCCTCCACATCCATAGGTTCGGCTGAGCCATTCTGGTCAGTTTCTAACGTTTCTGGTTGCTGTTCTGGTTGTGACTCTAAAGCTACAGTCTGATTTTGCAGCCTTTCTTCGCGTTTTTCCGCCGCAGCCCTCGCCGCAGCAGCGTTCTCTTCCTCTGTGCCGCCATCCTGCATGTCGATATCGCCGTCGTCATCTTCTTCCTCTTCAGCACCATTGACGGTTCCATTGGGAGTATCGTTGTCCTCGAGTGAAGGATCGGGAAGCTTCATTAACTTTTTGCGGCTGGATTCTTCGTCACCAAAATCCAACGCGCGTTTGTGAGACGTCTTTTCCAGTTCAGCAGCTGACTTGGCGCCGAAGCCAAAGCCACTAACGTTGCCTCGAGGCTTTAACGGAGCAATTCCTAGAGCAAGAGAAGTCAGAGATCAACATTCGCACAGTAGCTAGGCGAATGGTACAAACTTTACTTACGGGTAGAATCGGCCCCATTGCGACCAGCAACTTCAGAAGACGTAGTAGTATTAGGGACTGCGACATCATTACCAAGCAACGAAAGACGCTCTGGTTGGGTTGCAGCATTTTTGGTAATCGTTTTGGGATCAAACTTCTTCGCAGATGCGGACTCGGATTCTTGTGGCGCGGGTGTTTCTTGCGACACACCTGCCTGCCTTAACGTGGATCTTTTATCAATCTCAGCAAGAATGCTTCGTGCACCACCTGCAGCTGCTAGTTCTTTTTGTTTTCGCTCTTTTTCTGCAGCCTGCTTTTGTTTCCACGCCTCCAATTTCGCGAGCCGTTCGGCCTTCTTCTCTTCATCTGTTTGTGCGATAGGCGGGGCAGGTGTAGAAGGTTTGGAGACCTGGCACTGTTTGTTAGCCAATGAGTATTAAAGTTCAATGGAAGAAACTTGCCTCACGAGACTTTCCAATGGAATCCTTGCTGGAGACGCGGTCTCTGCTTTCATTCCGTTTGGCTATTGATTTGGAATCGGCGGAATCGTCCCTTCGTCGCCTGTCGCGGCTCCTGTGGCGATATTCTCTGCCATCTTCGCGATCCCGTGAGTGGTACCTTGGTCGTGACCGATCCCTCCTGCTTGGGCGGTAGGAAGTATCATCACGTACATCATCTCTGTAATCTCGTCTATCTACCGAGCGATCTGACTTTCGATAAGTATCTCGATCGCGTTCTCGATCACGTCCACGCTCGCGATCCCGTACTCTATCACGGTCACGATCCCGATCTCGATCTCGGTGTCGATCCCAGTCTCTGTCACGATGTCGCCTCTGCCAAATGACAATATTGTTAGTGTTGTTCAGGAGACGCAATCCCGTCTGTGGTCCTACCGGAGGGCTTCGCGATCTCCTGTGGCCCCTGCCATCATCGCGGCGGCTTCTATCAAGATAATCGTCGTTTCTTCGACTTCGTTTCGACGATGAATGAGTGCTGCCTACTGGCGATGGTGAGCGAGTCTCTCTGGCCATTTCCGTAGGCCAAATCCTAACTTTTTCTTGGAGGTATATTTTACAGACGCGAATTCACCAAAGCTATCTGCCTGTGGTATGATCCAAATAGTCCATAAAGCAATTAAGGACTTAGAAGGTATGCCCAAGAGAATTGTGAACGGTGAAGCGAGTTGCGAGAGAAAGAATCGACAGGCCGGAGTGGCGCCGCTTCTGATGGACGACACGAAAGTGACGGAAGTTGGGTAGGCGGCGAGGCGAGATAGAGTTTGCCTTACATAATTGTCGGATTCTGCCACGCGAGTTCCACGCTAGACTTTATTAGGCTAGGCTCGATTGTACTCGACCCGCGCTTTCCTGGTTCCAGCAATATATGATCATCCTCGCCCAAACAAGCCAACCTCCTTGTTTTGGGTATGTCAGGATGAGCTCATGGATCATCAACACACCGCTGATTTGACATACAAGAACTCTGTGCACGCATCCCAATTGACGATATTTAAAACCGGAGTCCAATATATTTATTTACAGTGAACTGCCGGATATCAGGTGAAGTCACCAATTTAGTGTGCGTGTGTGTGCGGATGGTCACCAGCAGAGCTGACTGGTTCCAAGGGTTATCATGAACTCCATTCTCTCGCGTGGCGGACCAACCGCTATTCGTCGTGTTGGTGCTCATACAGTCCAGCAATTGACCTCTCTTGCGCGTAATTCCAATGGAATTCGACTTTCGACAGCGGTTTGCAAGGCCAAGGTCGTGGTCCTTCCATTCCGTCTCAGGAACACTTATGCGACTGCAGCTCGACCCAAAGCACACACTGGGCGAGCTGTCGCCTCCAAAACTACCAAGGCGAAGAAGCCTGCGGCGACACAGGCAAAGAAGAAGCGCACAACCAAGACCAAAACTGCTACTGGAAAAAAGCCGCAGAGGAAGGCTCTGACGGATAAACAAAAGGCACAGTTGGAGAATAAAAAGCGGAAACAAGAAATCAAGGATCTGAAGCTTGTAGCTTTATCGCCGCCCAAGATGCTTCCGAACAACTCCTTTGGCCTCGTACTCCAGCAGGTAGAACTCGGCACCGTAGCGCAACGGACCGAAGCCTACAGAAAGATGTCGGAATCAGAGCGCGAAGTAGGTGTTGTACCTCTTCTTTGAGTTTAATCAAAATGCTAATTGTGCTGCAGCGCCTTCGGGAAGCAGCAAAATCAAACGCGGAAGCGAACAGAGCGACATTTGAAGCCTGGGTAAAGAACCACACACCGCTTCAGATCAAGGAGGCGAATAATGCTCGACGAAAGCTTAGAAACTTGCTGGATAAACCACGCTCATTCCCAGATATTCGCGACCCCAGACAGGTCAAACGACCTCTGAGCGCGTATATCATTTTTGCCAAAGAACAACTAAACAGCGCAGAGCTCGCTAATCTAACAGTGACAGAGAAAATGATGCGTATTGGCAAAAGCTGGCGTGATATGACGAAGGCTGAACAGGAGGTATGGATATTCCCAGTATTGTGTATATTGCTCAGTGGAAAGTATCTGCAATATCTAATTATATATTCTATTAGAAATATCACCGACTACATGCGAACGCAATCCGTCAGTACGTCAATGAGTACGAATCGGTCTATGGCGAACCTCCAAAGCGCGCGTCACCCGAATAAGAGATGTGGTATCATGGTTAATAGCGATGCAGGTTATTAGGAATCAAAATTCTTAGATCTGCGTCGAGTGGATTATTTCTCATCTACTCTGTTCGACCCTGTGGCATGATATCATTATGGGATCGCACAACTTCTGGCAATGGTGTTCGTATGCTGTATTTTGTTTTCTTTGTGTTCTGGTCTGTTTGATGGCTTGTAACTTGTGCAAAGGAGCCCCGGTGGAATCGAATGGCGTAGCCCCAATTACTATATTTTAAGAAGATTAGGAATAATTGGGCTGGTGATTTGCCCGTTGTATTATGACATTCCGCTTTATTTGCCGAGCTCAGATTCTAAACTACGCTGCGTGCCGTTCTATTCTCGACCATGGTAGTTCTGACTCATAGAAAGAGCACCCTTTTGGAGAAACTGTTGAATTGTCGAAAACGTGTTGGCTGGATGTACTCGAGGTAGCCTCTATAAAAAGTTGTTGACACACGATTGGGGGACATCACTTCAGCAATTCTTTATGTACCGAATGTGGAATACTTTCTGACCGAAAAAGAGAAGGAATCTTTGATCCTGCTTTTCATTTAGAATTTTCAATTTTTAATTTTTTTAATTTTTTTTAATTTTTTTCAAATATTTTTTCTGGGATGCCTTCATCAATCCAGGTGCCAGCATAGCTAACTATGTGTGTTCTGCAGCTGAAATTTCTTGTGTTGTGGATCATCCTCGTCCCAAAGCAGCGGTGAGAAAAGAGCCCGGGATTTCGACCCAAGTTTCCGAGATCTGTCAAACTGCAAATGGAGCGCGCACTGGCTGCCTAGTGATGGTTGTCAACGGACAAGTATCCTGGTACTCCACACTGCGCAGTCAGCCCCAATGCCAAAGGTCCTTCCCGCCAACCTCATTGCTTGACAGCGGGCGCACGGAGTACAGGGGAACTCGTTATGCATGGACACATATGCGTGTACGGAGTAGAAGCAACAGCACTAGAGGGATGCGCTGGAACCTACATATCAACGTCTGTGGTAAGCCGCTCTGATAATACTGGGCTGGGCATCAGGCATCCAAACGAATCCACTGTAGTCCGCTGTCATGCTTCGCGATCGGGAAGTCTGGTAAGGCTTGCCCACAGGCGACGGAGCCGAACATCGGGTTACGGGAGCTTCCTCGTTCCAAGGGAACGCGTGGAGCTAGTGCCGTGCCCGATCCAGGCTTGACTGCGATTTGCACAGGGCACAAACGGAAACTGGTTTAACATCCCGTCCAGCCGTACGGTCCACGGTATTGGCCTTTTGATGAGACATTGCGGTGCTGCAAAGGATGAATGTTGCCCACTGTTCACCTTGCAGCGAACGAGTCAACTCTTCGGTACGCACATGCTTAAATAATATATCGGGGCCTTCTCTCTAGACAAAAGGCTATACGGAGCGTTGCTGTTAGCTATGTGCCCGGCGCTCCAGATTGACGTGATGGAGTTGAAGAGTAGAAAAGAATCACGCGCATTGACGGGCTAAGGTGGGGTTGCCTGTCAAATCACGGCGTGCAGATGATGAGGTGGAAGACAATTGGCAGCCTTTTGGTGTCCACCGATTGTCGCGCCCGAGAATCATTGCATTCCAACTCCCCCGTTGGACGACAGTCAGACCGATACAAAATCAAGGTAATTATTCAATTTTCCTTTACTTTTGCCCCTGGTGTCAAGAAATCGAGTTGGACTTGAGCGTAACTCACAAGAGAGTCCTCATCCTGTTCTCTAACTATTTATCTAAAGATCCTTAATTAAAATTTCGATCCGTCCGAGTTCAACTTCCCCAATTTCTCAGGGGAGGGATTTTTTTAGCAAGGGTAGTCGGCTACGACCGCCCCGTCGAGGGTCAGATGGTCGTCGCGAACAAAACACCTTGACGATTCCCAACCTTTTCAGTGGTTGGTCCCTGCGTGAGGTCGTCTCCGGCCGGATGCTTGAGACCCCCAATCACCAACAATCGCAACCCTCGAAGAATCACCAGTCGCCAAGTTCCGGCCGTGCTTCCCACCACACCATCCTTATTTATTTTCTAACTGGTCACAAGTCCATATTGGACGCATCTGAGTGGCGGACTGTTTGAATGGTGCAATGCTCCAAAGGTAAGGATAGTTGTTTTTTTTTTTTTTCCTGAGGACAAGCAGCGCAAAGGGAATAAAGGAGAGAGTCAGTCGAGCACGTAGCTACAGGATACCTTTGTGACTACACAGACGCTCTTTGAAGCGGTCTAAACGATCTGGAAACCCTGTTGGTACGGCTCCAGGAGAAACATACCGCTTTGCGACTTTCCATATTCTGGTTGCTCGGTGATTTTTTTACTTTGTTTACTTGGATCCTGATGCGCAGCCTGTTTCACGTATCGTTATTCGCTCACCGACATATCATTAATTTTTTGCGCCTCAGCCTCGTGAAAATATCGAGTAAAAGCATCGGTGCTCTCTACTGAAATTCCTTGCAAGCACTTCCGCTCAGTCATGAACGTTGCCATCGTGTGATCTCTCTGCCAGCGGGCCCCTCCGAGCGACGATTTACAGAGTCACCCCACACCTCGTCTCTTGGAAAACGAAACTTTGCATAACAACCTCCCTCGAGACAAGGGGCTGGATAGCGATCTGGCGAAAACAGAGCTTTTTCCCAAGAACGTCCTTACTTCACCGGCGGAACTCAGGATCGAGTGTTGTTCCCCGCCCGCCCTCAGCAGGACGCCGCGCCCCGCTCCGCGCCCGGTTCCCTTATGTTTCCACAAACACTGAAAGACTGCCTATAATTGTTACTCACTTTGACCTGCTTTGACGCATATGCTCAGCTCAAAATTTGGCTTGTTTCTTGCATCTGATCTGGATAATATAACGTGGTGATCGGGAAGCTGACGGTATCTTTGCTAGTTCTGAATATCCTAGCACCATGGACTATGCCCTCCTAGCTGGCTTTCCAAACGACGTGCATCCCATATACCCAATAGTAGAGAAGCGGAGAACGGGTCTTTCCTGCGAAATTTCCGAAACAAAGTTCTCCATACCCGACTTTATGTCGCCTAGAAACTGTTTTCTTTTTGACAAGCAAGTGCTCACGGTACGCAAATGCAGAGGTTGCGTCGCATTCCTCGCGCCCTGGATTTCCGTTTCCGTTCTCGCGTCTTGAATTTAGACGAAGTCCCTAACTTCGGATGTCTCCCTCGTATTATCGCATAGAGCTGATCTTTCGTTCCTTATTTTTCCGACTTTATATTGCATGCTTCTGTTTTCTATCCCTTTTAGCCTGTTGAGTGTTATTTCTACTGTCGCAGAGAGACAACATTGCTTTGAATTATAGTGGGATCTCTAACCGCGCAATAGGCTCCCTTGCATGGCCGCCACGTTTCATTCCTGAAAGTATCCGCTTTGCTTGAAGAGCTTGAATCGTTTTTGAATCATCCCCCAGAGTCACGTTGTACGGTCTCCCCCCCAACTTATTCCGATGCTCTCAAAGATCTTCCGCCTGGATACACTGTGGAGGACGCTCCTCGATCACGAATCGAGACTTTAGACTCCGCGACTCTTCCCGCTAAGAAATGCACCACATCCGCAGAGAAATCAATTTTATGTAAGGAAGTCAAGCGGCCTATCGATTGGAATGATCCGTCCCGCTTCAGAGAATGCGCCAAAGGTAAAAAGAAGAAAAACAACGGTAAAAAGCAAACCGGTAACTCTAACAACAAAGGCGGTGGAAATGATGAGCCACCACCACCAGAAGAGAATGACCTCCCTGAAGGAGGCAACAATGGCGCTGGTGACGACGGCGGTAATGGTGACGACGGTGCGGGGGGAGGAGGAGAAGGAGGAGGTGATGATGAAGACAACGAAGACTGGATGACGAGTAATAGCAAGAAGAGTAAGAAGAAAAAGAAAGCCAAAAAGGAAGAGGAGGAAGAAGAAGAAGAAGAAGAAAGGAAGCGAAAAGAGGAAGACGAGGAGGAGCAGAAAGCCAAAGACGAGGAAGTGGTCTGCCAGACAGACGATCTCAGCTGGGCAGACGCCGATGGCGCCGCCCAAGACGATGGATGGGCAGAGATTTCAGCTCCAAAGAAAAAGAAGAAGGGAAAGGCAGGAAAGGTAAAGTACAGTTCGGCGCGATGCATAGCGTGCATCTCCCCAGATTATTGCATCGGCTAACTGGACAACGATTTTCCAGGCCTCGGAGCCTCCTCCGGCTGAAACCACACAATCAAATGGCTTTGAGAATATCAGCCTAGAGGATTCTGCACCCCAATCTGATATGCCTCTTACCCAGCCATCTGGGAACAGCTTTGGTTTGAACGCGTGGGGTAAAGGTTGGTACTCCGATGAGCGTTTCGGACATGGAACTGAGGATGGAACATCAACAGAAGATCCTGTATCCACTAACCCGTGGTCTAAGCCTGGGAAGAAAGGCAAGACTTTCGCCGTCTCTAATGCTTTTGAGATTGGTTTTGGAGACATGGAAAATGATTTCAATGCTACTCCTCCCACCAACGGTGATAATTTTGGAGGAAACACTGCGGATGATCCTTCCTGGGAGACTCCCGTGACAAATAAGAAGAATAAGAAGAAAAGGAAGGGTGCTGTTATAGAGAATATCTTCGAACAAATCCCTGCAGCAGATGAGAACAAGGCAGATGCGATTCCAGAGGACGCAACGGCGGTAATCGACCACGAAACCAACGCCCAAGCGGAGGAGGTCGAAGATTGGAGCGGTTGGGCTACAACCACAAAGAGTAAGAAAAAGAAAAAGAAAGGGGTGGAAATTGTAGATCTAGAGCCCGAGGAACCTGCTCCTCCGCCTGTTGAACCAGAACCACCAGTAAATGATGCCTGGTCTGTTTCAACCAAAAAGTCCAAGAAGAAAAAGCAGGGAGCGGCTATTGAAGAAGTTCCAATAGAGCCGACTCTCGAGACAGTCCCGGAAGTGAATATCGAAGCGAACGCCGAGGTAGGGGACGACACTTGGCCGTCTTGGGGTACTACAACGAAAAAATCCAAGAAAAAGAAGGGTAAAACCTTGATCGAGGAGGAACTATCTCCGCCCCCCGCTGTGCCGGAAGACCCTGCTCCGGATCCAGAACCCGTCGATGACCTTGTCGCCTGGGCTACATCCGGTAGCAAGAAAGACAAGAAGAAAGCGGCGAAGGAAACTCCTGCGGTGGAAGAACCCCCAACACCAACTCCAGAGCCCGGGAAACCCACTGAAACTACCGCAGATGGTGATTGGGGTGGCTGGGGAATGGCCACCAGCAAGAAGAGCAAAAAGAAGAAGGGGAAGGCAGGTGTCGAAGAAATTCCTCCTCCTCCGCCTGCTGAAGACCCCCAGCCAGAACCAGATGCCAGTCCCGAAATTGTTCCTGAGCCTGAGCCTGAGCCTGAACCGGAGCCGGTTACGGTAGTTGAGCCATCTCTCGACGCAGATTCTCAGCCCGTTAATGAATGGACGTGGGCCACGGCGAATGTTAAAAAGAAGAAGAGTAAGAAAGGGAAGGAGCCAGTAGTGGAAGATCCGCCTCCGCCGCCGCCGCCGCTAGACCTTGCGCCTGAACCGGAACTTACATTTGAACCTGAGCCGGAGCCTGAATCGCAATCTCAACCGGTAGATAACTGGTTCACTCCAGCCCCGAAGAAGAAAAAGGGGAAGAAGTCTAAAGCGCCGGTTGAGCCAGATCCTCCTCCGGTGGAACCAGAACCCGTGCCCGAGCCCGAACCGGAGCCTACGCCCGCGCCCGAACCTGTCATAGAACAAGTTGATGATTGGGGGGCCACGGCGACCATAAGCACCAAAAAGAGCAAGAAGAAAAAGGGGAAAGGAGTAGTCGAGGAACCTCTTCCGCCGCCGCCTCCTGACCCAGCTCCCGAAGAGATAGAGCCCAAGCCCGAGCCCGAGCCCGAGCCTGTATTAGTGGACGACTGGGCCGGATTTACCCTTAGCAAAAAGAAGAAAGGGAAAAAGGGAGCCATTGACCCGGCGCCCTCGAAAATTGAGGATATCATCGAACCACTGCCCGAAGAGAGTAGTGCATTTGTTGACGCTCTCTCAAGGAAAGAAAAGCGCAAGGCCAGCAAATCGGCTGCTAAGGGTGAAGTAATAACCGAAGACCCCCCGATTTTGGTCGATCCTATTGATGCTACTGGTGATTTAATGGGTGATGCATTGGCTGAAGTAACGAAAGTAGACACTTCCAAGTCCGAGGGTCCCAAGGAAGAGGACCCATTGGCCGACTGGACGGTGGGGAGTAAAAAGAAGGACAAAAAGAAAAAGAAGAAAGGAGATCAGGCCCCCGTGTTGGAATCTGAGCCCGTGCCCGTGCTCAATGAAATGGAAAACACTACTGCCGATGACAGTTGGTTTTCCTGGGACAAGAAGAAGGACAAGAGCGGAGACAAAGGGGTGGGCTATGTGGACAAAGATATTGACTTATTGAAAGATGATGCACTAGATGGAAGGAATGGGGACGCAGATGGTGATTTGAAAGACAAAGCCGCTAAGGATCTGGACATCGGGAACCTCGAAGACAATTCGGGACCACCTGCAGCTTCGACAGATGCCTGGGATTTCTGGGGGTCAAAGAAAAGAAGTAAAGGCAAGACCGCTAAAGCGAAAAACCCTGACATTGACGTGCACGCGTTTGAAATTCCGCCTTCGACTGACGAGCCAACCCTGAGCATCTGGGCACAGGACTGGGGTCTTTCTTCAAAAGAGAAAAAGGAAAAGGACAAGGAAAATGAAAATGAAATAACGAATCGGGGTATCGACAACGATATCACGAGCCCTATATCTACAGAATTGGTCCCCCGGGCCGCAGAAGACAACTCATGGGATATCTGGAACGTGCCCAAAAGCACGAAGAAGAAGAAAAAGAAGGCCAAGGATGAAGGCCAGCTTCCCCCGCCTGCCCCTACCCCTCCAGCTCAAGGATTAGATCCCGAACCACCCATAATTCCAAGTTTTGATGATACCGGACATACTACGTGGGATTCATTTAGTGGCTTTGGTGGTCGGGGAGTGAAGAAAGGGAATCTTTCTCGAACGACCACGTCGACCTCCCAATCAGCAAATATCGAGAACATCAAATTAAGCAAGACGAAAACTCGAGGGCTGGAGGTTGTCGACGTTACTGACGAACCCGGGACGGTCGCCGAAGCAGACGCGAAGGGCAGCAAAGCAAGCACGGGCATCTGGGGCGGATCTACGGCCGCCGGCAAATCGAAGGCGTCCAAGTCGAAGCGAGAGCCAGCAGACACGCTCGACGACGGCGTGACCAGGACGGCCAGCAAAGACGGCGCCAAGCCCGCCGACGAACTGCTCGTGGACGCGCCCGAAAAGGCTAGTGCGGCTGCCGCTGACAAAGCAGAGACGCCACCCCGGCCGACGACCTCCTCGCCGCCGTCGACTGCTCGACCGACCGCAAAGTCGTCGGTGGCAGAGAGAATCAGGATCCTCGAGCAGAAGAAAAGGTTGCAGAAACAGACCGCTGCAGCCAGGGAAACCGAAAGGGCGTTGGAGATCCCAGCCCCGGCCCCAGCCCCAGAACCCGCCCCTGCAGCCGGCCCGCCCGCCGACGAACCAGTGGAACCGGCCGCCCAGGAACCACCAGACGCACCCGCTCCACCAGAGCCCGACGCTGCGCCAGCAGCAAAGTCCGCGCCCGCCCCGTCGAAGAGGACGAAGAAGAAAACCAAAAATATCCCTGTCCTTGATCTCCCCCCGATCGAACACTTCGAAGCTCCACGCGATTCCGTTCCCGGCAGCTTTCCCGGGGCTGATGATGACCTAGTCGATGTTTCGTTCTCTGCGCCTGGTGCACCCAAGTTGGAAGCAGTAGAATTCCCAGAATCGTCCACAGAGGGTAAGAAGGATCCCGCGAGAAAGGAGAAACCCGACTCTGACATGGCGTCCCCACCTCCCTCGCCTCCAGCCCAGGGCGAAAATGAACGCGAATCGGCTCCCGTAACTCCGACCCCCAAACCCGCGAAAAAGGAGCGTGCGAGAGTGGAGCGTACAGCTGGGGCCACGTCGTGGGGTTTCTGGGGTGCTGCCCCCAGGAAATCTCCCAAGAAGGAGGGAAAGGGCCCCGGCGAAGGTGAAGCTTCCGCAACCCCGAAAAGGGGTAACGACAAGCCTGAACCTGCTCTAAAACGATCGAAATCCTCTGCAACGAGACGAGAAAAGTCTGCTAGCCCGGAAAAGAACGACAAGTCTTCCACTTCCGACAAAGAAAAAGAGAAACGCGCCGCGTCCCGTCCCCGGCCCAGCAGAGGGCTAAGCTTTTCCGGGTTTATGCTTGGAGGTCCTCCGCCGGCAAGAACAAAGTCTGCTAGACGCAATGGTAACACATCTTCCCGTCCCACATCGCGCCGTCAGTCCATGAACCTAGACGATTCCGGCCTGATATCCTCCGTGGAAGATAAACCAGAAGCTCCAAGCAAAGCGGCGAAAGTCATGGGCATTAACAACTCAAAGCCCTCGAGGCGAATCTCCAAAAGCAAGAAAAGGTCTTCAGGTATGTGTCTTGTTTCCACTGATATAGTTTACATCGTCTAATGAAAACTGTAAGCCCCCGCGGACCCTTATGCGATTGATGACGACGATATTGTAATGGTCAACGGGACAGGTGACCTTGACGCTCCGAGACCGAAGGCTCACCGGGAATCTCGCAGTAGGCGTAGGTCTAAGAGAGAGGTAAACACCCCCTTTTGTTCCCTCTCCATACTTGGGAATATCGCTAAGGCCCTTTTAAAAATTTCAGCTGAAGGCAAAGGACATTGAAACGCCAGACGATATGGTCATGGTCGAGCCCGGTTCTTCTGGTCATAGCCCAGAAGTTATCTCTGGACCGGATGACATTGCCTTTGTTGAAACCCCGCACAGAGAACGGTCGTCACTGCGCCGGTCCACTACCCTACCAAAGAAATCGGAAGGGCTCTTAGGCCTCCTTGGCTCTTTTAGAAAGAATGGTGGTCGTGCGTCCGAGACCCGAGAGCGGGGTAAATCGAAATCTCGCCATGACGAAGATGGTAGGAGACACACCGATACAGAGAGAGAAGACTCAAGGCGTATGAAGCGAGAAGAGAAGAGAAGACGGTCACCTAAAATTGACACCGATGGCGATGTATTTATGGGTGCTCCGAATACAGACGTCGAAGACACTGATGCTCGGAAAGCCGAAAGAAGGGCGAGAAAAGCCGCTAGAATGGTTGCTGAACAAGAAGCCCGCGAAGCCGAAGAAAGGCGTGCTAGCAGGAGAGATAGCGAGAAGCATCGGACACGCGAATCCCGTGAAAAACGCGGTAGAGAGGAGGAAGAGCGAGACGATAGGCGGCGCAGGGAAAAGAAGGCTCGACGGAGCTCTCGGGTTCTTCAAGATGAGCGGCCAAGGGACAGGGATGACCTTGAGCAGGCGGAGCCACGAGTTTCACACAGACGCCACAAGCATCGGGCGCCCGAAGGTGACGTTAATGGCGAAATTCAACAAGAATCAAAGTCCCGCCGCCGCCGATCATACGTTGGCGAGAAACGTAGGGAAGGTTATCCGGATGAATACGCAGAAGATGAATACTATCGTCGGCGTCATCATCGGCCCGATGACGAAGGCGCAAAACCCAGGCGTCGGAAGTCCACGACTACGCCACGAGGAGACGAGCGCCATACATCTCGCAGGACTCGATCGTCTCGCCGCCATCCCGATGTGCCCTACCCCGTTATGGTTAGTGGCGGGAAGGACAAAACATCATCTTGGGTTCAGTCTCAGTTTACCGACCCTCCTGAAGCACCGCCAATAGTTCCCACTGTCATTGATCTTCCCGCGCCACAAGGCCCCAGCCATTCCCTCTCTTCTGACGAAGAAGCCCGACGAGCAATATTGCACCGTCGCTCACGACGTCATTCCAAGTACGGCGACATGTTACCCCCAGAAAAGGAAAGGCGCAGCAGGCGCCGCGAGTCTCGTAGGGCGGAAAGAGATACAATGAGAAGCAGTGATGACAGTGCGGGCATGGACCGCTACGCTGACCACCGCTACGAATCTGATGCTCGCTATAACCATACCAATGGCACCACAAAGGTGACTAGCTGGTTCAAGAAGTTCACAGGATTTTGATGACGCTACGTTTTATGATTTAAGACATTTTATGTTTTGCATGTTTAAGAACTTGTGGTTTTTTTTTTTTATTTTTATTTTTTTATTTCTTTTTCCGGTGGGTAGGTACAATAGCCCTCTTTCGGACATTCGGAAATACTTGGGAGGACTGGATTTGGCGTTATGAGTTTGGTTTTTATCTAATCTGACCAATTGGTCATGAAATGTTACGGTTCTTGGACTTCAGTCCGGAGCTTTCATGGACATTCATTCAACATCTGCGCATTATACCCCCTTTTCCTTGAAACTAATGATGTTATGTGTGGCCGGATTGTGGGTTTTATTTCTGTCATGTGGGAATACGTGCTCTGCTACTCTCAATGTGTATTTGTACCAATTTGTATGTATGTGTGTACATAGTTGTTGTATTTCATGATAATCCTGCTTGTACCCTGTTTATCTTCAAAAAATGGGATGCATGATCAGATATCATGTCACGCGGACATCCATTTGTCAGGGTCAAGTGGTGAAAAGACTTCTACAATAGCTGGATAAAATGATCAATTTCACTTTATAAGAGGATACTGGAGGAGTGGCTGCTGCCTGGCGCAATGCTTGGGCGCTTCTCTACCTGCCCAAGTGTACTCCGTATACATGCGAGATATTTTCTTACAACCCATGTAACAGTTGAATAAAATATTCTATTGTGACCTGGGCGGCAGATTCGCATAGAATCATAATACCAGAAACAAAAGAACAACATTCGAGAGCCAGCACATCATTCCACATAGGTAAAACGGAAACAACCAGGAGAAGCATATATCCGTCCGCGGCGCCATACTCTAATGCAAATCAAATTTCATTAAAAGAAAGAAAAACAAAAAGGAAGAAAAGCTTGCCAAAAAAAAAAAAAAAAAAAAAGAAAAAAAAAAAAAGAAAGGAAAAGAACCCGGTCGATTTCCGTACAGGGAACGAATCCACTTTTGTTTGAACGTCAAGAGGAAGCAAAAATTCATCAATGACATTAGACTTGCGTTTCGCCAGGAAGCAGGTTGCCCCT
The DNA here is from genome assembly GCF_018416015.2 of Coccidioides posadasii str. Silveira. NCBI lineage: Eukaryota > Fungi > Ascomycota > Eurotiomycetes > Onygenales > Onygenaceae > Coccidioides > Coccidioides posadasii. Next base: position 1,312,110 of record NC_089410.1, on the reverse strand, counting down.
GACAGCAAACATCTTTCCAGTAGTTGCGGAGACGAAACCATCGATTTGTCGAGAGTACTGCTCGACCTGTCTGGTGTTCAACATACTTTCGAGCCTGCTAGGTTCCTGTGGGAGTTTAAACAAGCGCTGCCACTCGTCTTCTGCAAGCAAGGGCTGCTTGAGCTGAGCGCGAGTCGCGTTCTCCGCTTTCCTCTTGGCCTGCCAGGCAGCGATCTTGGTTTGTTCACGGGCAAGGGATCGCTGATAATACTGGAAGTTGTTGTTCTCCGTGTGGTGGGTCTCAATGCTCTCGAGGAGCATGTCGCAGTTCTTCTCGAGGAACGGATCGATGCTCAGCGCGAGGTTATCGAAGTTCGGTGTAAGCAAAGAGGATGACGCAAGGGGGCCGTTGGTGAGAGCTGCAAGAGATGGGGGCAAATCCAGATTCTCTGCAGGAGGTGGTGACGGGAGCTGGTGGAGGTAAGACGTGAGCAGGTGAGAGTTGTGGATCTGAACCGGGAGTTCAACGAAGATATCTTGATATCGAAGGTTCGACTTTTGGAGGCTAGAAAGAGAAAGACACAGGAAATGTTAGCATGGAAGAATACTTGCCCCAGAAGAAAAGAAGGAAGGTGGGCAAGCATACTTCTCCGTGGTAAACTTATTTTCCTTGAATGCGGCCATGAACTGGGGTGAAAGGCGGAAAGCTCTAAGGCTCAAGGCTCCCTGTGAGCTTCGGCTAACATCATGTACGAGGGCGACGGTTCTCTCATTGAGCTCTTTCTGGTAAAAATATTGGTTTTCGATGATGTTCAGGTTGACGAAATTACCCATGTTCGCGCTCGTGTACCAGCCCACATTGTTTGCATCAATGTTAACCTCTCGCAACATCTTGATCATTTCGGATTGATAAACGGCGTTGGCTTTTGCGCGTGGAGCAGCAGCAGCAGCATTTGCGGGGGCGCCATCCAAATGAGAGTCTGCGGGAATATCCACTATGGGGAAAGGAAAGGCATTTGTGACCTCCAGCGTGCCTCGGACGTCCATTCCAACGAGCGATCCGGTTGCGGTTGTAGGGAAAAGTTGGGTGCTGTGTTTGATAATTTTCATCACCACCTTCAAAGCTGCCCATTAGCATTCGATATTTCCTGCGAGCTCATCACGGCCTGAATGATCCTTACCAGGGCCTCGACCTGGACGGCCTTGAATGGCTGTTCCTTTCTGAAAATAATCGTCAGTTCGATCAAAGCAAAAAATCAGGAAGGACAAGAACATACTCCGCCATGATGAAGCTGTTTTCGCCAAAAAGAAAAATTACGAATTCGACAAGAGCAAACGTAGATGGCTGACCTGGTTCTGCGCTGCTCGTCGTCGCTCCTCTTCACTTGATTTGTGTGGGTGAAGTGAAAGTTTTCAGCCAGCGATCCCGGTCGCTAAGTCCCTTTCCAAAAGTAGTTTAGCGCAGTTTGGTGGAAGTATTAACTAACGTAATCCACAAGCGAGCGAAAAGATGATTTTTCAACTTCCTCAACCATCAACTTCAACGCGTCAGAATGCCACCAACTCGCAATAAAAATGCGAAATCCTCTATAGAAATAGAGGGCAGGATTGAACTTGCTATTTCTACTCTTAAAAAGCAAGAAATTAGCTCAATTGCTGAAGCTGCACGGCTATTTAATGTGCCTTATACTACCTTATATCATCGAGCAAATGGAAGACCTGCAAGAATCAGTCTACGCGCAAATTCAACCAAATTGACTGAGACCGAAGAAGATCAGCTAGTTCAATGGATCCTAGACCTAGCTAAACAAGGAATCCCCCCCCGACCGGCATCTGTTGAGAATATGGCCAATCATCTTCTTGCCATACGAGATCCTACCTCTCCTCCCCCCCGTGTTGGCCAGAACTGGGTGTCAAATCTGATTAAACGCCGTACGGAGCTCAAATGCTGCTATTCCAGACCCTATAATTGGGACCGAGCAAAATGTGATGATAGGAAGGTTATTCAGCAGCTGGATATTCAACTCCGAACCCCTACTCCCCCAGCTAGCCAATCTAGCAACTCCCGGCAGTTGCATACGCAGGTGGATAAGATCAAGAATCTTATGGGGCAGGAGCTTGAGAGCTCAACCCAGGGCTTAATGGAAGGATTTGACCAAATAATCAAGGCCTGCGAATATGGAATGGTCAATGCCACTATTATGAAGAAGCAATATCAGGATATATTTGCTACAAATGAGAAAGAGAAGCAAAAATGTACGAGATCTAAGCGCTGAATTCAATGTGAAGAAGGGCTAACTCAGGAAGAGATTGCTGAGGCCTCTATTTCATCTGCTCAACCTGTTGAACAGTCACTCAACTCTCTGAGCCTGCAGCCTCAGAGCCTGCATCACGTTCCCGGGCACCACCAAGGTGTACGAACTGCCATATTTTAGGCCATACAAGAAGAAGCTGCCCTAGTCCCATTGTAATGTAATTTAATCTTTCGCTCGCTTGTGGATTACGTTAACTACGGATAGTTAGTTATGTAATCTCACTTTTCCGTCCACCGCGCATCAGCACGTCGAGCCCCTCCAGCTGGGTCACCCCGCTTCGGAGCTGGACGCCCCGGGGGTTAGGAGGGGGTCAAACGGTCTTACGCCGGGATTCGATAGACCATTGAGGCTTTAGCCGTAGCCGGCCGGCGACATCCGCATTAGAATTCCCAGTGCGTATACGGGGTAGGCGTGTTTATTCCGTCATGGTTATTGTCCGGAATACGGCACACATTTTATCAAAGGAGCAAGAGACTTCCAAGTCCGGGAGCTCGTTTTCGACCCAACCCACAGCTATTTTTGGCCCCGGTCTTTCGCTCAAGTGACTCCACTGAATATGGCCAACCCTTCGTCCCTAGATGCTCCCGCGGCAGTGGAATATCATTATGGCGAGCAAAGTCTGCTTCAGTATCTGAGCGTTTATCTGCCTCGTCCGTTGCGCAATGAAGGATCCGAGACTGGATATTGGGTAATGTACGCAATGATTTCAATTCAACCTGGACTCACAGGTTTGCCGCTTAAGCTCACCAATTGGCGCAAGCTACATTCACGGTGGCGCATGGCGCGACCCAGAGATCCCAGCATCGAGCCTCGATATCACGAGACAAATGCTTTGCAATGGCGACCCGAGCATTGCGTCTGAGATAGCTGGATTTGCTTCTATCAACTATCGCTTGACACGCCATCCAAACTTCCCTCAAGATCCCGAATCCGTCGACCCGAAGCAGTACAGAGACGCCAAACACCCAGACCATATCACTGACGTCGTCAGCGCCCTTGCGTTCCTTCAAGCGAAATACTCCTTTGACCAACGATATGTCCTGGTTGGGCACAGTTGCGGAGCCACTCTCGCATTCCAGACTGTGATGCAAGAAATCGCAGGTGCAGAACCGGCTAGAAGCAAAATCGCACTCCCGTTGGCAATCGTCGGAGTCTCCGGGATTTACGACCTACGGCTCCTTCGGGATACAAATAGTCATCCTATCTACCAGCAGTTCACCGAGGATGCTTTTGGCAAGGACGAAGAGGTCTGGGACGGTGTGTCTCCCGCAAAAGTACAGGCTAGAGGTGTCGTTGAGGGCTGGAATACTGGCCGGCTGGCAGTGCTTGCCACCTCTAAAGGCGATGAGCTCGTCGACCCACCCCAACTCAAGGTTATGTGCGAGTTGCTTGGACGGTGGAAGGCTCATGATGGCCTAAATAATGCGAGAGAAGTGCTTATTATTGACGACTTGGAAGAATCACACAATGATATCTGGAAGAAGGGCGTGGAATTGGCGAAAGTCATCTCCAAAACAATTGAGACGCTCAAGGAAATGAACATACCGAATTAATAAGGCTCTTCTTGCCAACTATGATTACTTTTCCTTTGTCATTTCCCATGGGATTCTGTTAATTGAGATTCCATTTTGCTTATCTTACACCTCCCTATTTTGAACATCATTGCGATGCGTCTATTCTCGAACCCTGCACTTGATGTAATAGCCTAAGACATGGACACTTTACATGAAAAAAGCACACCTTGCTTTAGCACCTTTGAATATATCATCCCACCAATATTGCGATATCCCGTTACCGTCCTGCTTAGATATTCGACTCCATAACCCACACAGAAAGACTTTTGCGTCCCTTAACGTTAGGGTCCCTAGTGACCTGCTTAGAGTATGCAAAGCCTCACAAACAAACCTTCTACGACCAGCGTATCTCGGATCCATTGCCGCCTCAATGCCTGCGATAAAAATCGGCCAAATGAGGACTTTCTCCAACGCTTGTTTGCCCCTTTTCCCCTGAGACAACACGCTTCCGAGACGGTCGAAGAGGATCTGTCTCGCGACGGCTTGTGTTTCTTCAACGGTTACATAGGATACCATCGACTCCGAGGACCCCAAGGTACACGGAACTCTTAGCACCTCTTCGAGGGAGTCAAGGGCAAGGCTTCGAATGCAGTAGAGTAATACGGCTGCGTAGTACATGGTTGCTATTTGAATCCAATCATCCCTGGTTGGTTGGATGAAGCCGGATCTGGTCTCACCGATTAAAACATCCGCTGCGGTTTTGGAGTAGTGAGCGGACATCTTGTCGGCCCATTCGGAGACTGGGAAGGATATGATGCTTTGCATGACGGATTTTCCTACGGTTTCATCTGTGCCTGTGATTGACCGGATGCCATAGTGCCGGAGGGAGCGGAGATGGTTTATTTGAATAATGGCGTCGAGAAGCTCGTTCGGGCATATCACACATGTCTCCAACCCGTTTTGAAACATATCAGGTATGAGCGCGCAATATTCCAGCTGCCGGGTAGCTTCTGCCACGGGTAACGCCGCAGCAGTTGTTGCACTCATAATATCGGCCCTGGCGAAACGTGTTTCAGCACGGACATTTCGAGCTAGAGCTATACGGGGGAGGGGGTGGGAGGTGGGTTAACCAACAGCATGAAGTAAGCCAGGCTGCTTCTTAGACCTGGATTCTGCATGTAAACAGATCTGAGACCACCACGGAGATCGATTATCCTCCTGGCGCCTTCGCAATGGGTCCACCATTCACCCATGGCCGACCGCTGCATCTAAACGCAAGGAGTCAGCAAGATGCTTGGTGGGCTTGAACAGGGGGTTTCGCACCTCAGCCATGAAAAGAGACAGGACAGATATCAAGGTCACGTCGCCTAGTCGAGTCCTGGGATCTGTCATGTCCTTCGCCAGGATTTTGAAAGTCCGATCTTTGTACTGATAGATTTCTTTGCTAAATTCTATCTGGTCCGTGGGTTGCGAGCTCACAGCTTTGTGGGTAGCCACAACCGCGATAAGTATATTCCAAAAGAGATTGGTCGGGCCGTCTTGCCAGCTCGTTGGGTCCATTGCATGTACGCAAGGCCGATATATAATGGGGTCCAGGTCGGGGTACATAAAGTTGTCGACTTTTGAGTGAAAAAGGCGTCGGTCTCCACGTTAGATAGGAACTGAGAGCGCACACGGTCTAATGGTGGGAGGGGCTGAGCTTACAATACCACAGGCTGCGCACAATCAGGCTTATATTTGGAGGGAAAAAAAACTTCATACCCGGGGCAATAGCGTCCATGCCTTCTGACGCTGAGAGGCCAACCGTGTTAGAAGCCGAATGACTTCTCCCTCCCGTATCTCCGGACTGCGAGACAGAAAGGCTTTGTGAGTCGGAACCGTGGCTTACTGTATCCGGTTCATCGGTCGCAACAAGCATTTTGGGCCTTCCTTTCTTCCTCTTCTTCCGTTCAGAAGGGTTGACATTCTGCTCTCCAAGGTATTGGTTTTGGTTGCCGCCATCTTGCAGCCACACCAGGGGCCTCTGGCTAGAATATCCAGGACATTCAACGCCTTTGGAGACGCATTTTTTGCAGGACGGCTTTGTAGAATCGCAGCGTATTCTCCGTTTGCGACAGATGTAACACTGTTGGGACGGTGAAGGTGGCCCTGATTTGCTGTTCATTTTGACCAGTGATCAGCGACCAACTGCCGAGCTGCTAGTTTAACTAGTTAACAAGTTATCATAACAGATAGCCAGTCACTCCGTAAAGTAACTCAGTTAAGTCGATGAAAGAGATGAGGTATCAAAGGCTCGATCATTGTCCGCATCGCGAGGAGAAATGAGGACGGTGCCTTTGATATTTTCGCTTGGTTGGACTCGCGACATGTTGCACGTATCCTTGATGCAGGCGTAAATCAGACTAAAAATAAACCGACGAGAGGTGCCTAGTTAACTAGCTGGGCTGAGGGTCAGCATAGCCATTCTGCCTTGACAACGGAGCTCTGGCAAGATGCAGCAAGGCAGCGTCTCACTGGCTCTATTATGAGGCACAGCCATACGGAGTACTCGGACTTGGCTGGAACCAGAGCTTGGACGAGTCAACTTTGTTTGGCTGGGAGGAAAGGGGGTAAAGTGGGTGGTAAATAAGATAGTTTTACACTGCTGAACCAAGATTCTATTTTGTGAAGCTTCGAGTCAAAAATCACATCTCGGACCGATGGGCAAACTCCAGCCTCCCACGGGGAAATCAACCTCCATCATCCACGCCCAACAGGCGACAAGCTCTGAAAAAATAAGTTTGGCAATCCGCTTGCCACACCTTCAGCCCTGCCAGATTGTATCTCGAGCTAACATGGATGGCCGGTTCTAACGCAGAAATCAACAAACAAGCTTGGAAGCTTCTCCATTTCTTAACTGGCAGTCGACTACTCCGTATGTACTCCGTACACTAAACATGAGGACCTTTTGAGCTCTGAGGCCAAGCAGCGTCGGCATCAGCAATCTGCACAACTCGCGATGAGAAGAGAGAAGAGCATCACCAACACGCGTAGCCAACGCCCCGAGGCCAATGGCGGCGGCGTGTTGGCGGCGCCCGCAAGGTCCCCAGGGCGAATCCTTGGCCGGCGGTAGGTATTTGAACGTAAACCCGCCTCTCACCCTCGCTCTGTTCTTCTCATTTTTTATTTTTTTTTTTCTCCCTCTCTATTTTCGTCCCCCAGAGTGTCGCTTGCTGTCCCTTTTTCCTCTGAAGGATTTTTTTTTGCCCACCTCTGTCTGCCTTATCGCATGGCTGCCGAGATGAAGGACTCTCGACCCGCCCTCCTGGCAATTAGGCTACCCACTATTCCCGCCTACAGACATGGATCCTGAAAGAGTGACATGCCTCGCAAAAACTCTGCTATCGTTTCCCTCCATTCCCCTCTTTGCCGCCAAACCTGTCTCTCTCAGGTTAGCAGGAAAACTTGGCGCGAGATGACGGCACTTCCCCTTGGTCAAGGTGAGATGGTTCCTTGGTCCTCTTTGGTCGTGCAGGAGTACCCCGGCCTGTTCACCAGCCCCTGTCCCTGCACATTCCTTCGCTCTTCTAGAATCATGTGTGCCGTCTTTTTTTTTTTCTCGTACTTTTGTGTGGAGCAGCTCGTCTCCATCTTCCTTCGGCTCGGATCCCCCTTGGCGACCCTTCCCCAGATTGTGTCGCATCTCGATCCCTAGCGCCGCGGGCAGATCCCTGGGTTCATCCATGGAAACGAACCACCGACTGCAGCCGATGCTTGATCCCATCCATCGCCGGTCGATCCATGTGGTTCCCTTGCTCCTTCAGCGACGACCAAAATTTGAGTTCTGCAACGGCACGACGTCCCATCGGCCGAAGAGAAAGCAATTAAAGAGAGCTAACCCTTGTTGGGCATCAATGACACCACGACTGGTATGCTCTCACCTCATCGCTGTATTGTCGCTGTCAAGTTTTTGTTTCTATATTTATTTTTATTTTCTTATGTTTGTTATTGAATGATTTGGGCGTCTTCGCGCCGTTCCGTGGTGGCCCGATGCTGGACGATCGTGCCCGGGTTCAAGTGCGAAGAATGCCGAGACAGATCATCCCGAAACCCTCGGTTTCTGGAATCTCGACCACCCCGGCCTCTCGTCTTCCCCATTTGCAACGGTTATCTCCGGGCCTGATCCCTGTTGATCGGATGCCTGGAATTGAGCGAATTACCGCATTTCAAGCGAAACATCCAGAAAAATGGTGTTGCTGTCAGGACTCTTGAAATGCAAACACCCAGATGTGTCCAAACTTGCGTATGGAAAAAGACATACTCCGTACAGAGTCCACTGCCAGGGGGAGGAAAAAAAAGGAAATGACAAATGAGGTGTCATCACATGCCGTCGCTTCCACCGCCAGAGCAATAAGAGGAATGACTATTTCTGGAGCCGCAAGCCCGAGTGACAACTAGCTTTGTTGAGTGGCATTTACGTGCATGATTTGCTGGCGGGTGGCACTAGAAAAGTAGGTCGATCAGTATTAAATTTTGTTAAGGGGTGGTACTGGCTTCAAGCTACGGAGCCAAGAGCCGGAGTCCTAGTCAAGCAGCTTGCCCAAACACGGGGACAACCTCACCTCTAAAACCCCCACAAATTCGCTGCTGGAACTTTCTTTGCTCTTTTTGTGAAATTTTGATTGCTCTGGAATTCTGCCACTTTTAAGATCTAATTTTTTCACTGTTCATTTTTCATACATTATTTTTGTTTTGTATTGTGAAGGAAGAAATAAAAAAGAAGAGAAAAGAAAGCCTATCCTGCAAACCCATCTAGCAATTGTCTGTCAATAATGACTTGCTGTTCCACAAACCCTAGCCGTGATGATCATGGTGGCCACAACCATGGAAGCGTTGGCGCCGCTGCCTGCTGTTCTGGAGGAGCACAGCAGACTGGGAACCGCTCTGCTGGTTGTGGAGGTGCGGAAAAGCCATCACCTGCTGGTGAGGGTGACTTCGACCAGTGCTGCAAGGATGCAAGTGCTGAACGATGTGATAGTCTGTCCCTCCTCAACCCATTGCTAACTATAAATTGTACCTTCTGACTGGTCATTGCTTTACAGAAAGCTGCATTGAAGGTGTTGCAGCATATGAATGCCAGAGGGCCTGTGAGAGTGAAGCAAGCAATGGTAAATTCTATCTTAATTGAATTTCGAGTTTTCACTCTTGAAGAAGAAAAGAGACATTGTCAAAATCCTAGGAATTTTTTTTTTTTTTTTTTTTTTTTTTTTTTTTTTTTGTTTTTGTTTTTGTTTTGTTTTTTCCTTTCGTTGTCTAACCTCTGATGTCTTCGAAATAGCATCCTCCTTCGAAGCAGGCAGAGAGCATCTCATGAGCGAGCATGTCCACCAACATGATGAGGAGGGAAAGCATACAAACTTGGCATGCACCAACCACCTTCACGCGGCGTTTGAGCGGTACAACTCGTACCTGGAGTCCGCTCGCTGCATCTGTCGCAGCGTCCTCATGAACCAAAAGGAGCCATGTTGTGCCAGACAGCCGTCGAAGCTCTCGCTCTTCGCAAAGAAAGGCTCCCGCTCTGCTCATGACGAGAAAGACAAATTGATTTCTGCCGAGGAAACCCGCGGGTTGTTAACTTCCGACCATGGCCACGGCCACGGCCACGGCCACGATGATGGAGATTGCTGCGGAGATAGCCATGGATTCGGGTCTTCTGGTAATGCAATCATTGCTGGTGACCCCGTTGATATCGAAAAAGCCGCGGCACACGAACACGTCCTTCTTTCTGTCAGCGGCATGACCTGCTCCGGCTGTGGGAACAAAATGGCCAAGACTCTTCGAGAAACTCTCGGAGTGTTCAATGTCCGTGTCAATTTCGTGATGGGAAGTGCCGACTTCGACTTGGATACCACCGTCATTCAGGTGGAAGAATTAATCCGCAGGGTCACAAGAGCAACCGGATTCCAATGTTCCCGACTCGCTAATAGTGATCAGTATATCGATGTTTTGATGGCCAAAGAAGCAATCTCGGAGATTTCAGCCAATCCGCCACGCGGTGTTGTCGATGTTTCTCCTCTTGGAAAAAAAGCAGCTCGGATTACCTATGATCCCATGGTGATCGGAGCCAGGTCTCTGGTAGACTCTCTGGGTCATTTTTCAAAGGGTCTCGCACCGCCCAATTACCAAGATCCTTCGGCAACGGCGGAGAGACGCAGGCTGAATGACATGTTGATCAAGACGGTTGTTTCTGCCGTCTTCACTATCCCTGTCGCTGTTCTTGCCTGGGGTCACACTCTTGTCCACGATAATGCCAAGGCATACGTTTCCCTTGCGTTGGCCACGGTCGTTCAGGCCGTGGCTATTCCCGAGTTTTATATCCCGGCCATTTCCTCGTTGATCTACAGCCGCACCATTGAAATGGACATGCTGGTTGTCATCAGTATCACCGCTGCCTATGTTTATTCTGTCGTTGCATTCGGATTTGATATTGCCGGGAAGCCTCTTGAAACAGAGGAATTTTTTGAAACTAGCACCCTCCTCATCACCCTGGTCCTCTTTGGTCGACTGGTTGCCGCTTATGCCCGCAGAAGAGCGGTTGCTGCTGTTTCTACCAGGTCTCTTCAACCTACCACTGCCAATCTGCTTGAAGGGAAAGACCATAGAGAGATAGACGTCCGTCTTCTCCAATTTGGGGACAGCTTTTTGGTCATGCCTCATACCAAGGTGCCAACTGATGGCAAAATCGTAGAGGGCGCCAGCGAGGTTGACGAATCAATGCTTACGGGCGAGAGTTTACCCGTTCACAAGTCTGTTGGCATGCCCGTAATTGCTGGTACCATCAACGGCTCTGGAATCCTTAAATGTCGTTTGACACGTCTTCCCGGCAAGAACACCGTGGCTGACATTGCTGGATTGGTAGAGGAAGCTTCAAACACCAAGCCAAGGGTTCAAAGTCTTGCAGATAGGGTCGCTGGCTGGTTCGTTCCAATTGTCTCCACGGTCGCAGCTATTGTCCTTATTGCGTGGGTGGTGGTTTGTGTCAAGGTTCGAAACGCAGCTGGTGGTGATGCTGTCGGAACTGCGATCACGTATGCAATTGCAGTATTCGCTGTCTCATGCCCTTGTGCCCTAGGCTTAGCTGTGCCGATGGTTCTCGTCGTTGCCGGAGGTGTTGCGGCACGAGGCGGAGTTGTCATCAAGTCGGGAGATTCTACCGAGCGGGCTCATAGCCTGACTGATGTGGTCTTCGATAAAACTGGAACCATCACCACGGGCGAGCTGGACGTCTTGGCAGTAGAGGTACTATCCGGGGAGCGACGTGAAATTCTCTCCATGGCCAAAGCCCTTGTTTCCGACAACAAGCACCCGGTTTCTGTTTCTGTTGCGAAATATTTGGAGAACGAAACTGCCGACCAGCGACTTGAAAACATTCGCTCTGTTCCCGGGGCTGGCGTTGAGGCCACTTTGGAGCACGCTTCGTTGAAAGCCGGCAATCCTCGTTGGTTGCGGGTCGAGCAACACCCCGCTGTTGTCAACGTCGTCCAACAATGCATGACTCCTCTATGCTTGACTATAAACGGTGAACTCGTCGCAGTGTTTGGCTTGAAGAGCAATCTCCGAGCTGAAGTGAGATCTGTCGTCGAGAAGCTTAGAGATAGAAACATCTCTATGCACATTGTTAGCGGTGACGAACACAAGGCCGTTGAAGATGTTGCCGCGTCCGTTGGGATTCCAAGGCAGAATGTCGCTGCGCGTAAAACTCCAGCTGAAAAACGGGATTACGTTAAGAGCCTCATGGACCGGGGAAAAGTCGTTCTCTTCTGCGGTGACGGTACAAACGATGCCGTTGCCATTGCACAGGCGGATATTGGCGTCCAGATTGGTTCTTCATCCGACGTTACCCGTGCCACTGCCGATGTCGTCCTGCTGTCCGGTTTGGAAGGCCTGATCTTTCTTCTCGACGTATCCACGGCATCATTCAGGCGTATCGTTTTCAACTTCGTCTGGGCAGCGGTGTACAATGTGTTCGCAATCCTGCTTGCCGGTGGTGCGTTCGTGAAGGTGCGGATTCCTCCCGCGTACGCTGGACTTGGTGAAATTGTCAGTGTTCTGCCAGTGATCATTGCGGCCCTCAGCATGGCGGGGATGAAGCGATCCCGTTTCGCCTAATAGGCCAAAGACTTGACGCGAAATTATGGGGCTGATATAGGGCAAGATTGTATGTAGATTTGGGAAACCCTACATAGATTTAAGCACATTCGAGCATCGAATAAATATTGACCTTGTTACCTCCATAAATCCTAGAATTAGTTACTAAAACTATCCATTTGGTTAAGAAGCCAGTCTGCCAACAGCCTATTTTATCCAGGCTCCCTGTTTATCTCTATTTACGAAATACGCCGCAATGTCCCATTCCCCACACGCACACATTTTTACTCTACATGTTCCAAAAGTTGGTAAATTCAATTTGCTACTTAGCGCCAAACTGACCATCAAAATTTACGTTCGGGGTTCTCTATTGACCCTTTTTCCCGCCACCGGAGAACAGCTCTCGCCTAAAAGTAAGCTACGGCGGTGATGTCACGCAACCATCCCGAAGCCCATTAATAATTATGAGATCAATTCGGAATTTGGTCTCGGACCAGGAGCAAGAAGCGCATAATTATTAGTTTTTCTAAGGAATTTCGGAGCGGAATTCCGGTGTGTATACGGAGCAATCCGTAAGATGTGGGGATCATCTTGGACGCCCCCGCCAGCCCTCTGCCGATATAACTAAGGAGAGAAGTCGAGCAGCAGCATTGAATCGAACGCCTGCATGAAATCTTCTTTGGTATCTGCATGCTCTGCATTTGGTGTGACACTCCGTACATATTCTGCGTTCTTTGTTCTCGAAGCAGGACGAGCACTTGAAGAACGAGAAGACAACCAAAGCTCTTTATATAACGTTATTTCTCTAATAATACCCGCTCCCACTGCCGAATAAAGTCAAGGAAACGCAGGGAAAAAAAAAAAAAAAAAAAAGAAAACGAAAACGAATATATCTACCATGAAAGAAGCCTTTGCATCTCTTTCTGGCGACAAAGTCAAGGTCTCCATCAAGGATTCTCCAATTCCTCACCCCAATGACTCCCAGCTGGTCATCCGCGTGGTGGCTACAGGCTTGAATCCAAAAGATTGGAAATTCTTGAGCGATAAGCCGACAAATCAGGGAGACGATGTTGCCGGCTACGTGCACGCCGTGGGCAGTAAGGTGACTGAGTTCAAGCCCGGAGACAGGGTGGCTGCATTTCATCAGATATTGGCTCCCCATGGAGGGTATGCGGAGTACGCAGTGGTATGGGCGCACACGGCATTCCATCTACCAAAGGAGGTTTCGTTCGAAGGTTAGTTTAGATTGCATCCTTGTTTTCTTCTTGTTGTCTGCCTTCAAGACTGTTCTTTCTTTTAATTAATCTAACCTATCCCGTAGAAGCCGCAACAATCCCCCTAGCCGCCATGACCGCTGCCCTTGGTCTTTATCAGGACCTCGGCCTCCCGGTCCCCTGGAATCCAGCTCGCACCCGCACCCCTCTGATCGTTTACGGCGGCGCCTCCACTGTCGGCTCCTTCGTCATCAAACTCGCCAAGCTTTCCAACATCCATCCCATCATAACCGTCGCAGGCAAGGGTATCCCGCAAGTCGAGGCTCTCCTGGACAAATCCAAAGGCGACATTGTAATCGACTACCGCACCGGCGATAAGGCTGTCGTGACTGCATTCACTAAGGCCCTGGGCGGTAAAAAGATCGAATACGCGTTTGACGCGACGAGCGAGCATAATAGCTACGTGAACATTGGGCATGTGCTGGATCCAGAGAAGGGGAAGATTGTGGTGGTGCAGCCAGGGATGGAGTACAATATGCCCGTTGATGTGAAGCCGAGTCCTGTGTATGTAGCTACTGTGCATGAGGATGGGAATGTGTTTCAGCCTATGGAGAAAGTAGGCCCTATTGGGGATAAGGAGTTTGGGCTAGTGTTTTTTAGGTTCTTTGGGCATGGATTGGCGCAGGGTTGGTTTAGAGGTCATCAATATCGGTTGGTGGAGAAGGGGTTGGAGGGCCTTGAGAATGCGTTAAATAATTTGAAGGAGAGTAAAGTAAGTGGTTTCAAGTACGTGATCAGGATCGCTGACACGCCTGATTTGGGAGAATAGGGGGGAAAAAAAGAGGAACGAAAAAAAGAAAAAGCCTTGAACAGATTAGGGAGGCAGGTTTGAACATGTAGCGGTGGATTGTCATCTTGACAATATGAAGAATCATTATGAACATGCTGGTTAACGAACCATGCACATATGACAAGGGACACAGGCACACAAAATGTCTCTCAAAGATAACTCCAGGCCGCTTTTTCCCAACCAGACAAATATTCAAAGGGGGCTTTTGCAGGCTGTAAAAAGAGACTGACCTTCACCCAACGCCCAATTGGATCCATGCTCCTCTCCATGAATTTGAAAAACAAAATTCATCCTTCGTCAAAAGCATATTTTTCAATATTATGCGCCAATGTCCATCCGGCTATCATCCGCAGCGGTTTTCCCTCTTCGAGCACCCAGCGCCATGCCGTCATCCCCAATATCATCATCGTCATCGTCATCGTCGTCTTCTTCTTTATCCTCGATGAATTGAGTTTCCATCCCAATTCTTTTTAGCCTCTCCTTCATCTCATCCCTCTTTCTATCCTGCCACCTCGCCAATGCAGCACTGGCATGAACCCGGAATCCAAATACTTTGGGCTCGTATCGCCGCAGGGACTTCTCCGGTATTAAACACGGGTAAACCTGAAAGAGTATATTGTGAAAGGAAGTTCCAAAATAGGCACCGTCGATGGAAGCATGGCGGGACGACTTGGGGTTGTATAAATCCTCGCACTTGGCGCAGTATAGCTTAACCGGCTTCACGCCAGCAACGTCGGTGAGGCCCATTGGGAGAAGCGGGTGTTGCTCACACATAACTCGTGGGCATTTCCCGAAGTCTGCTCTTTTATATTTCTCTAGCTGTGTAGCCTCCCATTAGTATGGATAATACTCCTGCAGAAGGGGAACAGGAAATACACCGTACCATTTTTGCTAATCCACGGGTCGTGACTATGTATCGAGCATGCACCATGCCGTACAGATGTCTCGCGTTCTTCTCAATCTGTTCTCTAGTCTCGTCGTCGGCGTCCAAGTCGAACACATCCGTGACTAGATCCAAGGCATATTGATAGAAATCCACTTCGGTGTTCAATCCCGTCAAGTTGAAACGATCGGTAAGATATTCTTCGTCGATTTCGCAAAAGTATTCATTTCCTCGAGACGATATAAACTAGCAGGAGGAGAAGTGTCTTGTTAGAATAGCCTTATAAAGAATTAAGGGAGATCTCTGCATGCTCGCGGGACAAGTAAGATAAAGAAACACGCTCAACAACCTCGCGACCAAAATGGCCTTGCCAATGGGCAATTCTCTTCCTGCCGCTGCAACTGATGCTGCGGATTTCCCCCTCCTCGAACAAACATGACCGGGCGCACGAGAGGCGCCATATCTAGGAGAACAACCGGAAAAAAAGAAAAGAGGAGACCTCACTCACCCAATCTCTCCAGAAGCTCGTATAGTCACTGTCAGACTCTGTGTTGAAGTCCTCCATTATGGCCCCAAAGCCTCTTGGAAAGCGGGAGCGCTGGCTCTCTTGACGGGCTTTGTCCTCGAGGGTGCTGTGCCGAATACGTGCTGTTATCCTCAATCCCGGCCTTCAATAGGTACCATGGAACTGCTTGCCCTTAGGCAGCCTTCGTGACACTTCAGTTTCCTCCCTCGGTCGGTGGATATATAACATGTGGTTGGTGCGCGGGACGAACGGTTCGCGCAGAAGTCACAGCTTGGCGCTGGAGGAACATGCAAATTGTGGGAATGGTCGGGCGCGGGGTTTGTCTCGCCACGCACCCAACGTCAGTACAACAGGTCGGGCCTGCGCCCGAGACCAAAGTAATGATATCAGGCAGATAAAAAAAAAAGGAAAAAAAAAAGTATTCAATTTAGAGTGGAGAGTTCAACCGCTATCAAAGCTACAATGGCTGGCTATAGAAATGTGCTATATTTGGTACCTGTGTATATCAAACCCGGATAGTATTCGAAATTCTTGTGAAAAACATATCGTGAACCAAAAGGGAATCGCTTAAAGAGAGAGTATATTATTTAAAAAAAAAAAAGACCAATCTGGTATCGGCAGGTTACCGCCGCGCTCGATCACACTCCTCAAGGAATTTGTAGATCCCTTCAAAGCCGCCGCAGTCAGATACGCTGTGAGCCGTTGCCTCAGGTATGTCACCGAAAAAGGCTCTGTCGCCAAGGTCGCTGATATTCACGCTGGAATACTCCGAGTGCGACCGAGCCCAAGGGTTCTTCTCCACGCTAGACACATACTGATAATCCCGCCAGTTGGCACCCGTAGAATGCCGTGTTGGGTCGGAAACCATCATCTGGCGCCAATCGACCTTGTCAGGTGTGATAAGAGGGGGATCGTCGAAATAAAAGAGGTCAGCTTCCGAATCTTGATGGCTAGGCGCGAACGGAAACAAAAGCGCCATTTCGGTGCCATTGTGCGCCTCAAAGTCGGGGTCTTGGTGGATAATTCCGCGCTGGACCCCGACTTCGACGCATAAGCGCTCCACTGATTCTGCGTCACAACCAGGGAAGCGAACACGAATGGTCGACTGATCATGCAAAGATAGCGGCAAATCGCCCAATGTGGCGATCTTTTTCAGATCGTTTAGGACGGCAGCGAATTCCTTCAAAGCCCGGGCGAAATCAGCAGAGAGCAAGTCCATCAAAGTGGGCGTGTTCAAGTTGATCTGTTCGCAAGTCTTAGAAACGGAAGACTTCTGCATCTGGTCAAGGCAGCCAAAGGCGGTTATAGTAGGGGATAGCTTGAAATCAATATAAGAACCGGCGGCGGTGCGAGGAACGGCATTCATTTTGCGATTCGCCTCTTCCTGCAAAGAAGTCACGATTTTATATTGCTTACGACCTGTCTTGTTATCGACGCCATCAAACCTAGCCCTCTGGCCAGAAAGCCAGAAAGCTCGAACTCCAGCAGATACATTCTGGACGACTTGGGCGGGGCATGTGGGAGAACTGGAGAAATATCTCACACCACCGATGCGGCCGGCGCCAACGGCGTACCCACCGGCGGTCCGGCAAAGCGTACCTCCGGTGAGATTTGGCCTTAATGTTGATGCGAAAGGAGTTCGAGTCGTTAAGCGGCTGATGGCGGTGCGAATCTTGGATGACTGGATAGAGCCGGTAGCAAAGCGTCGTGATGCGCGAACTGTAGAGAAATGGCGGCTTTGAGTCTGACGGATTGCGGCAATGCGATTGATAGGCTGACGGTGCTGGATGCGTGCGTATATTGGTTGAAATTGTAGATGAGACGATTGGCCCGGCTCAGGCAGTCTTGTCCGAACAGCCCGGGATGCCTTTTCAAAGGCAAACCTGTCAAGAGTCAGACCAGATCACGGATTAACTACAAAGGAAATGTCACAGCAGCCTTACCTGGCTACCCGCCAAAACTTCGGCAGTAGTTGGTGCCCACTAGGCCCCATGACTGCAATCGGCCTGGTGCATCCAAATCGTCAACGTTGGGATTTCGAATCGGTCTCGACGTGCGGAGAGAGCGGACCTGGACGCGGCTGAAAGTCAACTTCAAAAGGCGATGACCTCAGTTGTGGCGCAGCATTCGGGAGCACGTTTATCCGAAAAATTGGATTATTAACAAAGTTCTAATTACTTTCACGTGATAATTCGGGTTCGGGCCGAGTTCGGCGACAAAACGCGCGAGGAGATTCGGCTCGGAGAGACAAAATGCCCCAAGCTCCAAGCAGCGAGCATGGACAATTCGTCTCCAGGGTGTGGTGCACCGCACCCCGAGGGTGTCCTATTGGAAAAGCCGCCAGTGTTGGATCTGGCAGGGAACTTTGCCCAAAGGCCCCTACCCACCCCCGCCTTTTCTTTGGGTATATTGGGTGGAAGGGCTGACACTTGCCACAAACACATCTCGATCACGGTCATGACCATACATCTTTCTGATGAACGCTCATTTGTACTCGCGTTCTTCAGTTGAATTGCAGGGGCGCGCCAGCGTTTGAATTATAAGCGAGGTCTCGCTACTTGTCGTCCTCGCTGTTTCCCGCGCAATCCTCGTCAGTTCCCCCCTGCAAAGTGACCCGAGTGCTCCGTAGTTGCATGTAAAATTGAGCCCTTCCTTTTCCCTCGGAATTTCCTCATTTTGCAGTCCAGAAAGCTGGCCTGTTATCTTAAAAACCATTACCTAAACCCTTGAAGGATCCAAAACAGGAAGGCCATCAATACGAGCGCAACGCTTTATATCCTCCCTGGTGATATCACAAGACAGGCCTCTCTCAACCGACCAATAAATATTACTGGTTCTCTGCATGATCATAATTGAAAAATGATCTTCGTTCTTATCCTTAGCTTACCCCATATTTCGCACAGAGAAGTCCTTTACCATATGGGGAGAAACTAACCCCCACGTGCATCATATATGCTTCCACGATGATTTCAAAGTATGTACGGAGTATTCGTACATACTCTGTACACACGTACACAACCTGCTAGCTATATTGTGTATCAATGTTCTCAAATCTGAGTCACTGATCATGCAAGCGAGCCGTCCCGCTCGGACTGGCACGAGCTAAATATCACGTCTGGACATCCTGGATGGATCTCTCCGAAAGAACAACAAAAGCAGTGCAGTAAAATCTCCTACCGTGCTTGCCACGCCCGCTCCCTTCCTTTGCGTTCCTCTGAACAAATTGATTTTTCAACAAGCGAAGCAGTGTATGATGCGTCGAGATCAGATATCTCCTCCACTTGAGCAGGTTTCCCGGTGAATAAACCCAAGGCCCTGCCATGCACGCTCGAACCACTTTCGGGACATTTGAACAGTATCGGAGAACCTGCACATCGGCTGTACGTTTCCCGTCGGCCCTCCGTCGTTGCTCTGTGTGATTGAGCATACGGGATGCCTTTACCGATTTCCATCTTCCATGTTCAACACATCAATGTAACACTGAAAAAAATGTTGCCCAAGCTGATGCCCGGCATCCAAATTAGGTGTGTCCATGACATTGTGCCTGTGGTGTCGTCGTTCTGAAGAGGAAAGCCCCTCATAGCCGGGCATGTTTAGACTACGCGGCTACATGTGGGAAACCTCAGGCCGTAGTTTCAGCGGCTCCGTGAGGGTTTTGTCACTTTTATTTGGTTCCAGGCGGAATGCGATGGCTAAGCGAATGTAGCCGGCATAGCTGTTATAAATTTGTATTACAGCCCTCACTCCCAGTTTAGGATATTGTCACGGTCCGTCTCTGGATAGCATAGCCTCATCTGTTCGTGGTTCTCTCGAAGGATACATTGCCCATCATGCAGCTCCTTAACCTCAGCCTGTTCTTTTTGTTGCCCTTTGCGACAGCCAACCCCATTCCGCAAGATAGCCAGAACATCATTCCTGGGCAATATATTGTTACTTTGAAAGATGGCCTCACGACGGCGGAAATTGATGCTCACAAGACGTGGCTTGCTTTCACCCACCGATCCAACATTGCGGCAAAGGGACACAGTGGAATAGAGTCCGAGGGAGTTTTCAAACACTTCCAGATTCACAAATTGAATATGTACGCTGCAGGCCTCGACAAGAAGACTGTAGAAGAACTCAGACGCAGCCCACATGTAAGCCGTACAGGGTCCGAATTTTGCAAGTGCTCTATTCCACTAATCTATACGTATCTCCTCAGGTAAAATCGGTTCTCCCTGACCAAAAGATATATCTAGCAGAGGCTGTGACACAGTCCAATGCTGGATGGAACCTTGGCTATATGTCAAGTAAGGGACAACCGAGTCCCTCATGGAGTACGCTCACAAACTATACGTATGACAGTACAGCAGGAGAAGGTGTTTGGGCCTATGTCCTGGATACTGGAGTCAATGTGAACCACGTTGAATTCGAGGGACGGGCAATTCTGGGACGTAACTCTATCCCAAACAGGCCCCATGAAGATACCTTTGGCCATGGCACATACGTTGGGGGTATCATTGCCGGGAAAACCTATGGCGTTGCGAAAAAGGCTACTGTAGTCTCTGCAAAGGCTTTTGACGGCGGATCGGTCTGTGATGTTCGCTCGCATTCCTATATTTTAAGCGGCTAACTTCTATCCGATAGAGTTCCTACCGATATATCCTGGATTCATACGAGTGGATTGTCAAGAACATTACTGATAGTGACCGTAAATCTAAATCGGTCATTAACTTGAGCATCTGTAAGTCCACCATGGAACACAACATTTCAAAGTCTATACGCTAAGAAAAATGTGGCTCAAGCCGGCGCTAAATATCAACCGTTTGATGACGCGATTGAAAATGCTTTTCAGGCGGGTATCACCACTGTTGTTGCCTCTGGAAATGATGGAGTAAGATACCCATGAACCCTGAGTTGCTGGAGCCTTTGTTAATGTGTCACCAAAGAGAGATGCTTCACAAAACACCCCAGCTTCGTCGCCGAACGCAATCACTGTAGGGGCACTGCGCTGGGAGAACACCAGGCCAGGATTTTCCAATTATGGAAAAGTTGTTGACCTTTTCGCACCGGGAGAGTTGATCAGATCGGGCTGGACAGGCGGTAATAATGCGACCCGGGTTGCATCCGGAACTTCTGCAGCAAGTCCACACGTTGCTGGGCTTGTTGCGTATTTGATGAGTATTGAGACCTTGTCTTCCCCTTCAGAGGTCACTGCAAGAGTTCTTAACCTCACCATCCCCGGGCTGGTCAAGGATGCAAGGGGTAGTCCAAACAAGGTTGCCTACAATGGAATTCAGGAGATGTTGTAAAAACTTAACTGTAAATGATCCTGGGTGGAGAAAGGGGGGGGAGGGTAGTTCATATGCAAATATACATATGCAATGCGCTCTAAGCAAACTTCCAGTGTTTTGGCATATCCAAGTCATTCCATATAGAACCATTACTAACGGTTAGTTTCAACTAACAACCATGAAGTACTTTCTCTTTCCAAATGAACATCACGATAGTTATCATGAGAGGTTCTTAACAGTACTTGCACAACTCTAAACCTTCAGTCCACAATTCATATCCTCACTTTACAAGAGCCGGGAGAGAAACGCCAGAAGCAAGAACCCTAAACAGGGGTAGCTTAGGAGTCACATAAAGTAAATATAGCTTGGCCATGTCCCAACATAAAGCTCCGCCATTGCACCGAAGCTAGCCGAAGTCGAACGGAGGAGTTGCCAAGTGGTTGATAGTAAGTAGTTATCTCGGCATCGCAACGGATTCAAGCAGCCATTAGAGGAATTTGCATATTTATCAACTCCGTAGCATTTGAATCTATGACAAAGTATCTAATTCACAGCATATAGACAGCAAATGCACTTCCCGGGTTTTCAATGCAGCCTTTCTGAACCACCAAGATCAAACTTGGGTTTAATGATGTTCAAGTACCACAATTCCTGCCAAATTCCTCGATTTAAAAAGGCTGTTTTACTTCCCGCTATTGTTGTAAAGAAGCTTCCTGGTGGTTTTATCGCTTGAACGGACAATGGAGCTTTGGGCGAGCTCTTTGAGACGGTTACAGACTTCATTTCCGGGAATCTTCTCAAGTGCCATAATATAGGCACCTGCCCCAGAAACGTGGGCTGCGGCCATAGAAGTACCCGATTTAGTTCCGAATTTTTTACGTGGGACGAGGGAAACAATATCCGTTCCAGGAGCAAAGATATCAACTGTAATCAGTTGTGTGTTAGGGCCCACCAAGTCAAGAAATAGGTGTCATCGGGAGGTGACAATTACCAGCGGGCCCAAAGGCGGAAAACTGTGCTTGCATATCGTCTTTATCGGATGCTGCAACTGTGCAAGCGAGAGGTTCGGAGGCAGGGGAAAAATTCATAGCATCTACCTACAAGATATCTGGTTTAGTCCAAGCCGCGGCATAAAAATTGTCGAACTTACCGGAGTATTGCCGGCAGAAACAGCAACGAACATGCCGGTCTTATGAGCATTGGCAGCGGCCTTGTTCATAGCCGAACTTCGACCGCCACCAAGGCTCATGTTAACAACAGATTTGGAAAGCATGTTATTTTTCTTGGAATGCTTAACCGCCCAGTCGATGCCACCAATTATGTTCTTATAGCTGGTGGTTCTATCCTTAAACACCTTCACAGCAATGATCTTAACCGCTTTAGCAACACCATAGGTCTTGCTTGCAATTGTTCCAGCAACATGGGTGCCATGGCCAAGGCGATCAGTCTTAGATCTGTCAACTGTGCTGGTGCCCCAGACAGCACGGCCTTCAAAGTCGGGGTGTTTAATATCAACTCCAGTATCAACAACATAGACCCAGATACCCGCACCCGCGCTGCTATCATAAAAGTAATCAGTGTTAGAAGACAACTGGTTCTCCTTAACTGAAATACGTGGGAGACCCCAGGATGGAGCTGCTTTCTGCACGGAAATCTCGGAAATCGTCACAATTTGATTGGGCTCAATGAACGCAACCTAAGGCGAGTTAGCTCAGAATGGTGGAAGGCATTGGAAGACGAGGTGGATACATCAGGTTCTTTCGCAATTCTCTGAATGGTATCTTCGTCAAATTTGCCAGAATAAGCTTTCATCTCGTAAATGTCATATACCTCCTGAATGCCATGACCGGGGAGTGCTCGTTTGGTGTGGTTGTAATAGTGCATATCGGCCACCCAGGCGCTATGAGAGGCAAATGATGCGCTGGAAACTCCATCCTTCATAACAACAATGTATTCATTTGGAATTACATCATTGGGGTATCTAGGTGACAAAATAGTTGCAGCATCGGCCACAGCTGTAGCCGCAAGAGAAAGGGAAAGGATTTTGACAAAGCCCATCTTGAAAAGAGTGAGAAATGCTAACAACAATGAGTTGGAGCGGTTTTTTACAAGAGGACGAAAGACTCCTATATATACCCATTGCACGGAACATATCTTCCCATGGCCTCACCGGAATGAAGCCATGGGGAATGGTATATCGTCAGCCTGCACCACCAAGGTAATTTCCACCAGAAACATGGCGCTCCCTATTTTCACATGGATATCCAAGGAGGAATAAGGCAGGAAAGGCACAGAGCTTCTGAGAAAAAGCCAGGATGCGCCGGGCTCCATCAAGATCTATGAGTGACACATTGTATCAAGCCACAGTGTAGGAGCTAAAATAAGTGTCAGCTAAGCAGGTACTGGGTCCTCCGGGTTGCATTGCCTTATTAAGTCCAACAGGATCTCCCTATTGGAATAGCTACTCGACAAAAGACTACAGAGCTGGCCGTCCACAAACGTATTCTCATCATATTGAAAAGCCTGTTGCACAGAATCCAGATTAAAGATATCCATCAAACAGAAGGAACTGCGACACATGGGGAGGACAGGGTCTAAAGGAGCGTAAGAAATGTGTGGGAAGTAGATTATCAAATCATCAACCCACTTCCTAAAGGTTGCAAAAAGCCATAACGGAGGGCGTGTGCGGGCCGGAAGGTGCGGCGGGCGGAGGGAAGGATGCCCGGATGTTTCCAAAGTACTAGTGGGTGGCTTGCTGTGGCTTTTGTCCAGTGTCACCTAAGTAACGCTGCAGACGGATTTCCGGAACCTAAGGAACCGCCTACTCCGTCGTTCCATCAGCTGAGTTGCTTCAAAGATATTGTAGAAGCTCATCAGCAACAACAGTCAGATCACTGGTCTGCAGCGCATCTGCTTTCCAGTTTTCTCTCATGGGGACTGTAGCCTTCTCTAAATGTTGTCGAAATCATCCGCTACCTCGAATAATCAAGAGGGAATCTCCAACTTCCCAAAATGCTACAAGAGTAGTACTGGAAGCAGACCGCTTCAATACCCTGCTTCAGTGAGACATGTGTAAGACGGGGTGAGCTTCAGTAAGGCAAAATCGCTTTTCCTTACTGTATTCATGTTGACTTATCTCTCTGAATCTTGGAAGTGGGCATTGAGGATAGCAGAAAGCCTTACAAATCTGAAGCAGTCGAACCAGAAAACTATTAACCAACTAACTACTCCGTAGTAATCCAGCAGTCATGACCAAATTTCCAACCTCAACATTCCACAATAATTGTTCGACTGTATCCAGGGAAAGCTGTGATGCTTAGCGGCCTAGAGCATTTCATTCATCCATGTTCTTGACATAGTTTCCTTCTGGAGAAAGGACAGAAATCAGCCAATGTTGACCGAAGGCATTTTGGATCCAGGAGTTGGGATTGACTGTAGGCAATTCCAGAGTCTATTTCATGAACAGCTGTGTGATGCTCTTTCAAGGTGTGCCCGAAATAGCAATGACCATCTCAGCCGGCAACAATTTCGGTGCCGTGTGTTTGCTGGACATCGAATCCAAGTCAGGTCTATACCTCTCCGCTAAGGAATACTCTCGTAGCCCTTTGATATATATAGAATTTTACTCTAGTGATGGTGTTCCCAAAAAAAAAAAAAAAAAGGAAAGAAAAGAAAAGAAAAGGGCCCTGGCGGGCTTTATGACACACAGTGTAAATTGGCACCCTGAATACTCTGTAGAATGAAAGAAATGAGATGTAACATTGGATTCAAAAATTTTGCGAAGATAGACTAAGCGTATCTAAAGACTGGGCGCAAAAATAGCAACAGTATGAACATGCATGCTTGCAAGCTTGAGAACCCCAAAACCTATCAGCACTGACTCCAGCCATTCATGCCCCTTGGAAGAAGTGCGAGTAGTCACAGTTCATGCTCATTCCATCAGATAACGATGACCAAAGGCCTTTCTCTATAAGGTATTGGATAACATGTTTCTGCCCCCCATCAATGGCGGAAGAGATGATCTTTGTAGGGAATTCTGGTACACAGGAATCGAGCATCAGTTGAAGTGATCCTGTGTGTCCAAACATTGCTGCTTTTGAAAAGGGAGTACAAGCCTTGCAGCTTTGCTCTGACCTTGACAGGCGGTTTGGATTAGCACCCTTTTCTAAGAGAAGGCGTACTATTTGCTCATAGCCGTGACCAGCAGCCAATGACAGAGGAGATTCCAGTGCTCTTCTTGGCGAGTCTACATCGACCTCTTTGTCAAGCACCATTCGTACCACACCCTCAGCACCGCGATCGCAAGCCACACGCAGTGCCCGATGCCAGAAATCTTTAAGGAATTCTGGCTGCATGGAATTCAGATCTCCATTGTTGACAAGATGGTTCACAATGTCTAAATGGTTCCCTTTAATGGCACTCAGTATGGCAATATGATAGTGAACACCGGTCAGTGAAACACCATGTTCCGGTAAGAGAAGTAATCTGACAATTTCCCATTGGCCAGCGTAGCATGCCATCTGGAGTGGTGTTTTCAGAAAGATATCTTTTCGGTCCTTGTCGTCTATGTAGAAGGCGTTTTCGATTTCCTTATACCGTATAGCCTTTGTATTAGGGTGTGCTCCTGATTTGAGCAGTAGTTTGGCAGTGGCAGCATGCCCACAGTATGCCGCAAGATGAAGCGGGGTTCCAAAGATATTGCTGCGTGTATTGCAATCAACACCCTGGAGGAGTAGTCTTTCTACCAAATCTGTGTTTCCCACACATGCTGCAGCAGAAAGAAGATGCTGAGGACTGTCGGCAAAATGTGGTTTTGGAAGCCAATCAAGGAAACGGTTTGAATGCAGCGCAAAAAGAATATATGGGGCTGGAAACACGTTTACAAGCGCTTCCGATAGCGTAGTCGTGTACTTATGCACATCGGTCTCGGATATGGAGCTTTTTTCTGTGAGGACCAAGGCTCTGACAGTGGTGCGAATAGTGTTGATAAGATATAAATCAGATCCACCATTGCGCAAGACCTGGAATCGCAGATAATCAGATGTTATGCGCTCGGATGCATCAATCCAATCGCCCACGGCGAGGGTTTGAGTTGCATGAATAGCTCTGATGATTTCGCGATCAAAGAATTCTGGTGTGTGCAGTTAGTTCGCATTCATATTTACTGGGAAACAGATGGGGCACACACTGCAGACAAGCCTTGATCTGAGAGCAACTCTGAGTCCCCGATACCCGGGCCCAAGGATGAGGACGAGCTGGTCAAAGATTTCCAGGCAGATCTCGATTGGCAAAGGGCCAAACATGATGATGGTTGCTGGGAGACTTGAGAACAATGCTGAACATGCTAGGGGAGAGAGGGTTCTTGATAGCAATGGTCATTGTTGCAGTCGGAGGATTTGGCGTTTTGGTCCATTGCTGTGGATGCGTCTATCTCCCAGTCAGGGAACTGCTCCGGTATAACTACCTGTTGGTGGACTCGTCAGCATACAGGATCAACTCTCAGTGGGCTGCTGGCGAGCTCGGCCAATGACTAGTTACCTAAGTAATGCTGGGGTAAGGTTATCTGACACTCCGTACGGAGTAACAACATGTAAAAAGGTCAAACCAAATTTACATGATCAAGGCTCAAGAAAAGATTTAATTTGAAATGGAATTTCTAATCTCACAGTTAAAATTTCAGTTACATTCTACAATTGAGCTCATTTTCCAAAAGGAAGACAAATTCAACCATGCTCTCACAGTTCTCTATTTGGATCTCGCACAATTCCGAATAAGCTTACTGTGAAATTTCAGGAATTCACCTGCAAGGGTTCTTCGGACTAAATAATGAAATTCCCATATGGAAACATACAGTACGGCGAAGTGCCGAGAACTCCACTTACACACTACGGAGTACGGAGTATTTACTAGTTAACTACGGAGTAAGTACGGAGTAGTTAATACCCCAACCAACGTTTTTCACCATGAGAAGACTATTTTTGAGGTAGCACCGGAACAATCTCCATTTGGGATTACCATATCAAGCCAACATACAACATCGAGACAGCAACAGAAGAACACCAACATCGAAAGCAATCAAAAGACCTGCTGGAGATTATCCCCATTGGTCACAACTTGTCAACTTCACCATCATCCCTCCCACTTTCTCTCGGGCTCCTACCTCACCTTAACGGCCCAGTTCGATTAGGAGAAAAGAGTCGTAAGCGTATGTGTGGATTTTGACAATCTTAAGGTCACCAAATTCCCTGTGGTGATCAGCTAGCATGTGCCACACAGATCTGACATTGGGTGTTCCTGCTAAGCTGTTGAAAGCGTTGTCCATCGCAGAGCCTGGTGTTGAGGGATGGAACGCTGCTGGATCGTCCTCGGGAATTTTGAGGTTCAGCCTTGCCTGAGTTATTGTGTCAGATGTGCCTTGATTTATAATTGTGTCACGGAGTATATATTTGAGGTCCTTCACATTGTTTCCTGCCACAGATTTCCAGTTTTGAAAGGTTATTTCCGACCATTTTAGGCGGACGTCATCAGGCAGAACGTCTTTCTTGGCAAAGCTTTCCTTGACCTGAATTGTTCTTGCCTCTGGAAAGTAGACTGCTTGATGGATGTCATCAGCACTGATTTCCTCCTTGAAGAGGCCCTTATCGTTTCTAACTGTGATCCGTGTGAATATCGTTTTGCTCTTGTCATTTACCACCCCAATTTTGTCATGCAACTCAGGCAGTGTAAAATCTGCACCGACTTTGTCCTTGGACACATGGTAAAGCTTGTCCACCTTTGGCCTGTTCACGTTGGGTTTGTTGCTAGAAATGGCCTGGTCTAGCACGCGCATCGCTACCCTGCCCTTGGCGCCGTATGCCTCGAATGGAAGGGGTAATTCATCCGAGGGTGCCTTTCGAGGCTCATAAGGTCCTGGCCGTGGTTCAGGCGGTGACCCTGGTCTCGCTGGTGGCTCGTGTGGTATCCCTATAGAAGGGCGTTTCCCCCCTGGCCCGTTGCCGCCCGGCTTTCCTACATGGTGAGGGTTATTTGGAGGCTTCCCTCCGGGTCTTCCGACCGGCGGTCTAACGGGAGGAGGAGGAGGAGCCCTGATGCGCAGGTCAGCAACAGCCCCGTGCGGGCTGCCAGGCAGGCGTTTGTTAACTGTGACTTTTGGTTAGCGTATATACCCTAAAGGCTCCCTTCACAGAAGATGCTCTACCTTCGCAGGGCTCGATATCACAGGTTCGCTTTGCATCTGCGAATCCTTCCGGAATTCTGCGAGAAAAAACAATCTGTTCAAGAAAGGCAAGAACTGCCAACAAATGAAGAGCCTTTGACACGGTGAGACGCATTGTATCGTCAAGTAGGATCAGTGGTTACTAGTCAATATACTGGTTGAGATGCTTGGTTTTAACCCCATAGCTCCGTGGTCGAACCCTCTTTTATATCCAATTGTCAAAGCCCAATTCACTATGTTCATACGGAAACGCTTTCTGAACATCTCTGGCATCTGAATGAATCCCTTGTGGTGCAGATGTGGATGAAACTCCGACTCCAACTCCACTATGTTTCCACAGATGAACCTTCAACTCCGATCTCATTTCCTATTTCCTTTTTGGATAATACCAATAAAAGAAATACAACTCTGATGTTAAGCTCATCCCCAATTGATATTTCTTCTCCGGTGATCTTTGTTATTGACCCTCTTTGGTATGGATGAGGATCAAAGAGCCGTGTCAAATTGATACGTTTTTCATTTATTCAAAACTTGGGTTGCGTCCACGGGATTTTGAAGCTATTCTAACCCTTCCCACTCATCACAGGTGATGGGATATTCCCTGGCCATTTCTAAATCCCTCCTTTCTTCACTTATTCTGATACTCTCTATGTACTCCTCCTAGTTGTTCGACTTCTGCATCCACTAATTCTCTGTTTTTGGCATTCAATCCAAATGTTGCCGGGCAGATTTCACCGTTGTGTAGTGCATGATCAGCGCTAAACCATCAAGATTCCTAGAATCGTCCAGATTTACTCAGAGGTCAAGTTTTACCTTGTGGTAATGGGACTCATTTCGCCCTCTCCATAGTGTCAAGGATATTGATGCTCTTTCGGCTGTCTTACCTTTTCTATCTTTCTGGATTTGAGACTTGCTCCGCTTTGATCTAGTGGATGGTAAGGCAAGACTCGAATCAGGAGATCTACCCAATGAGCTCAAGTCAACAAGTCATCCGTTTCGCTTATGCAAGGGTTGGCGCTCCGCTATGGCATCCAATACCCTTTTTTTCCCCGTGTCTTTCGGCTCCTAATTTATGTGAAATAGGAGGGATGAAGGCTATGCCTTTGGCGAGTTTTAATGGATATAAAAGTTGCAAACCAGGACGCCATTACCATGTTGTCTCGGGTCACTCAACGTCAGTCTTGTCTATTCCTGCTACTCTCTATCATTGACCTACGGACCTTTGATTTCCTACTCAGAAGCGACTGCTCTATTCCCTTGCGGTTAGATTATCATATCTGTTAATATTCTCGATTCCTAGACGGTCGGCCGCTAGAATGGGCGCGCATGCTGTATTCACTGGTATTGTGCTTGGGGTTACGGGTCTCTCCCTGGTTCCACTTGGAGATTACTTTTTTCCCGCGCCGTACAAGGCCAATACGATTGTCCGTGTTGCCTCTGGCCTGTCACAGCCTCACAAGCATGACAAGGCTAGTACTGGAGGTGATATGCCGAGCATAGCCCTGTTCGATGGAAACGGCGAGCGAATTGGATTCAAATCTGGGAGTAGACATGGGAAAATTCCTGATGGCCGCTATGAGGACATTTCCATTACTCCAATAGATAGAAAAAATAACAGACCGGCAGAATATATTTCTCTCAGTGCTTCGAGTCCTGATGCCCTTTGTGTTGCATACATTGCTGTGACACATCCCAGCAAGGAATACTGGGCTTTCACAGGAGACAATGCAGCCATGTGCGGGGTGCCTTGGTATCATTCTAATCTTGTGATGCAGGTGGGTGACCTGGCTCACAAGCCAAAGTGCTTTTGGATTGATGGCCCAGACGATGATGGGAAGACAACATACAACTTCCCTCAGGGAATTGGCATCCATCTGATTGACTTTATCGGTTCTGAGGCCCTATATGCGCAGTACGCGGATCATCCAGACTCAATGTGCAAGAGCGCACCCAGATTGAAGATGTACAAAAAGTTGAACGAGCTGCAATGCCTCCCTGTCTTCAATCCTCCGCTGGAGTATACCAGAGACGGGCTTGATGCGGACTTGGAGGCATTAAAAACAGAGGGTGAAGTCATGTGCAGTCCTCCTCCAGGTCAGCTTCCAACACTAGAAGAGAGACTCAAGTTACAGAGGGTGCTCCGGTCCCCACCTCGGCTCTGGCGTCCAACTTATGGAGTCAAGAAGAAAAGGGACAAGATTATGCAGCTGGATGAGAGAGAGGAACGATTCAAACCCACTTGCTTCAACAATGACATTGTGATCAGCAACTCCATGAGTGCAAAGGAGCTTTGTGATGACCCCGGTTCCCGTGGTCCGGACTTTGTTTCTAAAAAGGAAGGCTTTTATTGTGACATGTGCACACATACACTGTGGCCTGTTTGTCACAAGGGTGCAGCTGTCCAAAGGCCTTTAGGATGCTTTGATATTGATGCCAAAAAGCTGCATTATGACAGGGAGAAGACTGCACGTGATAATAGTACAATTGTACCGGTCAAGAATTATCGGATTGTTAGAATCTGGAAATGAGGGCGTATTGTGTTTCTTCATAGGCAAAAGGCATTTTTTGACCTGTTGTACAAGGTGAAATTGATTTATCTTTTATTCCTGCTTATTTGGCTGGTTAGTACATATTTATTCTAAATAGCTATTGAATCACCAAAGCTACAACCTTTTACAATTACTCCCTTATTCCACTCTTGGTCTTGGGATAATACAATGGAAATATAAAAGACCCTTCATTGGGACAGTATCAACTGCTTTGATTGATCAATAATTCCCTTCAGGACAATTGTATCCAATCCACTGTGTTTTCTCCTGGTGTTGGACTGATTCATTCAATATTGTTGGAATCACACTGGAGAAATAGCCTGAGAGAATGCACCTTAAATATCTTGGAAGACACTGCAGTTTGTCGTACACAATGAATTGATTCATGAAAACAAGAGGGTGTTTCCTGGAATTACTCATACCATACCAGTTCTGTACCAGTTTGGGACTAACTTGGGATTGGATGGAATGAAGCTGGAACCTAGTTGAAAATTCTGTACAGAGTAACTTATAATTCTACTCCGTACTCCTCAAGCATGCCTTTTTCGGCTTCGAATGACTCCAAAAACGGCCGTCCCGGCCCATCCGCTGACTCAGCCGCCGTGCGCATAACGGCTCCGACTTGGCCCACGCACCAGGTTCCTGGCACGTGACAGGTCCCATGCTGACGCAACGACCGCTGAAGCTGTTTGCTGAACGAAGCCGCAGCTACAACTCTTTGTCGCCTTTCGAGGCCAGACTCTGAGGGAGCCGAAAATGGCTCCCCCCTCCCAGAGTGAAGCACACTCCCTCCGGTCGCCTTTTTCCATAAATGACGAGCTTCCTCCCGTCCGTCCGTTCCTTTCGTCTCGTCCCTCACCCATCCCCTTCTTGCAAGTGAACCCAACCCCGTCAACATCTTGTGCGTCCAATGTTTTTGCCTCTCTTATTATTTTTGAAGAATGGTGACTTTTCCTCATGAGACTCACCATTGCTAGAAGTGTATCACACATTCCCTGTTTCCGCAAACCATGGGTCTGTTCTGAGCAGCCTGCCATGTCTGTTTCATCCCGCCATCACTTCCACCAGCCCACCAGCACTGCACGAGGAATTCTTCCGAAATACATCACGACGATGGATGTAAGTTAAGTCTATGATGGCTCCGGCCTCAATTACTGAATGCCAGCTAGATTCAACGAGGCCGACCGTTTAAACGAACGATTCGTCAGGTTTCGACCAACAGGGCTCCAATGGATCGCCGGCGAAGCAGTACAACAAGACTATTGCCCTCATATTTCTAAGCTTGCAGAGGGGGGCTTCAACAAAGTGTTTATTCTGCAAGCAAGGGATGGTCGTGAGGTGATTGCACGAATTCCCACTCCCATTGCCGGGCCTCCCCATTACACAACCGCGAGTGAGGTGGTGATGATGGACTTTTTGCGAGTTGTTCTCAAACTACCAATACCAAAGGTCTTGACATATTCAGCAACATTGGATAATCTTGTCGGAGCAGAGTACATTTTGATGGAGCGGGTGGAGGGGGAGAGTCTCTCACGATGGTTATTGCTCACAACCGACGAGGTGAAAAACGTCATGACACAAATCGCAGATATGGAGAGGAAAATTTTTGACTTCCATTTTCCTGCGTATGGAAGTTTATATTACAAGAAGGACCTTGATGGGGAAACCCAGATACCAACCATGGAAAATTTTGTTATTGGCCCTGTGTCTGCCCGGCAGTTTTGGCATGGTGAATGAAACAAAACGGAGATTGACTGTGGGCCCTGTAGGCTTTCCCCTTTCTCCATTCCCACTTTGCTCTTGGCTGTTAGAAAAAGAACTGACATGAACTGGGCTGATCATTGCCGTAGGGCTTTCACCCGTGGAGTGTGTTACCGCCGCGGCTTGCTGAGAGATGGCTGTCATTCAGCATCATGCCAAAGCTCAGCCTCGCCAGACATTCCTTCTACCAACTAATCATGACATTCATCCCTCCGAGCACAGCTCGTTACTTTCATGATTCCTACAGTTGGCGCCTCATTTAATCCGTCCGGGTTCTTCCAGCGCTCTGACACTAAGACACCCTGATTTGAGTCTGGGTAACATTTTATTGGCACCTGGGTCCACCAAAATTGTCAGTATCATTGATTGGCAGGATGCCGTGATATTCCCGCGCTTCATGCAAGCAGGTTATCCCGTGTTTTGTGAGCACGACTTCTCCCAGTCTCAAAGTCTGCAAATTCCATCTCTTCCTGATCATTTTGATGAGATGGGTATCGACGAACAGAGACAATCCAGAGCCATTTTTCGCTTAGAAGAGGCCAACCTCTACTACACAGCCGCGACAGGTGTACACAATGACCAACACATGGATGTTTTAAAACTTCCTCATCTTGGAATGCTACAGTATCTCCTTCGCCAGACAGGGTACCCTTGGGACGCAGACGTAATTAACCTACGTGCTGCATTAGTAGGAATCACGACTCCGTCGGTATGGAGCAAAATCTCCTTGGCAGTTTGTCCAGTTGTGTTTAGCGATGAAGAACGAGAGGCTGCTATAGCGGAATCGCAGGAATGGAACGAGTCCGAACAGCTATTATCCTGGGTTAGAGAGCACCTCAATGTCGACCTGGAAGGCGGGACCGACCTGGACAACTTTGAGAGGGCAGTGGAGAGCAATTGCCAGTTTCGAATGGAAATGGTTAGGCAAGCAGAGGCGGACCAACAGGAGATCTGTTGGTGTAATTGGCCGTATAAGGATAAAGAGGACAATAGCATGCCTCAAGTGATAAATGGTGTGCTGTAACATCAACTTTAATGCACTCCAGTGGTCATCTGAATATGCGAAGTGGTCCCAAAAGTGTGCCTAATGGCGGAGGATTGTATTATCTTTGTATCCATATGCCTGCTCGATCCAAGTAGCTTTGTCTGTAGATGCGACGGAGTTAGTACGGAAGTTATCAGAGAGCCTGAGAATGAGATCAATGCTTGCTGGATATGGGCTAATCTTAAGGCTTTGCCTTCCACCGACGCATACTACTACTACAGGACGCTAATAACAGAGTCTCTTGCAAGGCAGAGTGGTTTAATAAGGCTCATAAGACTGAGTGACCGAAAGTTATTCTCCATAGAGGAAAGCTTGCTGTTGCTATGTTTAGGGTCGACTTTCAGGTCAGGCTCCAAGCGCGAATCGAGTTTCCCTATTCAACCAGGAAAGATCCGCAATACGTACTTCTTACTCAGGCTCTACTGGAAACTCCTTCCCTTCTTCCTTTCGCAACTCATTCACGAGCTAGAAGTTGTCGTCGAGCGACGCACCCGATGCTTATATAGTCGCGGTGGTCCGACAACGGGGCGGCGGACGGCGGCAGTTCCCGTTCTGGGATGGCGTGACGCGCTAAACCGGACGGGGCGCGGTCACGGGGCCGGCTAAACCGCAACGGGCGGGCGGCGGCACAAACGGAAATTCTCCTTTATTCTGGCTTTCTTGTTAATATAGTTTATAACATTTCTATGTCAATATTGCTGCTGCTGCCATCCCACACACTTATTAACTAGTTAGTTAGGGACTAATTTGAGGGCTTAGTTAAACTACTCTGTATATATGAGATCAGGCACGAAGTAACTAACTACACAAAAACCGGCCCGTTGGAATATCACGTGATCCCCCTTCCAACGCCAGGCGGCCAGATGAGAACCGAATGCTTATAGCGGTGTTTATTTCACGTTTCGGGATTGAGTTAACTTCTACCTTGATTTAAAATTTCTCACAGCAATGTCGTCCGGTTTTATCTCGGCTGGCGCCACGAAGTACACTCCGGGCAATGATGAGGAGTGGCAGAGAGTCAAGAAAGAGCTCGAGGAGTCCCGGAAGCGCAAAGCAGAACAGGGGACCCAAGAAGGGGGAAAGAGCCTTTACGAAATTCTCCAGCAGAATAAAGGTGTGTAGGAATTGGGCCTGTCATTTAGGTTCCATGCGGAGCTTGTACGTATAGCTGACTGCTACTTTCATATCACTTTTGAAAATTAGCGGCAAAGCAAGAAGCATTCGAAGAATCAATCCGGCTGAAGAATCAATTTCGAGCTCTCGATGAAGATGAGGTTGAATTCTTGGACTCCTTGCTTGAGTCAACTCGTGCGAAGGAGGCGGCTGTGAAGAGGGAAACCATGGAACAATTGGAGATGTTTCACCGCCAGCGAGAGGAGGCGGAGAAGAACGCCTTTCTGGTAGAAAACAAGCTTGGTGAGCCAGGTGCTGGGTCGCATGGCGAGGAGGAGAAATGGGCGATATCGGGTAGGAAACGAAGGCGGACCAAGGATAATGATGTCCTTCCAGGGGTAAAGCTCCGAAAGTCGTCGAGCACTAGCGGCCAAATCCCTCCCCAGGAAAAGCCGAAGGCTGATAAGCCTGCCACTTTGGAGGCACACATTCCATCCAACGCTCAGCATAAAGTAGCGGACTATTCAGAGCCTCCTGAACCGAAATGCGATGCATCGCCTGCTCAGGGCAGCAGACTTGGTCTGCCAGCGGACCCTGGCACCAAAGTTGCGCCGGCAATCTCCTCCAACCTTGGGTTAGGAGCATATAGCTCCGATGATGATGACGATGATGATTGATTGAATAGCTGTCCTTAATTATTTTTACGAACGGGGGGTGTCAAGGTGGATCCGGACGCCGTATCGATAGTTCCTTGAGCTTGAAAGCTTCGCAGGAAGCATGGACGGCTGCGACGGAACAAAGGCTTCTGGGGACGTTTTCTCCTAGCGAACAAATTTCGAGGAAGACCAAAGGTACCATGCACCGGTCCGGCCCCACTCCAAATGGGTTTTAGAGGCCATATTCCGAGGCAGGCAATTGTTCCCGTACGGCGGGCATATGTTGGGTCAAATGAAATGGGGTGTGGCTGTGCGTTTCCCTCCCACTTGGAATGGTTATCATGGAGGCTGAGAAGAACATATGTAGGTATGCAAGACATAACCACATACATTATGAGCAGCGATCGTGACTGATGATCCGAAGCAATGTATGAATAGACATACATGCGCCGAAGATCAGTTTATGCAAGATTACTGGGTCATTTTTAACATATATTAAATTGTAGTGAATACTGCATTATCAGACATATATCCAATCACGGTCAATGTAGCACCATAGGGCAAGTCTTGGTCTTTCAGCTGCTAGTTCTCCAGGAAAAGACGCCGTTGTTGGTTTATAGATTTAACCATGGTTGACTTTAACAACAGTGTCCGAATCATCGAGATAAACATTAAGCCTGGGAAGAGGGAAAAATATCAGCTGCTTGCTATAATCGTTCTAACTTGGGTCTGCTGTAATGAGCATACCGATCCGGTACATAGTCCATGGTAACCGCATAACCAGGCTTGATGACACGATGCGTTTTGGGGAGGTCTTTCACTGCGAAGGACTGGCTATATTTTAGATTATAGTGTACAAGAGTTTCGGAGCTCAGATTACGCACGACATTGTCACTGACATCCTGGGTCAGCTTCTTTCCCATCAGCCTAGCGGCCCAGGCAGCTTGGTCATTCTCGTTGACTTCTGGAACGACAAGAGGCATGTTGCGAGGTAGTTGAACGTGATGGGTGCGGATGGTGAAGTACTGATGAGGGAGTTTCAGAAAAGACACCTTATTAGCTTGCGAGGGTGGGATGTTTCCTTCGGGATATAGGGCGACGTGGGATGATGAGAGAGAAAGGGACATGTGCTTTATACCCGGCTTCAAGAGATGTGCTCTGGAAATCATGGAGAGAGGAGACAGTAATGGTGGGGAGCAATGTATCCAGTTTTTCTTGATTTATTGGAGGACTTTCTTACATCATTCGCCAGCGACGATGGACCAGTTCGACAGGGGGATGATACCCTGGTCTAGGCGCCAGGATTCTCTGGCGCTACCTTGGACTTTTCTTCGTCGACCTTCGGTGGGAAGCGGAGAGATTCCTGGACGGGGAGGCGCCCTGGGAGGACAACGTCATGATTACTAATCAAAACTGATAACTGGTCGTGATCAGCTGACTTGCTCGGGCCGACCTTTTGCCGTTATTAAGGAATTATATCGGCCCGTAAAATACGATACGGGGCTTGGCAGGCTTGGCGTCCCCCCTGCATGCAGGCGTTGTTACATCTTCGTATTAGCGCAGTCAGCAGCCCATCAGCTCAGGTTACTATTAATAGCTTGTTGGCAAATCTCCACGCCGCTGGCGGGCCTGGCGAGACGAAGCGATAGCGAGCTTCCTGTCAGCTGCGGAAGAGTCGGCCGGGTGGAGCATGCAATTACGCCCATCTTCTTCAAATTTTGGTATTTGCGCCGAAATCTTCAGGTCCTGGTGGCCATCGCGTGCTTCATGCGTCAGGAAATGATCTCAATTTCTGGCGCTTGCTCGCACCAAAACATCCGTACATAGCCTCCCTGCCGGCCAGTGGGGTCGCACCCATAGGCTGGACGTTTTACCGGGTCTTCGTCCAAACATTCGGTGACGACGCGTTCACGAATAACTAATCCCTGAGAAGTGGTAGGCCATTTTATATTCCAACGGCCAGCCTATCTACCGGGCTCTTGCGGTCGAAGCCTTAAAGCGGGCATACTCCCGAGCCTTTCTCCATCCGCATGCGATTTACAACCACCACGACAGGGATTCGTCTGTTTTGGATGAGTCGCTCATTGCTCCATTCGGGTTGATTGGACGCTTTTTATCCTTCGTTCGCGCAATTGAGGCTATGTTCAATCACGCCAACATTTGAAACAGCGATGAGAGCGGAGGCCCCAACACACAAAAAAAGGTCATGATAATATCTCAATATCTTCTCCAAGGACACAAGTAAGCTCCTCTAGCTCTTCTTGCTTTCTGCTCTTTTCATGTTCCCTTCTGTGTTGTTTGTTGGCTGGACACCTTTTTTCGCCTTTGCTTTGTCTGTACGCGGCTGGATCGGGACGGCCCACTACATCAATGCCTTCAGACGATCCAAAAAGCTTCCTTTGACAGAAATTTACATTCGCTTTCAGCTCTTGTAGCTAACCTGGAATGCGCCTGCAAGAAGTGTGTGATTGATTGAATGCGTGCTGTTGTCGCATAACCAAGAGTCCCA
Organism: Coccidioides posadasii str. Silveira; assembly: GCF_018416015.2. Classification (NCBI taxonomy): domain Eukaryota; kingdom Fungi; phylum Ascomycota; class Eurotiomycetes; order Onygenales; family Onygenaceae; genus Coccidioides; species Coccidioides posadasii. The sequence continues at coordinate 1,274,580 of NC_089410.1, read as the reverse complement.
ACCATCGAAGTCGAAGCGTCTGGTCGCTGCGATATAACCTCGAAGGCGCGATGAAACTATTCTTATGGACCAATGTCTTGCTCTTTCAGACATGGGCGACGGCTCTAGAACCTCCATCCGCTCTTCCAACGCCGTGCAGGAGGAGAGTGGGGGGCACAGGCGAGATATTTCTCGGTGATTGCATTAATGACGGCCGCATTCCACGTCTTGCGAAAAGACATCCCTCCGAAGATGATAGGATATCTCACAAAGATCCGATTATTACACCTTCGCCCAGATCTCCAAGCTTCCGGAAGTTTAAGCGCAAAGAGGATCGTGGTAATCCCAAGCCAGCTGGTAACTCCAATCAAGGTGCCAGCAAAAACGCTGCTGAGAACAAAAACCCGCCTGGGAACGGAAACCCACCTGGAAATAAGAACCCTCCTGGCAATAAAAATCCTTCTCCCGACAATAACAACCCTCCTGGCAACAAAAACCCCCCTGGCAACAAAAGCCCTCCTGGGAACAAAATCCCCCCTGGCAACAAAAGCCCTCCTGGGAACAAAAACCCTCCTGGCAACAAAGGTCCGCCTTGGACAAATATTCCTGTTGGAGGACCTAATCCGGACCAAAAGGAGCCACCTTGGCGTGGCAGGCAGCGTCAGGATGAGGACGACGTTCCCGACCCTCCTGACCCCGACGGCGAGGACGGCGAGGACCACGAGGACGACGACGACGATGACAATGATGGTGACGACGATGATGCCCCTGGGAGGAAACCTATCACGACAGCTTTTAGATCGGAATCTACGAGCAGATACTCTCACACGCGACTGGACTCAACCACGGAAGAGTTAGCAACTGAAAGCTCTACCGCTGCGACGGATTCCAGCCGCTCTACCTCCACAGCGCCTGCTTCAACCACCAACACAGCCTCATCTTCATCAAGTCATTCGCGGATAACTTCTACTGACAATTCCGCACCTGCATCCACAACCTTATCCCAGGTAGCATCCACAACCACGTCCACATCCGCATCTCCTACCCCACCCCCGGAAGATGACGGAATAAACAAAGCAGGGGTTGCAGCGGGGTCTGTCTTTGGCGGTTTTGTTGTCATCGCGGTCGCTTTTCTAGGTCTATTATACTACAAGCGATGGCAAAAACACCGAGATCATAAGGAAGAAGAACGGCAGAACCGAAAATCACGATACTTAGCAATATCCGCTTCGGACAGTGGGGATTCGCAAGCAGAAACTCCCGGAAGCGGAGAGAGTTATTTAAACCGTGGGCCAAACTTCACTTGGCATCCTAATATGGCATACGCACCTGTTTCGCAACATATATCTCCTGGGAACAAGGACGATTTCCAACCCCTTACTCCCGATATGCCCCGTGCCACAAGTGGTCGCTTTTATTCCTCTATGGCGACAGATGACGATCAGCAGCGGCTTTCCTTGTCGACTAATCCAGCATCCAGCGGGCCTTACCCACCCCCTGGGGCCTTACAAAGACCAGTCTCCATGGAAAGTTCTCTTCATCGGCCGCATAACTTCGATACCCATGGCGTAGGTCGTAGCCATTCTATTGAGCGCAAGCCACTGCCCCCAGCAGGAGCACCGTCCACCGAGCTACCCATTGTCATGGAACTTCCTCCCGATAACCCACCAACACCACCATCCTCGGAAATGCCGTCAAGTGGACCTTCTTCAGCAACACGCAGCACTCGTCGAGCTTCGCGCAGCAGTATTTCCACTGTTAACCAACATATGAACTATCGTACTTCCCAATATTCCCCTGTCAGTAGCATCTCGCCTGTAGATACTGGCCAAGCGAGTCAAACTTACGACATTATGCAGCACGTCGATCAAGCCGAAAATTTTCCAAACACCTTGCATGCCAATCAGCCGCCGCGGTCGGATGGTTATGGAGTCTATCCGTACCCAGGCACATAGCCCGTCACGAGCGAAAAGAGAAAAGAATAACAAACCTACACATTGCCACTTTGTATGACATATATTTTAATTATTCCTTCTTAGTATTATCTTTTTCTTTTTCCTTTTATTTTTTAGTTCTCAAACTTTGTTCTTTTTTGGATATTAAATGGATTTGCATGACACTTTTAAGAGATACCAATTTTGTCTTTTCTCTGGCCTGTCCATTTTTACCGCAGTTTTTTTATTATTGTTATTATTATCATCAGGGGAAATTTCTATGAACAGAGCAAAGAAGTACACAGAAAGAGTTTGACTTCAGCCGGAGAGCGAGAAACACAGGGAGACGCTCCTCTTCTATAGCTAGGCAGAATAACATGCAAACTACACCTTCATGTCCCTGGGACCAATATGTTAATTAATATAATATCGGAATCAAAAAAGGTTTATTCGTTTGCAAGTAAAGAAATCAGAATACCCCCGATTACGTTACAAATGAAGATGCCGGACTATGTGCGACCCAAATCCGTACGTCCCTCAACCCTACCTGGTTGAACCAAAGCTATACAAAACCAGAGCAAAAAGACAAGACAAGAAAGGTAACCATTTAAAACAGCCCATTGACGAGGCCGAAAATCATGGGCGTTAAAACACGCGAAGAAATCAAATCCGTCACCCACCCATGCATGCTTAAAATAATGTTGGATTGGGAAGGGAAAAAAAAAAAAAAAGGGGGGGGGGTTACAAAAGCTAGAGAAATTCAACGTCTTAAACTCCTCAGACATCTCTCCATCCTCTTCCCACGCTCTTTCTCTCGAACAAGCGTAGTTCTAACAAACTCCCTGATTGCTTGCTTGCCCATCTTCCCCCTCCAATCCGTCCACCCAGCCAGCTCTCCCACAACTACGTCTTTATTCCACGCAATCTCTTTCCCGACTTGCTCCACTTCCACGTTCAACTCTAAAATCTTCTGTTCTTGCTCTCGGACCGAGCGTTGTCGAGATTCTTCTAAGCCGGGAAAATTGAATTTGCGTGGGACAGAGTTGGATGCGAGGGTGGAGTGACAGCGCGCTAAAGACCGGGTGGAGGAATTAAGCCTGGATACGAGCATTCCAGGGCGGGAGAGGGACTCTAACATTGCGCTTGTTGTAGTATGTAAGGATGTTAGGGCCGTAAGGTACTGAGTCAACGGAGAAGAGTCGAGAGACGAAGAAGTATAGCAAGCAGCAAAACGATTAACGGCGTCTATATACGAATGGGGAAGGGCATTTGTGGGAGGCTGTAGAGAAGAAATGGCGTAGGCACACATGGATATTGCTTCTGTGAAGTCTATAGATGCATTGTGAAGCTTATATCCACGTCGAATTATGCTTCGAGTGTGATTGCTGACTGCACGGACGGCATCTTGCGCATGGCCCACAATCTGCTCAACGTCGCGGATATCTTCTGCCGTGACAGGTTGGTATTCATCCGCTATCCTTTCTACCAGCACAGCAGCCTTCCGATGCGATCTCTCACTTAGCATTTCTGTTTGTATCTCGGGCATGAGGAAGAATTCCCAGAGTAGTTCATGTGTCGAAAATGTGGGGTGCGCAAGTAAGATTTTCATGAGCCTATCCAGACGCTCTTGAACTTCGTGGAGCACAGCGCGTGAGGGCTTTGAATACATCTGTAATGGAGAACGAAATGGCGGAACATCGGGAATGTATGAAGCAGGGTGTTCGATCCTCAGAAACTTAATAAGATTCTCGAAATCCGCCAGACCACGGCGGGAAGTCGTTACCGTGAAAGTGATCATCTTTCGGGACTGATCTTGTTCAGAGGGGGATGGAGGATTAGGTGCACCGGATTTGATGATGAACCGAGTGCTACCATCTTCGACAAACACTGATCGAACGACAGCGGTTATGCGGCCAGAAGAATCGACGGAAGAGGGTGGTGGATTGGAAAATAAGATAAGATCATCAATTCTATTACGAACCTCGTCGTCTTTTGCAAGTTCAACTGCAGTTAATCCGCGAGACTCCCGAAGATGAGGGTCAACTCGTGGATCTGCGAAAAGAATCCGAACTAGGTCGACACGTCCATACTTGCTCGCCACCATCAGGGGGGTAAATCGTTTGTCATTAGTCGCGTTAGGATCACAGTCGCATTCACATAGGATCCTATGAAGAATCTGGGGGTCGCTAACGACATGCAGGAGGGTGTTTCCTTTAGCATCCACGTGATCATCAAGTCTCAAAGGATCTCCATCCCCTTGAGAATCTCGGGCCACAGTCAAAGCTTCGTTAACCATGATGTTGTAATCCGGGTGATCATAGGATCTGCAGAGTGCAAAAAGAGGAGTTTGACCGTGTTTATCTCTTTTTTTCCAAGGAAGTGCAGCGCCAATGCGAGACATCAATGCAGGAACACTGAAAAGATAATGTGCAACCGTTCTTCCTCGAGCATCCGCCTTAGCAAAGTAAGTTCTAACGTCATCAGGATGCGCATGTTGAAAGATAAAAGCTAGGATAACGTCCACAATCTCGGTGTGCGCGAGTTGTACTGCGGCGCTCAACAACGTTGTGCCATCGCTGTTGACATCTTCCAGTATACTTTGGATTGGATAATATTCCTCCAAGCTCAAGAGGTATTTTAAGGACTCAGGCTGGCAGGCTTCGACGGCCATCATTGGGATCGAATCTCCCGCCGGATCTTGCGTTTTTGTTAAGATTAAAACAGATGTGTCGCCTTCCATATGGCTTGTCGCAGAACCAAAAGTGGTTGAGCGAGAAAGAAAGGAAAAGTTGGAGGTTTCGGACACGCTTCCAACGTCCATAGAAACCCTTTTAAGAATACGGGGTTGAGTCTTTGGTGGAGAGCTTGGTGTCCACGTCTGAAACGGAAAAACGTGTGCTAGACGGGGCGTTTCTGGAACTCTGGGAATATCTATGGGCTCTCTTGTAACATGTGGAGATATACGACCGTTAGTTGCAAGCTCCATGGTTGATGGACCCTGCGCATCCTCCACGCCATAAATGTCCAGTTGAGACGAATGTTCCTGTTCTCCGTTACCAATGCTGTCTTCAGATAAGCTTTCCTGACTTTCCGGCTCCAGAATGGCCTTCATATCAGGCACTTTGCCTGACTTGGTAGCACACCAGAGACGCCGGTTCTTTGCGCTGGCCTTTCTGAGCCCGCGGGAGTCATGTCGGAGGTACGTCAATACTGCCTCGAATGTACTCAAAGCGTACCCAGATTCGCCGCTCTCGACATCATCCATATAAATAAAATGTTGCATATATGAGAGTCTGGCTTGGAGGTGACGGACCTGCGATCTGATGACCACTACTAGTAGTAATGAAACCAAAATATCGGCGTTGATTGTCAGAACTGACGGTTTCTTTTCGACGACATCACCGTCTTCAGAATCGGGTTTATACTCGAGGGTAACGGTTTTTATTGTTGTGAGAAGTATTTTCAGCATCTCTTGGGGACATGTGGAGTCAACCATTTTTCGAAACTCGTCGACACCCCTTCCAAGGCGATGAATAAGTTCTTCTTTTCCCTTTCGACCTCCTTCTATGGGGATACCGACCTGGGACACGTCAATACTCTCCATCTGTCGAATACGTATATCCAATTCCGTATCTTCGGTTTTGCGGCACCCGCATATTCTCGGGAAGAGAAGGGAGTCGTGAACCTGCTCAGTCACATAGCGCTCTATCAGCCGTTCTACCATGGGTCCGGTGAGATTTGTTGTAGCTCCTAGAAGAGACAGCTGCTGCCTGTCTACTAGGCGGAAAAGGTCAATTGCCGCCGTGACCGCCGTTTCTAGAGCACGCCTCATGAGGTCCTCGTCGTCTTCAAAATACTCCAGTGAGTTGAAAGGCAGCGTCTTTTGGGTGCATGATGAAGTGCTTCGAATCGATGCTGTCTCGTCCACATTATCGGCTTCATTTTCGGAGTTCATGGATGAAAAGCGTGACGGAGGAGGTGGCAACGGTTTTCCGAGCTCCTTTCCAAACTCACGAAATAGTCGCTCCAGTCCGGGTTGCATCTGCCTGGCGATCATTGGAAAGTTTGCGAGCAATTCTCCAAATGACTGAACGTCTTTCCGGGCAAATTCCAGGCTGCCACTGTCGTATCCCGGCGAAGAATTCAAGGACTCTGGATATTGTGAAGGGAAGCCAGGTACAGCTGCTTGAACGATTCCCCCTGGATCGTAGATTCCGAGCAGCGGTTTGGAGATGTAGTATATTAACCATGGCTGCGACTCGCTGCCCGGAACGTAGTAAAGAATATCGGAGAGCAGGATTGCCTGGTTCAAATTCTTGAAACCTGCAAGTCTTGTCAGCCACACCAACTGGGCCTCAAATTTAAAAACGCAAAACTAAAGGTTACTTCTTTTGCGGTACCTTTGTTACTGAATACCATCGACTCCCGGATGGCTACAGTGCGGCCGTTTGCGGTGGTCATTTGCCTAGCCTTTCCCCTGGCGTCCCGTGGCCCTGAAAGGGCATCTTTTGCCGACGTTGAAGCGGGAATGCGCAAGACATGGCTACCCAGAAACTCTTCGGAATGAACGAGGTCAATGTAGGGGGTATTAGAATCTCGATCGCGAGCGTTGACGAGGGATTCGGTGGTAGGCACCAGTAAGATCTAAAGCGGACATCAGCAAGATATATGCCATGGAGTATGCTGGCGGGAGAAGCGGACATGGTTCTGGACCGGAATGCATTGCGACGGGAGCACGCTGCGGAAAAAAGCGCGAAGAAAGGGATTTAGAGGGGGCATCCAAACGACATCGGAAGGCCCGGCGGGCAAGCTCCGCCGTTCGTAGAGCTTTGGCGCAAGTGTAACTCAGGACAATCTCGTGGGGCTTTCGATGCCTAGCGGTGGTATCTCGGAGTTCGAAGGGCCGTCAAAAAGCTTGGGCCTGGAGGCAGCAGTGATGGGGACAAACGGTGAATGGACGGGGCTGAAGGAACAGAATCTCTGGGCTTTTTTGGCTTGGACGAAGCTGATACAATAGGACAGGCACTCTGGCAGCGAGGAAAGCAGCTGTCTTCATTGATTCCGCGTGTTTCTTCCCAGTGGGATCCTGGTTCTGATGTTCCCTGTCGCTGGAGCTTCAATCAGAGTTGGGGTTTATCGATAACAGCTTCACGTGATTGATTCTATGGCTGCAGGACCGCAAACAAACGCCCGCGCAGACAGGACGGCAGCACATTAGAGGAGATGTCAGGAGAAAAGCAAAGAACTCCAAATGGTGATTGGATTGCAACAATGAGAACCACTCTAATATACATATAATGATGCAGAAAGGTCGCTGGCAGCAGAGGACAATTCCAGCAAATGAGGTCAGTGAAATGGAACCAGCATGATCAACCCAATCTCCGCACTCTTGGGCTTCTCGTGCCGCCGAATTTCAACCTGGTGGCATCGGTCACCCGTACTACTTTTTCCCGTATCTTCTTTCCCTCCGGGCCCAACAGCACTTTAGTAAATGCCTCGCGCCCCGGTCCGAACCCTCTGAGGACAACTTCCAACTGCCTGATGTCCATTAAAAAGCCCCGTTCTTGAATCTTTGCCATCATGTAGGAGCAGAGCTGGTGGGCCGGATCGTAGCCGCCGCGGTGAGACTTGCGGAAGCCAATAGTACCGCAGCTTATGGACATCATTGGGTCGCGGTTGGGCCTTGTTAAGGTCAAATGTGTGTTGTGTTTATGGGCATAAACGTGGAGGTGATGAGGAAGGCTCATGCCGTAGGGATTCGACAGCGCCTCCGCAATTTTCGCTGTGACGTCCTCCGTATTCAATTCAAGCGGGTTGGCCTTTGTGTCTTCGGATAGTTTGCCCAGCGCTGAGCGGCCCGTTGGAGGTTCATTTTGGTTTGGTGTATCGGCGTTTCGTGAAGGGGCTGTTGAGGAGAAGGATCTGAACATCGAAGAAGAATATGGATTTTGCTGCTGCAAGAAAGGCCGCATCAAGGCAGCGGACAGCCGCTTGACCACCGGGTGGTTCATCGCGGCGGAGGGACAATTCAATTCGGCGGCTGAAGCAAGGCAAGAGAGCGCCGGCTCTCCGGCAGGCTGCGACTGAGCACTCGAACCGACTCTATGGGGCTTAGAGGTGAAGTGGATAGCGCAATCGAAGGCGGGTGCAGGAGAATTCGACGGGTCGTGTCGCTTCGTCTTTCCTGGCCGGCCGATTTGGCTTGAGCTTCGGCGTCAGTCTTTTCGGTCTTGGCGCTCGGGGCAAAAAAGTCAAAAGTGTTGATTCAGGCAGATCCTCTTTTTTTCCCTTTCACCCATCACCACCGCCTCCTGCTCCCACGGCTGTTGAGGCCGCCAGCGATTATCACTTCTGCCTCTGCCGCAGGCTATTATTTGGACTGTATCGGTCTGTTGCTTTACTTTCATAGTATTGGCCATTGCCAGAGGTTCCCATTCGGTACCTGAGTGTCGCAGCTGCATTCTCGATAGAGCATGATTGTCGCAGGGAAATTGGTGTCGCCAGGCGCCGGCCGGACGGCCTTTCTTCGAGGCCATATTACTTCTACGAGTGTTACATCCGGAAGAGCGCCAGTCCTCCGATCCTTGACGCAGACACGCTTGCTGAGCCGCTCCCGCCTAGAGCGACCACCGACCAATGCTTTTCAATCTTATAGTCCTATCCTCCCCGTCTTCTCTCAGGCTTCTCCCTTCCAGATCAATTTAATAAGAGTTCTCCTTCCTGCTAAAAGAGCTTTCCAGACATCAAATCTCCGCCGGCAACAGCAGCAGGAGAAGTCAGAAACAGGAAAAACCACGAGTGAATCAGCGAGCCAGGAATCGGCTGAAAGTGGTGGTCAGAAAAATGAAGAGGCAGGTGAGAAGGAGACCAAGAAGGAAAAGGAGGCTCCTCCCCCGCCACCCCCTCATGGCGACAAGACTCCCTGGCAGGTGTTCACGGAAACATTAAGGTCTGAATTCAAAGCGTCGAAGGAGTGGAACGAGTCCACAAAGGCCCTAGCTTCCTCTGCAAATCAATTCACAGAGAGTGAATCGGTTCGAAGGGCACGCGCTGCGTACCAGGCTGCTTCCGATGCTGCTTCTTCTACAACGTCCTCTGCTCTGAAACAGACGGGCCGAGCGCTTGGAAAGGGAGCAGCCTGGACTTGGGACACGTCAGTAGTTAAGGGCCTCCGGAAGGGTGTCACTGCTACCGGTAAAGGTATCGAGAAGGTTACTAAGCCGGTCCGCGACACTAAGGCCTACAAAGAGATGAAAGAGGTCATAGATGATGGTAGCAGCTCTCGCTATGGAGGCTGGGTTGAAAAGGAAGAGCGAAGGAAGCAAAGAGAATTAAGAGAACTTAGAGATGTGAAGGAGGGCAAACTTCACAAAGTGGAACCAATGGAAGAGGACCCCAAGTAAGTCACCAGAGTATATGGGACAGGAGTTCAAATACTGACAGCTTGCTAGCGCTGGCACAAATATAACTGTCCATAAAGATGCCGCCTGGAAGGAATCCTGGCGTGAATTCAGGGATTCCAGCCGCATCATGCAACAATACTTTAATCTCAAAAATACCTACAATGAATCTGAGAATCCTTTAATTTCCACCGCCCGCAGCATATCTGACCGCGTGGCGGGCTTCTTCGCCGAGAACGAAACCGCAATGGTGATCAAGAAATTTCGCCAGATGGATCCCAACTTCCAGATCGAACCATTCTTGCGCGAGATGCGAGAGTATATACTCCCCGAAGTTTTAGATGCCTACGTCAAGGGTGATGCTGAGACCCTTAAGCTTTGGCTATCCGATGCGCAATTCCATGTGTACGCAGCTCTGGCAAAACAATATACCACTGCAGGCCTAAAATCAGATGGCCGTATCCTTGATATTCGCCATGTGGACATCTCCCATGCGCGGATGTTGGAGCCGGGGGACATTCCTGTTTTCATCGTGACTTGCCGAACTCAGGAGGTGCATGTTTATCGCAACGCCAAAACGAACGAGCTCGCTGCCGGTATGGAAGATAAAGTCCAATTAGTGACTTATGCAATCGGCGTGACCAGAATTCCGGAAGACGTTAATAATCCAGAAACCAGAGGTTGGAGAATGATTGAGCTTCAAAAGTCCGGCCGGGACTATATATGATCGAAGTCCCAATTTTCATCTCTTTCAATAAAAATAAAAGAAGCGAATGTCGTTTATTCTTTCCAGGTCCCATCTTTGCCCTTCCTGCACGGTTAATCCCTGCTTGTTTTAGTACTATTATGTCGATTCCCTTTCTTTGTCCTGCATAGCCCTGGCCTTTGGAGCTATTCCCGTCCTCGATGTACACTATTATTTGGAGTCCATATAGATCATGATCTGGTGGGATAAATGCCTTTTCTTTTCATTTCTTTCCGTTGTCTCCTTCGATGCGTGGGCGCCTGTGACTTGCACCGGTTTTTCTTCCCATATGGTTGCAAAGGGGTTGGATTTGTCAGTTTACGAGATGCGTCATCCTCTCTTCTCATGGATATTCACTGTAAATACAAGCAAGCTTTTAGGGCCTGCGGTCTGGAAAATAATAAGATTGTCTCTCTTCAGCTTGAGCCTCTTGAAAATGCCGATGGTGACATACTTATAGATTATAGTGGTAGCGGTATTCTTCGAGACATCTGTCCATCAACAAACGTCGCTTCTGGTACAACTTGACAAGTGTAAATGATCTTGAAATAGAACGCCCAAACCCCCAAGGCCATGGCACGTCACTTATAACGGCCGTCGATACGTGTGTCTCCAAGGAGAAACAAAGTGCAACCATTATTAGAAGTAATACAATTATTGCCCTCTTCCAGCACCTCTTCCACCACCCATGAGATTGCGAGCCCTGGGGTATGACCGGTTAACAGAAGCCCATGGATCTTAGAGGTTATAAAACTTACATTTCAGCAATGTTCGGATCATTCATCAGGCTCGACATATCGGGAAGACCGCCTTGACCGCCACCGAAATTCTCAGCCATCTGTCTCAAGCGTGGGTTGCTCATAAGGTTGTTTAACATGTCCGGATTGCTCATAATATTCTGTGCCATGCTGGCAAACATCGGATTGTTCATTATGGAGCTAAGGTCAGGCATGCCACCGCCCGCACCGCCGCCAGCCCCACCACCTCCGAGCATGCTAGCAAGGGACGAGAGGTCAGGCATGCCGCCAGCACCGCGTGTGGAGCCGGCCGCATCATCAACATCTTCTGCAGGCGGCTCATTATCCTTCTTCTCCATTTCTTCAATCCGCTTCCTAGCGGTCTCCAGGCCCTTTTTCATACCCTCGCTCCCACCGTTGCCCTCAGCTTCAATGCCTTTCTCGTAGGCTTCAGCGGCACCTTTCGCATCACCAAGCGCAAATTTGGCAAGGCCCAGCCTGCTCCAGGCCTTTACGTATTTCGGATCAGCAGCCACAGCCACCTCAGCGTCTTCCACGGCTCTTGCATGGTTTCCAGAAGCAGAGAGGGCAGCGGCACGGTTGGACAGATAAATCGGGTTTGCAGGGGCAATTTCAAGTGCTTTAGTGTAGAAGGAGATGGCCCCAATATAGTCTCTACGAGCCATTGCCGCATTGCCCTCTGACTTCAATCTATCCGATTCCTCGGTAGGCGCACCTGGGGTTGGTTTAGAGGCAGCAGGTTTTGATTCACTACCGGCATCTTTGCTAGGCTTAGCGGCAGTGCCTTTGCCCTTAAGCTTTTCATACACTGTATAAATGCTCAAAAGCGACTGGCCTCCTAGGGCGTCCTGCGTGGCGGCCTTGTTTGAAGGGTCGACCTTGAAGGCGTCGGCGATGCATGACTGGGCAATCTCCATTGACTCGGCATCCTCGGCGGAGAGAGTACCATCTTTGGCACTTGTGCTAAGAAAATCTATTATGGCCAAGGCCAGTTTTTTCTTTGATTCTGTGAGGGCCTGGGAGGGATCTGTTAGCAACGATGCTGGGTGACAGGGCTCATCGCGGGGTAAGCATCATGAGAAACACGGGACCGTCGGGAGAAGAAGGGCGAGTACCATCTTTTAAACAGGGAATGTAAACTTGGTGTAGCTCTGCGACTGGATTCCAAGTTGAAAGAATAGCAGATCGCAAAGAGTCGAAGAACAGGAGTTAGCCCTCGGGACGTCGAGAAGCTGGCGATTTCGCCATGGAGCTGGGATGATCACATGACAGAGCAGTTCTCCCTTCAAGACTTCCGCTATCGTCGCAAAAAAAAAGCCATCGACACAACGGCGAGGAGCACCGAACGGACAATTATCGAAGCTTCGTCTCCACAATGGTATCGGCTCCTAAAGATGATCCAATGTGATTGGTATTTTAAACTCATCTACAATCACGACCAGCAATGTACTGGCCACATGGAGTACCTAGAATCTATGCGGTCAATGGCCCGGGCATTGAATTGCCGGAAGTGGATGGCAGCGCAGCTCAAGATGAGAATACCACGGACGGCCCTCCCGAGGAGCAGCTAAGAACGGGGGATCAAGGGGAGCGGGCAGCCGATGCTGAGCAGGAAGGATGGGCGAACGAACCCATAACGGGTTTATGTGTCTCCAAGAACGGCCTTTATTTTGCGACAATGTCCCAGTCCTCCCTTGCGATCTGGCAGACCAAGGTATGCCGTTTCCTTGCTTATCTGTGTTTTCCAATATTAACTGATCCGCAGCCCACTGCAGTCATCGCTGCAGTGAAACGCTCGTCACGCTCTCTGAAAAACTATGGCCCAAATGTGTCCCTCCTGCTACGGCCAGATGCTGCCATTGTTGTCGTTCAGACTCTTAACGGATACCTCATCACGTATTCCATCGCGGTCTCCTCGAATTCCCATGCCTACCAGCATCGTTTTATGCATACCCAGCCAAGGCGTCACCAACAGGTCTCAGCAGACGATGCACAGGGCATTCGGGAGGCGAGCATCCGGTTTAGAGTAGTCATCAAGGTCGACGCTGGAATAAGCAAGGCACTTGCTCTCGATAATGAGTTGATGGTGGCTACTGTGAAACCTGCAGCAATCCAGTCCATCCGGTGGACCCCGGATAAAAATGGACATCAGACCACAACCGAGCTGTTGCACCGCATCCCATGGCTTTCCAAGAAGACCGCCGTTGTGGATATGGTATATGACCGTGCAATGAATTTGCTATTATGGATTACGAGTGAGGGACAAGCCTACGCTGTGCAGCATAGCGTCGAAGAATCTCAGGATGGCAATCCGCCCAAATCCATCTTCAAGGGTCACAGGTTTCACACCCCGGAGAATGACGGCCAGAAGGCGGTACAAGTTGCTGTAAATGCGAGATTCTCTCTTCTTGCAGTTAGCTGTGTTAATGGCGACATTCTTATATATTTAGCCCGAGACTACATGGGAAACATCCCTCTGTCCCACAAACTTGCTCTTCCTGCATCTTCGGCTTCCTTGGGTGCCATATCTTTCATGGGCTATTCTCCTGATGGCTATTGCTTATTTGCAGGATATATGCACGGCTGGACAACATGGAGTGTGTTCGGAAAACCGGGAGGTAACAGCTTTGCTGCAGATTCCTCACTGGCTTTGAGAAACGGTGAAGCATGGTTGGCCGGTGTCTCCATGGGTGCATGGATAGGTTATGGTTCGGATATTCTTTTAACGTCCAACAATGACAGACGATTGTGGATCCTTGAGTTCGCAAGGAGTGCTTTGACTGGATGCTTCTCATCCGCAAACCTTGCCCGCGGGCTATTACAAACTGGCACCGAGATAATTCTATATCGTGGCCATGATTTGCCCGACTTGACTACTATATCGGGGAAAGATTCGCTATGGCACCATGCGCAGTATCCTCCACGCTACGTTCATTCACAATGGCCAATTCGATCGTCTTGTGTGTCCCAAGATGGAAGATACGTGGCCATTGCCGGGAGGCGGGGCCTTGCGCACTACAGTGTCCAAAGCAATAGATGGAAAATTTTTGACGATCCAAGACAGGAAGATTCCTTTGCTGTCCAAGGTGGCATGTGCTGGTATGGCCATATCTTGATTGCTGCAGTCGAATGCAATGCTGCATATGAGGTGATACGTCCACTCCATCGATCCTCATTCCGTGCTAACCTTTTTAGCTCCGAATGTACTCTCGTGAGCTTTCACTAAACGGCTCTTCTGTTCTGTATACCGAAGCCCTCCCGTCACCGGCGGTGTTCATCGGTCCTTCTGGCGAGGACTCTTTGCTAGTTTACACCTACGAGAACATTCTTTATCACTACGTTATAAATACGACAGGGACGAGAATTAGCCTTGTTCAGGTCGGCCAAATAGCTTTTCATGGAATTGTTCGGGCGCCTACCCGTGTGCGCGCTATTAGCTGGGTTTTACCTGAGGATCAGCTCCGTGAGTACTGTGTTGCAATTCTCATCTGTGGCCTGCCATTTAACTTTTCAACGCCTAGGAAATGGAGATCCTTCGCAAGATGTTGCCGTGGCTTCAGTTCTTTTCCTGGTAGACGGGAAACTGGTTTTGCTACAGCCAACCGTCTCTGAAGGAGAGTTGAAATATGATATGCGTATTGTAGTACATGATGTCGAATATTACATATTGATGCGGGATCAACTTTCTTTCAATTTTGCACCACCAGGAGATGAATCTTTACCGCCAAGTCCTTCAGCAGTTTCCGCTTTGAATAGTATCCAGTCTGATATCTCTTTGCGAGATTCATTGTGGGTGTTTGGTGGCAAGGATTTACTTGTTTGGACCGACGTCCAGGATGTGATCCGACCGAAAGGGCCATCCAGCGAAATCTCGAAGCCGCTCCCAATTCCTATTGATTTTTATCCATTATCAATTCTTCTTAATAAAGGCATTATTCTCGGAATTGAGCCCGAGATTACCCAACGGCGAGACGTTACATTTACTTTGCATCGATTTGCGATCCGAGTATGTTTGGATTTGTATCCCCAGGCATTGAATTTTCGCTAATAACTTTCCAGAGCCAATTATTTTTGCCATATATCCTTCAATATAACCTGTCTCAATTTGATACCCCTTCAGCCTTTTCTATCTGTCACCATTTCTCTCACCTATCATATTTCCCCCACGCCTTAGAGATACTCTTACACCATGTATTAGATGAAGAAGTTGATAATCCACGCGGCAACGATCCGTCACAAGGGGGCCTGTTGCTTCCTGCCGTCCTATCGTTCTTACAGGCTGGGAACCCTCCAGAATTATATCTGGACATTCTCGTCCAATGTATCCGGAAAACGGAGCTACGTTCATGGCGGACACTGTTCGCCCATCTGCCTCCGCCGAGTGAACTATTCGAACAAGCGCTAAAATTTAACTCTCTCAAGACAGCTGGAGGTTATTTACTCGTGCTACAAGCGTTTGATGACTCCGAAGATGAAAACAACGACGAGAAGATCGAAGAATCAGCAATTCGATTGTTGCGGCTAGCTTCACATAAGGGAGATTGGGAGTTGTGCGGTGAACTTGCTCGCTTCCTGATGGCTCTAGATAGCTCAGGAAATATGCTTAGACGTGCTGTCGTCAAGGTTGGATTGCGTGGGGATCAGCTTTCACTGCCGAGAGTGAACGCCAACGGCGTACCAACCCAGGAGCTGAAAGGGTTAAATTTAAACATAGCATCACCGAGATCTAGCCCGCTGTTCCCGAATGACAGCGGGAGTGGCCCATAAGCAATGTCTGATATTGTTCACGTTGGAATCCAATGCTGGACAAGTAGATGGTTTGCGGACAAATTCAACCTAATGGCAGAATTTATAACTTCCCTCACGAAAATACTCGATGATGACTTTTCGCTAGTAAATAGTCTTCCTCCCTATGACTCCCCTCGTACCCCGGCTTCGGGGTATCTCAACCCTTTCTGCGCGTCTTCTAGTTCGCGCACACGTTTGATAATGTCATTATACCGCAGTTCAGGCTCAAATTAATCATAAGTGCAAGCTATGGGTGTGTAAACGTCGAGTAAACCCCATACGCCAAAACCAGCATAACTTCGAGGGAAAAACAACTTAGAACAGGAAAAGAGAGTAGGGAGGCCCGGAAGCAGAATGAAGAAAAATCAAAAAGAAAGACAATCCTTCAATCAAACTGCAAATTCCACAAGCCATCACCAAGATAATGGCCCTCATCCATCACCACACCCTTCGCCTTCTTCTTCATCTCCTCCGTACCCATCTTCAACTCCCCCACAAGACAGATCTCCTCCTTCCCCTCCGCCGTGACCGCAACGACCTGCCCCGCCTCCAGCTCTTTGTCACCAGGGTTATTCGCGGGATCGGGCAATCTCCCGCCAGCAGATGTGAGGCCGGGAGCCATCAGAGTGGCGCCGGAGAGGACGAAGCGGATCGCGCCTCTGTCGATTCCGATAGTCGGCAGGGCGTTTGGAAAGGCGTGGAGCACACGGAGGTGAGGGATCAGGGGGCTGTCGAGGGATTGGAAGAAGATTGGGTGTGAGTCGCTGAGGTACAGGGTGACTCGATCGGGTCTAAGAGGTCAAGTTCAAAATAGTTAACCATTGATGGAAGTTGTATATCAAGAAGGGGAAACCGGAGACAAGCAGGTTAGTTAGGAGAAAGAGGGAGGGAGGGTGTGTATACAGTTTCACGGCTTCTAACGGCGCTTTTTTTGGCATCACTTCATCGATGTATGGTTCGAAACCGGGATAGGTTTCAAGGAACTTGTTTCGGAGAGATCGTTGCACGGACGACTTGACTTTGGAGCGCGCCCCGGGGGATATACTACAATTGTCGGGTTAGCATACGGATTTAGATGTGTGACTTCTACCAAGGACGATATATATATGAATATTTCGTGTCTAAAATCCCATAAGATATTGAAAAATAGCTTATATCCATGCATCACTTGGGCTGTTCGCGCGCACGTAGAGGATGGCGGGGTAGAGAGGACGTGATTTTAAGGATTTCTCTGGTAGGATACGCACTCTTTTTTGAACATTTTTGTCGCAATTTGACAGAACAGATGTGTACGGATATGTATTCGAGTGCACAGCCAAGGAATCGATTTGGATGAGGCGCGCTGGAGGTTGAGAAATATCTCCTGGCTCCCTGCGGACCTGCGGGGAGGCTGCCATCCTGATTAGGGCTTTCTGTTCACATGATCTTATCAATTCTACGCAGCGATACACCCAAGAAACACACGAAGATCAGAGAGATGTGGACGCTATCAAATCCTATTCGTTTATCATGGATCGTATTAATTTCTAATTCGAAATGCCGAATTTTCGTATTAACTCAAAAAAGGGTTTGTACTCTATATCGGAAATAGGTTTCCAATCTAACCCTTGGCGGCCCCGGCCTTGATCAAGATGATATCCCCATCTTCGACGACATAATCTTTACCCTTTGTCAGCACCTTGCCGGCAGCCTTGACAGCTGCTTCGTCACCATGCTCCTTCAATACATTGTAATTAAAAACAATGCACTGGATAAAAGTCTTTTCGAAATCTTTGGTTCCATCAGCACGAAGTTCAAACGAACCATGGAGGGAAGGGAAGCAAAATACCTGAATGGATAACACCAGCGGCCTGTGGAGCCTTAGTTCCTTTTCGAATGGTCCATTGTCTTACTTCATCAGCTCCAGTGGTGAAAAAGCTACCCAGGTTAAGCGCTTGACGCATGGTCACAATGATCTTAGGCAAAGCCGACTTAGTGCCGAGCTTCTTGCATTCTTCCTCGGCGGCGGCATCACTTTCAAAGCGAGTCAACCGCTCTTCAAAAGCTACAGAGAGAGGAATAATTGGATCTCCTTCAGAGTTCTTCTTAATCCACTCCGCAACCTTCGGGATATATTTGTTCTTTTGTCGAATATAGTCTTTCTCGCTGAGATTGATAAGATATACAACAGGCTTAGCAGTCAGGAGGAAGAGAGGATTGATGACCTCGACCTATTGTCACACATGTTAGTAACCATGTGGCCTCACATCTAAATTCGCGTTGGGAATAGATGGTATAAAACAGGCAAATTATCAGGGTTGGACTTCATCTCAGGATGTTCTCAACGTGAAAATAAACGAGAACATTCGACGAGCTGGGATTATATCGAGCTTATAGCTCTTATTCATCATAATAGCCAGTATTGGGAGCAAAAAATAAATTACAAAAAAAAAAAAAATAAAATAAAAGGGATAATTAATAACATACCTCTTTGGGAGACCAGTCACCCTTTCTAATATCTTTTCCGTCTTTCAGGAACTGTAGGATCTTAGCGACAGTAGCTTCCTCTTCTTTTAATTTCTTCATTTCCAAGCTCTGTCCACCTCTTCTCGTCTGCTTGGACAAGGCCTCTAAAGCCTTCTCAACGAACTCAATATCCTTAATCCGGAGCTCTTCACTGATAATTTCCAGGTCTCGTACGGGGTCAACATCTCCCTCGACGTGGATAATTTCAGCATCATCAAAGCATCGGACAACTTGGAATATGGCATCGACTGCTCGGATATGTGACAAAAAGGCATTGCCGAGACCAGCACCGGTGGAAGCACCACGCGTTAGGCCGGCGATGTCATATACTGTCAAGTTTGCAGGAACCTGAGACTTGGGTTTATAATGCTCACAGAGCCAGTCGTAGCGTTCATCGGGAACAATGACACGAGCCTCTTCAGGGTCGATTGTGGCATATGGAAAGTTTGCAGGGTTACCTAACGAGCATTTTGTGATAGCCTGGAAAAGCGTCGATTTACCGACGTTCGCTAGACCAACCTGCAGACGATCGAAAGGTTAGTACATCGAAATCCACCGAGCCACAAGGTGGCTGAGAAAGTGAAGTCAAAAAGAAGACGAACAGAGTCGAAGAACAGACAATGCGATTGAGTCCGCACGTACGATACCGCTTTTCAGGTTGTTTCCAGGACGGCCCAGAGGGACTTTCTCCTCCTTAACTTGCTTCTTGGGGGGCATTTTCTTCTTCTTGCTGGCGTAAGTGCGAAAGACTATGCAGTGAGTGGAGAGTGTGATGCGTGGACCTTTGGAGGAGGTAGCCCTTAGGTGAAAAGCAGGACCAGCTGCGACCTGTGAAAATGAAGAGTAGAAAGAAGAGAAGGATATGCGAGATATTGTGAAGGACGACACGATGACAAGACCCAATGGGGTCAATAGGCGTGATGACCGGGAAAAAAAGAGGGTAGAGGCGGAGAGGGAGGGGAGGGGCAGAAGTGGTGGTGGTTGTAGTGGTGGTGTGGAAAATGCAGGATGTTTTGGTTGGGCAGGTTGCAGATGAAATTTTTTTTTTCTTTCGCTGAAATTCTCGCTGGGCGGCGGGTTGGTGGGTGATCACGTGACAATTACCCCTGGAACCTTGGCCAAACCTAACCGCCCCGGCTATCATCCAGCAGCATGTAGGTCGGATGTACAGGAGTACTCTGTACGGGAAAACGAATACTCCTCTCCATGGAAGCGCATCACAAAGCTATGCTACAAGTAACATTAGAACTATAATCGCGCAGAGAGCCTCCTCATCGATGTAAACTCCAGAGTGCCCATCCGACGTGCTTCCAAAGAGGCCAACCATGAAACTCCCCCCCCGGTCAGCGCCAGCAAACCCGTAAGAACTTCTTGAGCAAAGATCAAGTAATAACTAGGTGATGACCATAGCATCGGCTTCATTTTTATCTTCGTCGAGGATCCCAAGCAAGTGGGCATATGGAACGGTAATTCGTTGTAAATCTCGATGTTTTCCTAGAAATGAATCAGTAAAGCCGCCAGCGCGAGGAGAATCTCCAAAGACACGGGAGGAAAAAGAAAAAGGAAAAAGAAACTCACCAAGAGCAAGGACTACTTCCTTCAGTAGATCACGTCGCGGCCAGCCGCAGATAGTGTCTAATTCACTCTCCCAAGGCCCTTCTTCTGAATTTTTGCCTTTGTCACCCGTCACGGAATTTTCCTTCTCCTCACCCTCGGAGAAGATCCCACCGATGAGTCCTTCCAACAACTCTTCCGTCTTCATTTTCAACCCCTCTGCCCCCAGGCGTTTTGCGTACATCAGTAGATATAAACGAAACTCTTCCTTTGCCCCCAAGGAAAGTGCAGCTGCAACACGGTTTTCAAGGTGGGCAATAGAAGCGCCCGCTTCAAAGCTCTCGAACCCTTCCTTGGAGAGCAGTACCTTAATGAGTCTCTGTAGAAAATATGCACGTCCGCGAACGACAATTTCATCTGTAGTATTTCTTTCAAGGAAGGGAATAATTCCCGCAGATATTGCCGCATCAGGCCCGGTCTGATTTCGAGCCAACTGTAGGTCGCCCACTGAAGAATCGGTAGTATTCCAATACTGGCTCGCCACCGCAAACCAGGGCTCCGACAGTCGCTGCCAGGTATACAACGAAGGGTTATAGCTATAGCCATCCCCGTTCGACACTGCTAGGATGATGCGGCCCTGAGAGCTGATTCGCGCAGCGATAATCGAGGGCACCGTTGTGGGGGTTTGGGTCATCGTGTGTACCGCCGCGTCGAGCACGGGGGCTAACGAAATGGGCGGATGGGGGGAGGTGAGGGTGGTAACGTTCCAAACATAGCACATGCCAACCGCTGTTATACACAGCAGCCAAGATTCCCTGCATTCAAGAAGCACCGGCTGTGCTTCTAGGACAAGAGCACTGACAAGGCGGCGCCCCGCTGGTGTCCAAATATACACTGAACCGTCCTCCGTGGCAGCGGCCCAAAACTTTTTGTTTCCGGTGACGAGAAGGACAGCTTTTGGAAGGAAATCCTGCCACAGAGGCTGGTCGCCGCGCGTAAGACTTACTCTCGAGGGTTCGCGATCGGTCACCCGACCCGTTAAACTGGGCCCAGAATGATTGCGAGCTTCAAGTGTAAGGTCCGCTTTTGACTGGGACGAGGATGCCAAACCCGAAGACACACTAGTAGGATTCCCAAAGGTATCGATGCCTTGGACGATATGGACCCTAACTTTCGGTACCGCTAATCTGATTTGACTTACCGCCATGACAGGGTTAACCACCGCAGGCCGAATGAACTCCGGCGTCTCTTGTAGCTCACGTGCGGTCTGTGCTGCTGGAACAAGCCCATCCGGCTCATTGATGAGAACCGGGTTTGCTCCGTGTTGGCTAGCAGCTGCAACTCGCTTCTCCACAGAGTCATCCTCTCCGTCTTCCATCTGAGCAAATTTTCGTTTGTTACCAAACAATATCGCAGCAATTCCGCCTTTTGGAAGACCATCAAACGGCTTCGACAGATCGAGGACGGTTTCTGGACCCTCGGACCTGCCAGACAGCCCGCTCGCTGACGAAGCAACCAGTCTCGACTGAGGAAGCGATGATTGCGTACCGCCAGCGCCAGACACTAACAGCGGTGCAATACGCTTCTTGCCATCCTTCGTATATGTTGGTCGCTGCTTCAGTCTCTCCAGCTTCGCAGCATAAGGGTCCGGCTTCTCTTGATCTCCAGGGGTTCCGTTCGGTGTTCCATTTTGTTGCGGCTTGTGAGTTCCGGTGGGCGTCGCAGTGCCCGCAGTTGCAGCTCCGCTCCTAGATAAATCTCCGGGAGTACCATTTACCCCTTGGTCGGTCGACGGATGGCCGTCTCCCATCAACGCTCCCATACGACCTTCGACACCTTTGATTTCTCCCGCTTTACTCATCTCTTCAAGCAATAAACCATTGGCTGATTCCACAATCCCAGCACCTCTCCTACTTGTGCCAAACTTGGTTAAAGATTTCTCGTTTTCCTCCATCGGCATGGGGTAACCAAGTTCCTGATCTTCAAAGCGTACGACTAATATCGTTCCATCAAGCGCTGTGGCGAATAGGTTTTTTCCATCAGGACTCCACGCGAGATCAGAGATCGCCTTCGCGGATAAATCTTGAGTTATAACAATGGGACGCGGGTTGATCGTAATCCAGACACTTAGGGATTTGTCTCCACCAGCACATGCGATTACTGTCACAAGCGTGGGGCCGGCGTTTCCTTGGTTATCAGTTGCGCTTTTGCCCGGCGGGCTAAATGAATATAGTCTTGGGGAAAAAGCACAGACTTCAACTGGTGCTTCATGGCCAATCAGGTTAATATCACTATCCCAAGAACCGCGATTTATGATTGCAGCTGCGCTAACAGGTCCATTGACGGCATTCGCGGCGGCAATATGGGTTCCGTCCGGAGACCAGGAGCAACGTCGAAAATAAGTTGTCAATGGAGAGTTCACAAACGGTGCTTTAACAGTGTGTTCTAAGACGAAATTTTGAATCTGGTCGTGAGCAGTGGAGTTTGGACTGGGAGAAGTAAACCGAAATATCCGTATCGTGCGGTCATCACTTGCAGTAGCGAAATATTTATTTGCTGGATCGAAAGTAATCCCTTTGACGTGACTTTGATGGCTTGGGATGGTCTTCAGCTTCTCAAATGTATGCCCGGACCACACCACGACCTTAGAATCCAAGCCCACAGACACCAGTATGGAGGAGTCCCATGACCATCCTAAATCTTGCACATCATTGTCATGGCCTATCAACCTTCGTATGGTGCGCCAGTTCTCGACTGGCGGAGGTTCATTTGTTCCTATGAACGGAAATTTTATCAGCTCTCCTATCCGCTCCGAGACCCCAAAATCCTCGAGAAAGCTTACCGAAAGTCGAAGTATGTGAGGGAGGATTCGGTTCATGCACATATACACAAACAATCTTATCATCTGCGCCGGAAGCGAGATATTTCCCGTTGTGAGAGAATCGAACCGCATGGATAGTACCCGAGTGATTGCTCAACGACGCCAATTGCTTAGGTTTATCTGCATACTCTGGGTCCACCGCATTGTAGATCGCGTCCGTAGACCATATCCTAACGTAGCCATCTGTATCTCAAGTTGACCATGGGCCGGTCGTATTTGTTAGCTATTGTCCACTACCAGAACCGGAATGGAGGATGCGAAATATAACATCGAGTCGCAAGAAACAAAGGAAAAAAAAAAAAAAAAGGCGCGCAGAAGCCCATCGTCGCTTACCTCCAGCGGCTGTGACAAGTCTTTTCCCATCTGGCGAGACGTCGCAACTATAGACTTCATAATCCTTTCGGTCACCTACGTGAAAGCAGAGTAATGGTCAGCTCAATGCTCCAAGGCAGCAAGAACCTAGAAACCATTACCTCCGTGTGTCAGCCAGACAGGCTTGATAATATGCATTTCAACGCTTTTCGCCCGATAGTTATTTGAGCGTGGTTGGGTTTGAATTCGGCGTGGTGGCCGGAGCCTGTGATCACTGGATATTCAGGGAGCGAACTGATCACGCATGGCAATGCGGGATGGTCTTTGGGAGCGAAATTAAATTCGGTTGGCCAGTTGTCCGAGTGGATAATTGCGAACGAAAATAAATCAAATAATGAGACAAACCAGATGGTCAAAGAGCCACGGTTATGACTGAGGCTTCGCTGCTTCGCGTGGTGTCGTCGCCGATGATCTGCAGGTGGTGGAAGGACAAAGTTAACTAACTCGGCATGCGTCGTTTAGTTGCAGATTGGTTCGCTCACTGATTACATGGATACGAAAGCTTAGGTCCCAGCACAACCGGGAAGCTTAGTGCAACCTTGAGGTTATCAAAATAGAGTATTCATACAAAGATCGCCTATCATACACTTTTGGTATCGGGCAAGTATCCCATGCAAACCCCCCTGCCATCTAGAGACAAATGATTCTTCTTTTTCCGATGTCGACGAGCCGTTTGTTACGCGCATCCAGGACCAGAACGCCGGCAATTATGCTGAGCGGCGAAGCCAAGTTTGGAAACCAAATATACCGAAAACGCTAGATTAAAACACATGACGAAGTGGATATCAATTTAGATTAGAACTCATGGCCTCCTGCGGTGACTCGTTTCCTCGAAGGATTCCAGGACGCTTTCGGCAACCTCACTTTGTTGAGGAGCAGGGGAATCAGGCTGTTGAGTGCTCTGAGGGGCTGCTTCTTGATGGAGACCACGGTCTGTCTCAACGCTTCTGCGATCCCGCGCTTCCTTTTCACCTGTCCCCTGTGGAAGAATGGCCTTTGCGGCCAGGGCTTTAGCCTGGCCTTCATTGACCTTGCCATAGACAGCCAAAGCGCTAGCTATCATGCCTCCCATGTCTCCAACGTTACCCGGAACCACGACTGCAGTCCCTTCCCGGGCAAGTTTTCCAAAGGCATCAACATACTTCTCGGCAACAGACAGACTGACAGCTGCCTGGGCATTCTGTTGACCATCCTCTATGGCCCTTGCGATAGCATCAATTCCACGGGCGGTTGCATCAGCCTTTAGTCGGATCGACTTTGCTTCACCCTCTGCTAGGTTAATCTGCTCCATTTTTAAGGCTTCGGAGGCCAAGATCACGGATTGTTTCCGACCCTCTGCGATGTTGATTGCGCTCTGTCTCTGACCTTCAGATTCCAAAATTTCAGCTCTCTTGGATCTTTCTGCGGTGACTTGACGATGCATAGCCGCCACAACTCCTTCAGGAGCATGGATATCTCTTATTTCGTAACGAAGACATACCACGCCCCAATCCTGCGCGGCCTCGTTGATGGCTTGAGAAATATTCGCATTAAGATTAGCTCGTTCTTTAAGGACGTGGTCTAGAGTGAGCTGGCCAATTTCCGAACGCATGGTCGTCTGGGCCAATTGAGAAATCGCGTATTCGGCGTCTTCTACACCATAACTATAAACACGACCTTAGGTTAATAATTCCGCTTCAACGCCACGGCGGCTTGTCAAATAAAATGTAAAGATAATCGCATACCTAGCCTTGTACGCGTCAAACACTCTAGTATAAAGCACTCCGTCCAGCTCCAGCGTCACGTTATCGGCTGTGATAGCATTCTGACTTGGTATCTCAATCGCCACTTCCTTCAAGCTCTTCACATAGGCAATCCGGTCAATAAACGGCATCAGAATCGCCAATCCCGGTTCTAAAATCCTGTGAAATTTCCCCATCCGCTCCACAATCCATGCCGTCTGCTGCGGAACAAATCTAATAATCGTATTTGCGGGTAGCGACTGACGATTGGAAAAGTAGGTTGGGGGAACGGAACCGCCACCGCTAGAAGCGGAGAGATTGAGGAACGAGTTATCTGCGGCAAGACCTCGCGAACTGTTGAAGTGCCGTCTTGAAAGGCTCCGATTCTGGACGAGGCAGAGATTGGCCGAGGCTGCTGTCGGCCATGCTGGAATCGTCGAGGGTCGCCAAAGGTGCGTAGAGCTGGAGGCGAGCAGCCTCCTCGACAGGATTGATCCACGCGCCACCTCCATACTGAGCAGACTGTAGGTTGAAAAGAAAAATTCTTGTCCAGTAATATTTGTTGCTAAAAGCCTGGAATGATTGCCGTCGCGATAATGCCGTCAAGGTTGGCCCCAGACACACGGTCACATGACTAACCATCAAAAACCGTACAAGCGGCGGTGACGAAGGTACCAGATAAACAATTTACTATTATATAAATTTCTTTTTTTTTTTTTTTTTACTGGGGCCTATATGATAAAAGCTACGACTCAGAATTATCCGCAGCATGCAGACTTGATCCTCCATAGTAGGTCACGGGTAATCCATTATGAGTCAGAACAAACAACAGATAGAAATGGACGGGAGTTGGATCGAGAGTCTCAAGCTGAGAGAAAGGAAAGGTCACGAATGAAAACTAATGTGAAAATACGATCAGGGAACATCGATCTTGTAACAGACATAGAAAGACAAAGGCATAAAGAACACACTAATCAGAAATGAAACCCATGCCATCATGGTAAGTGCTTTTTGAAACGCGTCCTTGGACAAAAATTGGGAAATAAACATCAACCTAAGACCCTGACAGACATGCAGCAAACCGTAAAATCATTAAGACCAAATTTTTAAGAGAAAATCAAAACAGCATCCTGCTATTCCATGAATGTCCCTTTATCCCGCATGAGCCATTGTGGCCAATGCTCGGCTGAGTCGAAGGCCAAAGAGAACGCAACGGCAGCAGGGTCATGCGCAAAAGCATGACATTCCATAGACAGCGGAAGTAAAGATCGAGGAAAATGAAGTGAGGCGCCTGTCAAAGGTCCGAATCGAAATGCCGAAGAGAAAAATGGTGAAAAAGTGTAACCCCAGAACTTGACCAAATGAGATTTTCCGTTTATAATGCAATATTTTAAACGTGACTTGTATTTCCTTAAAAATGAGATATTTTCCCTTTTTTTTTTTTTTTTTTTTTTTTTTTTTTTTTTTTTTGGGGCAATCCGGGGTATGGGTGGTGGGTCATATTCGTAGAGGGAAGGGCGAAACAAAATACTGAGGTCGAAGTCAATTCTATCAGAACAGCAGGATTGATCTCGAAATTGGTGTGATATAGCGGACAAATCGACATGCGCATCTCGGAGAAAATATCACGGCGACTGCTCACTAGAGGTAAAAAGTCTGAATAAATCGCTCTTGACAGCGGGCACGGTTATGCGAAATCGGATATCAGGGCGAGGCTTGCGGAAGGATGAACATTAATAATAGAAGACCGTTCTAACTGAAAATTCGATGCGCAAATTAAACCTTCACAAGACAGTTAACGTTCCAGTTCGGCTCGTAAATTGTCGTCAATCAAACCATCGATTTTCTTTCTGCTTCTGAGGTTAAACGCGCCGTTCCTCCATGCACATCGAAGACGTTGAAAAGCGGGCCGCTCCTTATCGCCGGTTTCCGATTTCACAAGCGCGATAAGATCACGAGCAACACCATCACCGATCAGTCTGTTGCTTGAAAGAACGCCATCATAGAACTTGATGAGATATCGAAGGCCAACGGTAGAACTTCTAGACGAAACATCATCAAACGCCAAGCTCCTAAACTCATTGTACATTCGAGAATTAAAATTTCGAACCAAGAAGTGAGACCAAAATTGATAGAGCACATCCATATCCACAGGAGTTTCACTCAAAGAGTCGGATAGACGCTTCTCAAGGGCCTGCGTGCGGAATACGGTGTAAGACTCGTGAACAAGACCTGTCGGAAGGGATTCGATGGGAGACTTGTCGTTTTTAATCCAGAACGTAGGCAAAGGACCGCTTGCTTGCTCAGAAGACTTGATCAACGAGTGTGACTTTGGTAAGCAGGCGGATTTCCTTCGTCGATCCACATCGGCACTAAACATCATTAGCAAGTAAACAAGCGATTCGGGATTGACCTGACCAGTACCTATCTGACCCGGGTGAACTTCCGTGAGCAACTAACGGCGACCGATTTTCTGCATTTAATTGCCCGAGGGCTGCTTTATAACCGTCAACAAATCCATTGGAGAAAGAACGAGACGAGGGCCCGAGAAAAGGCGACTGAGCTGGGCTGGGAATTCCAGGCTTACGCACCACAATCACCAAATCCCCGATTTGCTCGTCTGGAAAGGTATTTTCAGAAACGGGATCTCTCTCACTAACATTTTCATTCTGTGTCGTCGGAGGGACCAGAGGAGAAAATTCGGCTGCAGTGGAAGACAACTTGACAGAACGAGCGGGGGCTTGGCTATTGGCAGTGTCCAACGACGGCGCACTTGATGGTGGCGATGTTGTGGAGGTAGCATGCGTGGCTCCGTTCGTAAGATTAGAATATCCATCCTGTTGCACAGTCATTCCATTCTCATTGAGACCATCAAAATTTGTGGAAGGTGAAGTTGTAACTGGCGGTGGACCTTCATTCTGAGCTGAAGGGTCTCGCATCTCCATGCTTAGGACCCACTGATCCCATTTTTCCCTCTTGCGGACACGATCCAAACCATCCTCGCTAGGTCTATAGTCAACGTTTTTCAGTTGGCGGCAAACCAGGCGAAGAACGTCCATGTCCTCAGTTAGGGACTTAATGCGCTTGAAAGCAGCGATAACGCTCAAAAGAACGAAGCCTTGAGAATCCATGTGCTTTCGAAGGAATAAATCTTTGCAAAGGTTATCAACCGAAAAGTAGTATTCCCTGAAAATTAAGTTAGCAGAGTTCAAGAATCAGGGCCACTTACAAACTTTGACATACAATTGCATCGAAATCATGCTCATCAAGGAATATTGCTCCATATACGGTTGATATGGGACGGCAGTCATGGGACCCTGGGGAATTTGGGGGTATCCATACACGGAAGTGAGGTCGGTCTGTATCGGGTAAGGTAATGGTCCATAGATCGCGGGATTGGGCATCGAGGGCGACCGCAAACCCATTCTAGCACTGCCCTGGGATCCGTTTTGGGGGCCCGGCTGTTGCATGCGGTGTCGGTCATTGCTGAAAGTGAAGTTCTTAGGAGTTGAGAACGGGTGTTGTGGGATCGGAGCGCTATGGAATGCTGTATTTTGTGCACTAGTATAATTAGAATGTCCACCGCGTCCCCGGTAGCTGCCCCGGCCCCTTTCAGAACGGGACTCTCCCCGATGTTCTCTACCATAGTCTCTCTCCCTGTGGAAATCACCTCGCTGGTAATCACGGTCTCGACCAAAGTCCCGCTCCCTAAGCGCGAACGAGTTTGACTCTTTGAAAGGGTCTGCAGAACGCGGGCCGCTTTCGAAGCGTCGTTCTGCATTTTGGCCATAGCGGGAGTAACCTTCGCCGTGCGGCCCGCCCTGCCTTGGAGCATGGGTGTGAGGTGCATTTGACGACTCCTGAGACTTACCGAATGATTTGGAGTCTTGTCGTTGCTGGGATGATTCAAAGTGTGTAGTTCGGTTGCTCTCCGGATACGCCCCTTCAGCATTTTTGAGTTTGCCATTTTGTGCTCCGTCTGAGTGGGAGCTTTCTCCATCAAATACGGCGTCTGCACCATTTAGTTTAGCTCCTTGGGCAGACCTGGAATCACCGGTCGCTCGCCGGTCTAACTCTCGGTTAGAAAAACCCATACCATCAAAGCTGAAGTTGGATTTCTCACCACCAGCATTATTTCCATGGATTTGACTGCCGCCATGTGCACCACCCTCCCTGGATCCTCTTGCAGCTCTGCCACCCCTTCGAGCGGCCGGTGGTAGCGGGGTGGAAAAGACTGCTGTAGGCACATAAGGCACAGGCATCCACTTTTCCTTTCCGTGAGGTCGGGAGCCAGCGGGCTTTTCTTTATCAGACCGTTCTGTTTTCTCGACCTTTCCTTGCGCCCTTCGTTGTTCCTCGCCTTGCGCAAGTTGTGGTGTTGGCCATGATGCAGTGTCCGCCATTGATGGTAATGGCTCAGTTGGATCAGGCTCTGTAGCAGACCGATGCGATCGTACGTTATTCTTTTTTGGAGCTATGAAAGGGTTAGGGTCGTATATATTATAAAGCGAACGAAAAATGAATAAATAAAAATAAAAGAAAAACAGGTAGTCCGATAACTCACCATCACCTGCTCTCTTCTTCTCCCCGAAAGACTCAGAGGACTTCCTCCTGTTGCTACCCTTTGATGCGTCTGGACGAGCCTCAGAGCCAAACTGTGCGATAGAGGCCTTCGGAGCAAGTTTGGGGAGCGTACTCGCTGGCTTCAAAGCCGCATTGGCCTTGACTTTCGCTTCTTGGGCTTCACGTCTCTGCTGCCAAATGTTTACAGCAGGAATCGGGGCTGCCCTCAGCTCTTTCAAAGGCATGCTGCCTTTCTCCGACCCGTTTTCCGAAGACTTCTCTTTGCTTCCTTCTGGGGTTTGATTGGGCTTGTCAATCAAAACAGAAGCCTGGGATTGCTTATCCCAGGTAGAATCTGATGACCCGTTGGGCGTAAGTGACATATCGTCCTCTTTGGGTAACGTGTCAGTGGATGCTGTCGCAACACTCGGAGAAGATGCTCCCGAAGAGATGTTTTTGGTAAGGTCCCGTTCTATTCCAAGTTTCTGTTTCCCAAGGATGTCCGTAGACTCATTAGAGCCCGGTGCCTGTTTCGAGTCCTTGTTGTTGGAGCTATCAATCATCTCGACCTTTGTCGGTTCATTCGCCGAAATCGTCGATTTTCCTTGGTTTTCAGTGGTTGACTGAGTAGGAGTTGAAGAAACCAAACCCTTCGCGGCCTGCGCATAGGAAAAAGCGGGCATGTCAGCCGCCGACTTTGGTGTCGGTGTCGCCATTTGGAGACAACTCAAGAGGCTGAGGAAATCAAGCTAGAGGTACGAGTTGGATTCTACTGGCGTTACGGCGCGGTAGCCAGTAGCTGTCCCTTCTAGGCTATGCCAGTTGCACGCCCCCGTCACCAATCTAACAAACAAGAGACGACCTCCACCAGCGAGCTGCCCCACCGATGGCAGATTATCCCACAATCAAACCAACAAGGCTTGTATGGATGTGGCGATGATTGCTCGGGGATATTTGTGGGACGACCGATCGCGACACGGAACTTTGCGAGATACCGCCCGAGAAATGTTTCAAACGATAAAAGTTAAAAGAGTTGTATGAGCTCGGGGCCGGAAGGCATCGATAACAGACGCTCGAGTTCGTCACAACAGGGCAGTTCAAAAACAAAGCTTTTAAATGACTTGTCCAGTCCAACCAACGGAAAGTTGGTGCGTGGAGGTAGAAAATGGACGCACGTGAACCGCCGGACGAGACAGCCTTACAAGCAACGGCGGGCGACGGCAAAGTCGAAGGCGCTCTTGTGTGGCCAGGAAGTCAGTCGACACAGAGGTCTAAATGACTCTATTCGTTGGTTAGTTAAAAGCACACGAGTATCGCTACGGCCAAGGGAGAGAATGCCGCAGAGCCGACCACAGCACAATAAATCTCGCAGGACTTTCGAGGCTGGAAATCGATGGCGTCAAACAAAAGTGAACGTGATTGTACGTGTAGACGAACCAGATTGTATCTTTGTCAAGGATCGAAGCCAACAAGGACGTCGGATACTTGACAAAGGGGCGGAGGAAATGGAGGATGTCGAGGAATTGAGCTCCTTGGAGATGATATGGAGGTGTGTGCTAAAAAGTGTGGGATGTCAAGGGAAAAAAAAAAAAAATAAAAAGAGAAGTCGATTTATTACATACGCATGAAATGGGACTAGTGCGGGTTTAAGCCTGAGAGGATCCAATCTTTCAATACCTCAGTGCAATCACCAGCGCGAAATACTGTGCGAAGATGGTTCTGTCTGAACAAGAAGGGAACAACTTCAAGTGGAACAAAGTCAAGGAGCAGGTGAAGGTGATGAACACATGAAAGGTAAGAGAAGAGGAAAGGAGATAATATCAGAGAGAGAGAGATGAATACAACAGGTCAAAGGCACAGCGAAAGTGAGACGCAAATGAGTGAAAACACCTATGTAACATCACTACTAAAAATACACCTCTGTTACAAGTAACAAATTCGTGGGCCTGCCCGTTAAGGGCGAGTTCGAATCCAAATCGAACAGGGCCACTCATAACTGAATATTCAACAGTGAGGGATGTAGATCTCTTGGAAATCAAGCATCCCCCATCGCCAGAACTACAAAGTGATTTAATCTCACGGAGTTACATTGGGCTTTGATGAAAAAGGCCTCCGGTGAGATCCCTTCGAGGATGAGAGAGTCTCCATCTTGTAAACCTGTAATTATCATAACCAGCCTGTAAGTAATGTCTGTACAGTACAGTACCCGCCTAATTTATTACACTCCGGGTTATGCCCTGCTTCCCCACATGTAGACACACCGAGAGAAGGCCATTTCTCCTTTGCTTCTTGAACTCGGTGCCGTTTCTTCCCTCTCCACGAGTAGTGGTTGTCTATGAATCGATGTTGTTGGTCGTCAATCGGGCCCAAGCCGCTGTTCAACCACAATGCACCAGGATGCAATCGATCTCACATCCGCATTCCGTCGCGAGAGCATCCAAAGACATGGATGAGAAAGCGCGCCGAAAGAAGAAGATAAAGCCAGATAGCCTAGTTTACATACATATGTATCCAAGCAAAAACCCGTGCCAATCCCGCCTGCTGCACTTGTTCCTCGGTCGGCCTCCTCAGCCTGATCCCGTTTGCATACGTACCGCACATACCTATGATAAACTACTGTATTGTCACTCAAGATGGGTTCAAAGAGCACGTCAAGGGGCTCGTCTGTAAGTATTACGGGAAAAGCAAAACCTGTCTGTCTGCCAGCTCGACCCCTCCATCTACCCAAGCCACGACGGAAACCTGAAGAACCGTCAAAGCGTCACCGGATTCCTGAACCCAGCACTACATTTTTTTGAACGGCGTTCCATCCCGAATGAGCTTGTACGATATACCCTCGGAAGCAATATCCCCGCTTGGCTGACTTTTACGGGTGCATATCCTTTCTGAATCCGGTTCAAGCCGCGGGCATATCTTGACGATATTAACCAGGGGCTATTTGCGCGGAAAAGCGACCTTGGGTATCATATTCGCGTTGTTTTAATGGATGCTACGGCCCGGAATTATAAATGCATTTTTCCAGTGTAATATTCACAAGGTGATGGAGGGTGGAATTTATACGACGCTGACTTGGGTTTCAAGGGTATGTAATCTATACGTAAGAGGTATTACATACTGCCGCTCTGCACTCGGCTGATTCCCGTACAAAACCCGCGCATTTTTCTCGAGCGCTGACACCACGCCCAATTATCGACGTCTTATTTTAGTAGTTTTGGCCAACAGCAGACTCTATTGGCTACTCATGGGCTGGTTTGTCACCCTAGGGAAACGCCTATTGGCTTATCGATTTTAATTCATGTCAGTGCGTTACACTGTTATCCGTTTTTTATTAAAAGGAAACTGATAATTACCGCGCCGTGCAACCGCCCGTCCTCGACAGGTCTATCACCAATGCCGGACCGTAACCAGTACTTTCTCATTACGATGCACCTCGCCATCAGCTGGGTTTGAGCTGATATCGATCCGGGACAGCAGCCTCCATACAAGCTTCCGGCTTAGGCCTTCTCGAACAGGTATCTTCTCCAGCGCGTCTGTTCCGTTGAAGTATTTTGTAAAAGCATTCCAGTATCGATGGATCGATACTTCACCTTCAAAATCCTCGCTCTCGTTCGCTCTGTCGGCCAGATGGTCGTCCGGAAAGCGGGATATGATTTCATCGAGCCACCTTGCCTCGAGCGGGGACGCCCGATGCGGCCGGAGAATTAATGACGAGATTTGTGCCGGGTCGTGTCCCTTCTGGTGCCCCTGGAAATGTGCAAATCTTTCTTGAACAGGGGTGGCATTGCTATGCTCACTGTCCAAAGACGATGATGATGTCGATGCGCCGTCGTCAGTTTGGGGCTCATTTACTCTAATGACCGTAGCTGTAGAAGAAGCCAGTTCCTCCTCTCTTTCTTTGGCTTCCTCACTTGCGAGCGCTTCCTCAACAGCACTCTTCAGTTCTTGGTCCACCTTTATCCAGCCAAACGTGCGAAGCTGGGTGACCCAACCTCCCCTCATCAACCACGCAAGAATATCATAGTAGATACCTTTGTGGTCTCTGCTGGGAATAAAGCTGGCATAAGGCCGTGGTGTACCGCTTAAAACTGCCAGCATCTTAGGGAGACTGGGCATTGTCGGAAACGCCAACTCATATGCTGCTGTCGCTAACCCCAGTTTGCTCAAGTCACAATTAGGGGAAACGATGTATGTGTCTTGCTTGTTGAGCGGGGGCACAGCTCGAGCTCGGCGCCAATAAATTAGGTGGGCTGCAAGCACTTGAATATCGTTTAGCGGAATCGATGAGCGCGCGGAAATCTGGGCGAATGATTTGGTGGGCTTTGACGACCTGATATAATGAGCTAATGGTGGCCCTAGGGTGCCCATTGAAGCTTCTATATCCTTCAATATCGACGCTTCATCGCTGAGGAGAAGAAGCGCAAAATGTTTCGCTAATACCTTGCTTGGACCAGAATATTCCATTTCAGTTACTTCATCCGTAGCTGAGAGGCTATCTGCGGTAGTGAGCCATAATCCCGGGTAGGCGGGCTCCATGGGGCCAGGGAGGTACGGAGTAGATGTAAGAGGAGGTATCTGAAGACTCATTGTTGTATGGGGGGTGAGGGTGATAGACGCGATCTTCGAAGTTGATATACTTCGATAGATGGTCGCAATCGCCTGTGCCAGAGAGGATTGTGACAATAGCTCCTCATAAACAGATGATAAGGAGGATTCTGGTTCGTCCACATTTGCCAATAAGCATGGTACATAGTGCAGCGGAGCTAGGAAGGGAACATACTATTCTCACGACCCTTCTCCTTGATATGAAGGATTTTCTGGGCCTCTTTCCAGACATAATTAGCTGTCGCCTGTTCGGATTTTAACCCCTTTCCAAATTTCTTAATGACGTTGTCGTAATTCTCCTTGATTCGCAGATTGTGCTCCAAAATGGGCGGATTCATCACGAAGACAACATTGAACATTGTCATAGCATCCTTAGTTCCATCCGTGACAGAACCATCCTCGTCGGGATGGCTTTCTATTAATGACCGGCTGGGCTCTTCGTCATTGTCAGATCGGCCGTCGACATTAGGATCGCGTTCAGATTCAAGTTTCTCTCCACCGTCCGCATATCCACCCTTTTCAGATCCCAGGGTGGGAGCCGTATCCAAAACTGAATCTCCTGCTCTCGTCTTCTTCTTTTTCCTCTTCTTTCTCCACGTTCCATCCTCCCTGACAAAAACTGGCCATCCCACGAAAGTGAGATCATTGACCCCGACCTCAAATCTTCTCTTGTGCCAAGAAGACGATGGACACAACAGCTTCTCCCACACATCGGTCCCCAAGCCCAGGAAAGAGTCCCATGGAGGGTTCTCCAGTTCATGCGAACGTTCACTTCGTCTGCCATCGCGTGGAGTCTCAGTATCATCTAGCTCCGAGCCTCCCAGATTTGATTTCCGCTGCTGCGAAGCTGCTTTTGTTGAATGGCTTCCGGACGATAAACGCCGAACATTCGTAGGCCGCGGAGAACCTATCTTTGGGGTTTGACTTAAATCATCTTCATCAGAACTGGAGCCCTCTTCGTTATCACTTGAAGGACTGGAGTCAGAGGTTCTTGGGCTCGGTTTAGTGCGCGAGTTGCTGCGAGAGGGGGCGCTTGCGATGGAGGGATTAGGAGGATAATGATATACGAATCTTGGGCCGGCTCGGGAACAAGTAATGAGAATTATCGCGACGAGACATGGATCTGGGGGGCGTACGACGGAGGACATTGGTTCACATTATTGAAAGAGATAAAAGACTTATATCTGGAATCCAGGATGAGACAGGGAAAGTGAGCAGTGGTTTGAAAGAAGTGATGGTACTGGAGTGCATTGGGCGCAAGCTTAAGCATGCGTTCATTGAAAGAGAACTACCACATTCCCACCCTGACTCTATTAAAACAAATTTCCCTTTGAAACTCTGCGGGAGAAGAACAGAACAGAATGAGAATAGATGATTAAAACATGTCTATAATACACTTTCTATGAGAGGAATTGCCCTTAAATCAATAGCCGAAATCCATCCATGCAGAACACCATTGACTCCACCGTATGCGCTTTGACAAGATTTATATACAAAAAGACACAGAGTCATTCATTCACAGCTTCCCCGCCATAGGAGTTCGTTCTCGGGTCAAGTATCCGGAAATCCAGATTGTTCATTTTGTCGACGGTGCTTGTTTCGTCTTTGCCGTCGTCTCGGGCTTCTGCTCCGATTTGGGCGCATCATCGTTAAATTCCAAGCCCAAATTCTTGAAATCGTCGGGAGCCATCAGGTTGCTATAGCAAGTTGCAAATCTAGTGAGCATTTCGTCCAAACGAAGCTAATCGGCAGATTATCAGCGGCTGGCCTGAAAAAACGTACTTTTCCATCCGACAGTTCAAGTATCCTTTGGCCAGCTTTCGACATCTTTCATCGTTGACGCCGCCGACCGATTTTAAACAATGTAGATATGATGCGATCAAGTATTTGCATTCTCCTATGGTCAAGAAACGTGAGAGGTAAGCAAGGTGGAGTTTCCACCACTACCGCGGGTCGAAAACGTTCCACGCGCGGCAATAGTTGGGACAGGAAGAGGAAAACGAACCATCATGATCAAGCGGAAAGCTACCCCGTTCCGGTCTATATTGGCATTGCATTAGCGGTCGAGCACACAATGATAGGGAGCGAATGGAGCTTACGGTGTCGGCTTGATATTGATGGATCGACCGCCAGGACTTCCGAAACTCATGATTCACAATCCCTTCACAGCGCAGACAGTAAATAGCTAAATATCCGATGTCACGGTCAGTGTCGATAAATTGCCGCTTGTTCTCCCCAACCTACCTAGGCTTTTTCACTCGAATTCGCGGAATTGGGATCATTTGCAAACACGGCAAACGAGGCAAACATGACGCTCCAACACCCCCTGCATCCTATTGGCTGCTCCTGATACAAATCAGTGCAAAATTGCTTCCACTGGAGACGGTCCCAGTGCAAACAAGCCTGGACGGCATGTGGAAGAGTCGATCTCTCTCATGACCCCGGATTTTGTCGAATCAAACAGTGAAATGCGCCTCCCGATGATGGCATCCGGCACGACAATCGGAACATCGGGTTGAAAAATCTCAGCCAGCATCTTTGCGTAGCGATTCCATCGTTAGCATCCAATGATAACTAGTCAATATCCGGCGACAGAATAGTTTGCATCCCTCTAGCGATGACAAGGTGGATATACATACATACGGAGTACAGGCTCAAGTATTTCTCATGACGTCGCGGACAAACCTTGCCGTGGGAGAGCATTTAAATACATAAATAAACTTGAATTCGTCCCACATCTTCTGAAATTCAAGCTTAGTCCATTCCCAATCCGCTCCTACCGGTGAAGCTCGAGAAAAGCCATACGCCCATAGCCGCCATCCAACCCGAGAAAGACCTCTCTGGCAACCACACTACCGGCCCTAACATGCCTATGTTAGTCAACCCTCGCATTTTGCCGCCCATATTTCCTTGCCTTATCTATCATCCATCTTTAGTTGCCAAGGCCTTTTCCACTACCGCCGCAACTAACATAAACACCCAAACCCGTGGCAGGAAACTTGACGGGAGCTGCCAATGCGGCGCCGTGGAATTCACCCTCCAATCCCATACGCCGGTTCCGTACCAATTATGCGCCTGCAGCATATGCCGGAAAGTCGCCGGATACAGCGGCAGCGTGAATCTAGGCGGTATTGCGGATAGTTTAAAGATCCTGAAGGGACGGGACTCTATCAAGTATGTAACATGTCAATGCTTCCCTCGGGGTGTTTGAAGTGGCGCTAATACGAATTTCTGGCTGGATGGGATAGGAAGTACAGGGCCATCAAAGATCGAGGCCAGCCAAACGAGTCCCTATGTTCAAGCGAACGTAGCTTTTGCTCCAATTGCAGCACTATGCTCTGGCTCTGGGATCATCATTGGCCAGAGCTGATTCATCCTTTTGCCTCCGCAATTGATACCGACTTGCCAGTGCCGGATGAGATGGTATGTATTCTGGAAGACTCTAAGCCTGCGTGGGTAAGGTGGCCCGAAGGCAAGAAGACGGTCTATAAAGCATACGGTGACAGCCTTGAAGACTGGCATAAGAAGAAAGGATTGTTCGTGGATTAGTTGTTGGCAAGACATAACGAATGGTTCATTTTCAACTTGAGAGATACGTGTACATATAGGCTGAACATTATAATGCAAACAGCATCCAAACAAAAGCCACGATGAACAAACTCTCCAGCATCGTCAATAGATATTATACGTCCTAGAAATGGCCATTAGCATAAGAAACATCAAGGAAGTGACATAATTTCCGATAAACTTTGATAGAAAGTAGGTGTCAGTTCTCCAAGGTGATATTTTGTTTCTTCAAAGTGTGCCTCGGTAAGAACACAGCGAAATTAAGAGTTCATCATGCAGGCAGGGGCGAGTGATACGAATTGGGGAAGGAATCCAGGCAAAAAGGAAAGTATTTCCGGAGTACATACCATTCTAGACCATACGCATAACCTACTAATATAATCTTACCTAACCACGCAAAATTGGTCAGTGCATCATTCAGAATCAAGGCTTATCAGCAAGACACAAGATAGGAAAATGCAATATCATCTAAACTCAGGCTTTTCAGCCGTCATGTTAGCATCAAATGATTACTATGCTCGAGAAGGGATTTTGAACCATACCTCATTAAATCAGAATTTTCAGTGTTATACGTTCATTCCCCAACAATTATGCCGGGCTCAAACAGTGTGAATAATGTTCATCATGTAAAGATGATATTGCTTTTAGGGATCTTCAAATAAATGCTACCGTACCTAAATAGTAGCTAGTCAGCATAAAATTCTTGATGCAAAGATCGCCATATATGAGAAAGGAATCCATGCAATGATCAGCTGACGAATTTTCAACAAGCCTCTCAACTGCCAGCCAACCGCAGAGTTGTACGGTCTGCTTTCTTCGATGACCGGAGAAGAGGGCAATCTGTCCGCCCGTTCGTTCAAGTATTCCTCATGAGAGAGTGTAGAGCCGAAACCGGCGTGGGAATGAAAAAGCATACCTACAATGGAGGCCACGTCAGCAAACCCATCTATAGCCGATCAAGTATAAGAGTTGCCTCAAGAGAGGAAACATAAAAGTAGCACAAATGTATTTTTTGATCAGACAAGGCTGAAACTTGATAACATGACAGATTCCACATGGTGATTAAGTTTGAGGAATGCCTTTGCATGTCGTAATAGTCATCATAATCAAGGGGAATGGGAACAGGCGTGTATGGGAAAAGTTCATACCTTTTGGTCAATGAAACCTTTTGAGTCGGTCCAAAATAGGAACTTTTCTTGTCAAATTTCCCGTTTGCAAGTCAGTTACCCGGAGTAAAGACAGTAAACGAATATAGGAGAAGAGTTGATCCCAGTTCAGTGTAATTCTAGAGATAATTGAGTTCCGTCATGGATTATAGGATTTGGATTGTTCGAGAAAAGAATCATCATACAGAGAGACTAGGAGTTCACGGTCAATAAGAATTATACACACACCTCATAAATAGCTAAGACTATTTGATTCCGATATAGCCAGGTTGGACACCTCAAAACATCAAAGGCCGAATAAGCTGTTGAGCTGCTGGTGAAGAGAACAAAAAGGTTGAAAGAAAATTTTGTGTGGACGAAAATTTATGGTTGGCGGTGCGCTGCGGCAGACGCGAGAGCCCCAGCACGCAACAGGCTGAGTCATCAAACAACGCTTCCCCTTTTTCGAAATATCGACATAAAACTTTACGGAACACGGCCCAGAGAACAGAGAACAAGAATTTACTCTTAAACCAACCGATTACAGGCGAGAGGTTTACAGAGTACCTCGCAAGGATATTCAGATTTGCAAGAGCAATGGATTTCCATCATTAAATCGAGTACACCAAACCAAACAATTTACACATAGGGTATAGAATAAAGTCAAACTTTGTCCCTTTCACCTCAGAAGACCAAAGATCCATCACAGCTCAGCCCAGAAGTTGGAAGTCAAGAAATAGAAGTCAAGCCGTTTTATTTACAAAGCAAAGGCAAGACCAAGGAGACCAGCAGCACCCGCAACACTGGCAGCAATGGCACCAGTGGCTCGGGGAGCAAAATTGTCGGAAGTTTGAGCAGGCTCGCCAGCGCCGGTGGCCTGAGGGCCGTCTGATCCGGTGATACGCGCAATTCTGTTGAGATAGCTCTTCACATCATCTGGAAGATCCTCATACCAGCTTGGGGTTTGACCGGCTTTGAGGCTGCTGTAAAGAGCGCTGTTGAATTCAAGAGCAGCAGTGGGGTTGGCTTGGATGCTCTCGCGGACGTCAGAGGGGATAGCTGTTGCGAGAACGGACGCAATGCCTGGTGGTGGAATATATGCAGACAAGCTCTTCAGGCCCGAAAGATCCGTTGGAATCGCTGAAGTGATGTCATTGATGGCAGATGTGCTTGTTCGATTGTAAGTTGGACTGGAGATGGACGTGGATCAGAGAAGGGCGTTTGGGTACTCACATCTCATCTAAATCATCTCTCTTCTGAGCGGGCTCAGGGGAAGCAAGCGCAGTCGCAGAGAGCAGGAGAAAAGCAAGTGATTTGAACTGCATATTGACTTGATAGGGGGGCTTTCTGAAGAAAAATAAACTGGAAAAGGTTATGTAGAGAGAGATGTCTTGAAGCTCAAGTGTCGAGGAGATAGTTCACGGTGTTAAAAGAAAGAAATTTGGATCCGAAACAGGATCCTCCATCTCGGGGTCGTGTGCAATATATAGCATTGAGCCTCAGGGGGCAATCGGAAATTCACGACAGTCTGAGCTTGAAGGCTGATCGTCATCTCGAGTTTTCTAAAACTCAAAACCCATTCATGTTGCGAGGACTTTTCTTTTCGAATACAAGGCGCAAACGAGGATCAGCACTGTCTGCCACTATTGTCCCGGGACTCCAATGAGCTCCTAGGTGTGGATACCATGAACCATCCCCGACCACGCCTATTTAATTAAATTTCGTATTTCCTATGTTCGCTCAGCTCATGTCTCTCCCGGCTTCACTTTCTACTGCGGAGATCTCACTTCTTGCACACATCTTTTCAGCGCGGATGAAGGGGTTCTTAGCGCACCTAAAGGCTTTGCGCTTTGAAAGCGGTGACGTTTGAATGGGCTGAGTTATCGCCACCGGCCTTTTACCTGCCCATGGACAACGACGTGGTCCCTGAACGGCCTTGGCGGCCCTTGGTAGCTGAGCCGCGACGCTTTGCCCCGATTTGGGTTGTAAGAGGGAAAAATGATCCAGTTTAAAGCTAGCGTTTCGTCTGGATGTTCTTGTCATGCGGAGAATCCATCTGGCGCAGAATCTTATGCGATGCGCCCAATTAAACCTCCCGACGCTGACTCTCGGGCTCGGACGGCCTCCGCTAATCTTGCGGCGGAATTCTGCCCCAGAAGCCCCCTCAGCCACACCATGCCACGGGTACCTAGCTGGCTGCTGCTTACTCACTGATCAAACAAGCAAGAACGGCGCATTCCAATTTATGGGCCACGGAGTGGCCGCGAAGTTCAGGTCTTTTAAAACAGTACAGTCCTATCTCTCACAGATAGATCTCATAGCACTGACAACATAACACACCCCCCCCCCTGTTTTCCTCATTTTGGTCAAAAATGTTCTTCATCCTCCGTGCGGGCGGTGGTTTCCATCATTCGTTCGGTCTTATCCCATCCAGCTGATGTTTCCACAAGGTTTTGGTTCGAACCATCCCAGAGCCCATGGCAAAGGGCCTGGAACAGCCGTTGGCTATCCGGTAGGGGGTTGATGAAATCGATGATCTGAGACATACAGTGTGTTATAATCCGGATTAGTTACCACTAAACTCACTCTTTGCTAAGATGCATTTTCTCTGGGCAACTTAAAGCAGAGAATTCATTGTGTCGTTATTGCAGCAAATGCATAGAAAGGTTTTGGATTTACCACCCTTGATTCGCTCATTATAAGAAAGGAATACTCAGAGTTGGGTTCTCACTCAGCTCTCCGGACAGATAATCTAATTACCTACTACTCAGTGAGTTCCAAAGAAGTATCTGCGGACAGGATACTAGCTCTGTTACATGAAATAGTATGATATTGTCGAGCCCTTGGAGGAGTTTGCACCGACTCTGCATGATAAGAGGTTTGATGAGACTGGCCATGATTGGTAATATTTATTGTTGCACTGGAGGCCTTAAATCCTGGTAGAAAATACAGTGTGATCTATATGACATAGTGTGGGGGATAGCACATGGACAGAGCTGGTGGATTATATAGCATAGTGGCGGTATGCATTGAGAGAAATGGGAGTTCTGCCTGTAAAAGGAATTATATGGCTGACCCTCATAGGAAATATATGGATGTGCCCACAACAACAGACAGTAGTGGGTTAGGAGTATATCTCAAGAATGTTAGGATGAGCTTGACCACATCAACAACCCAAACAGCATTTCCTGAAAACATACGGGCCGTTGCCAACACCTCAATACTTAAAAAAATGGGGTTACTTCAACACTCCGGCCCCAAGACAGCTCTGTTTGCGAGAAAATCAGAGATACAGTATCAATACACATATCCAGGACAAATAAAAATGGTGATCGGTTATGGTGCTTAGGCGGTGATCAGTATTTGTGTTCTTCACTTGAGATACTGGCTAGCTCGAGTTCATCAATAGCATCTGCGCTGCCACATCTAGCATAATGATCCATGATGATGGGTTGACCCGATATCTGCTCTGCATCTCTGGCTATTTCCTTCCTTCTCTCTTGAATATCACATCAGTGAAACATATGTGTCAACACACGTGCAGTTTGGGAAGTGTATTGCACATGCCATGTATGAAAACTTTGCCCCATCACGGGTAGCATGTGTGCTAGTTATATTGCTAAAAAAATAAAAAAATAAAGAAAAAAAGAAAAAAAGAAAAAAAAGGTAAATGGGTAAAAGTTGATGAAGTCAGTCTCATCTTGATGTTGTAGGCTCACTGGCAGCTGCAAACTCAACAGCTGATAGAGCAGCCATTTTGCTTAGCTATTCCATAGCATTCCGCCGGGTGTAATCACAATTAGTGGCAAGTTAACTAGCTGGTAGAAAGAAGGGTTCAATCCGCAGCAAATCTCCAAATATGTCCGCAAGTAGTGTATTGCTGCGCTTCCATGTGTCAATTCTTACAATAGGGCTTGTATTTTTGAATCACTCTGCCATGCTTATGATCTAGCACATTGAGCCATAAATCAGACCAAAACGCTCAGGAAGCAGGGAGCACTGAATCGAAAAAAAGTATGCAACTGTTCTTCCGGCCTAAAGACAAAGGTTTGCAGATGATCCTCCACAATGAAGTGCCAATGGGACCCTGTGGGCACAGGAGAATTCGTGATCCGAAGCCGCCCAACAGCAATAATGGTTGATCACTCTGCATACCAGGTGCAATATATTCAAGAACAGGTTCCAAGTTCCCTGCCCCCAGCCGGTTTGGCGAACAATTTGGCAGGCGATAAAAGACATCATTGTCCATCCAATAGAATTGGCTTCTTAATGTAGAAGAACTGTGAGAATTGCGACAACAATTCTTAGGTGGATGTATGACAGAAAAGGTCCCGGCAGAATGAAGTTGAAAATGCTTGGTTGGGTCTAGCGGCATTTCGTGGGTCCGGTCCCTAACCACATTTACCTATGGACGGTTCCACCAACAGTGAAGTTGGCAACCTGCATAAATACCCAGTTTCTCGCTGCATAGTACTTGCGGGCGCTAGATAACGGCAATCAAATGTCAAGCTCCCAGGCAGCCAAGTTCTGGCAAAGATGAAATCATTGCAATGACAGACCAATGTGCACGTCGAAGTCTTGCTTATTTGTCACTTCATTCAACAACAGAGGTCTGATCTCTTCAAAAGACACAAATTGTTTGTTGAATGCCCGCATTTCCGCCAAACAATTAGCATTAAGCGTTAGCTGATAG
Organism: Coccidioides posadasii str. Silveira; assembly: GCF_018416015.2. Lineage (NCBI taxonomy): Eukaryota > Fungi > Ascomycota > Eurotiomycetes > Onygenales > Onygenaceae > Coccidioides > Coccidioides posadasii. The sequence goes on along the minus strand of NC_089410.1, from coordinate 1,231,373 downwards.
AAAACAGGGGCAAACTTGCTCCAGCTCTCACTGTCACGTGCGATCTCAAGGCGACTTTTATTTAAAAGAGATTCGTGATTGTGAACTGGCTGATTAAATGTATCCAACTTGGGGTCTGGTCTCGACTCTCGTGGATTTAAATCGGCCGATCTAGCAAATATGTGACCAGCTGGATAGGTATTTATCTAGCCAAGTATAATTTTGATGCCTACGCCACCTTTGGACATGTGTCCGCAAAATGATACTGGAGTTATAAACCGACAATCGCAAAAACGGGTATGGGGATATAATCATTTTCGGGCCTTTTTCCAGGAAAGATAACCCTTTAGTCGAATATTTTTGGCCATCTCGGGGGCTGACTGTTGAGCAACTGAGTGGTACAAAAAAGTTGATATCAATGGTTGGGGTGGAATGATGAAACCACGCTGGAAGGAGAGTTCAAAGGATCTAGAAGAGCTGAAAAGAAGGATAAATCTAATGTTGTCAAGATTTGATCCTCATTCTGGATGTTATTCTAACATTGTTCACCTTCCAATCAGAACCAGCAGCTTCAACATTGCCATAAGGGACACTCCTCGTCGGATTCTGCAGCTTAATTTATCTTGAGGATTATTTATTGTCTTCCGGGATGCCCGTAGGCCTCCATATGAAACCAAGACATCAAGTCTATGATTATCTTCTCAATTTATTCACGAGAGTATTATGGCTTCGGTGCAATAGACAGCGGCTTCATGGCACATCAACGGGGCACTTGGCCACAATTTCGATTATCAGGCTTCTGATTACCGCAGGGAGGCATCGAGAGAAAGTCCTGATCGGTATATTTATCTAGAGTCTGGCCTTCCCAAGGGCAAAGAGCAACGGCCGACACGGAGGCGAATCTTACCCGATCAATGATGGCGTTCCTGAGAGGTGGCCATGCTTGCGCATATAATCCGCAACGCCTAAACAGGGCTGCCACAAAACGACATAGTTTGAGCTTACTACTCCATGAGCTTTTTGCGATAACATATGCCTTTCCGATTGGATTTCCCTGTTTCCTGTGGCTCCATCACTCCAAGGTTCCAGGTTTTCCCAACTTGGTTCCTGATCACTGACGTTATTCATCAGCCATCCTTATCTGAAAGTAGCTTTATATATGGGAGTTGTATATACTTCCATAATGAACCTACATACCTTCTTATATATGTTGCATGAATTGAGGAGCTATTTCTTGGAACCTTATACCGAATAGGATCAAGTGCTGTTTTACTTGACACCATCATGGCGAGTCGTCATACAACCTTCAGGCTTAACACAGGAGAAGATATTCCAGCCATTGGCTTCGGAACGTGGCAGGATGAAAACGCACAGGAGGATGCCGTTCTCACTGCTCTCAGTGCTGGGTACCGGCACATCGACACCGCTGCGGTGTAAGTGCATACAATGCCCCTAGACCTACATAGCCGGAGGCAAGATATTAACAATCAATGGGTCAGATATGGGACAGAGAAAGCTATCGGGAGAGCTCTTGCACGAAGCCGACTATCTCGGGATGAACTCTTTATTACCAGCAAACTGTGGAATAACAAACACCGTCCGGAAGACGTGGAACAGGCAATTGACCAGTCGCTCAAGAACCTAGAAATTGACTACTTGGACTTGTACCTCATGCATTGGCCAGCTGCCTTCGCACCTGGGGATGATATGTTTCCAAAAGATAGCCAAGGGAATTCTAAAACAGTTGATATTGATTATGTCGACGTATGTGTTACACCAGGTATGATATTGGCAAGTTGCGCTAAATATCATACTAGACATACAAAGCGATGGAGAAACTCGTTAAATCCGGAAAGACTAAAGCTATCGGAATTTCAAATTTCTCAAAAGGGGAAATGGAAAGGCTGCTTGAGAGCTGCTCCATAGTGCCGGCCGTAATGCAGATGGAGTTGCATCCATGGCTACAACAAAACGATTTCGTTGAATGGCTCAAAAGCAAAGGCATCCATGTCACGCAATATTCATCCCTTGGAAATCAAAACGAGGTATATTCAGGCCGCGAAAGGTATGGAAGGCTGATTGAGGATCCAACTCTTGCCGCGATTGGGACGAAATACGGCAAAACAGAGGCTCAGGTAGCACTTGGTACGTGGTTTTAGCATACCCTTTTATCAGCCATATGGACCCCTTACTGACAGAGATGTAGCATGGGGAATTAACAAAGGCCACTCTGTTCTCGTTAAGTCGAAGACACCTCATCGCATTCAGCAAAACTTCGAGTCGGATTTTGAACTGAAACAAGAGGACATGAAGGCCATTGAGAATATTGACAAGAAGCTTCGCTTTAATGACTCAAGCGCCGATTTTGGCTATAACTTCTTCGTGGGTTTGGAGGGCAAGGAGAAATAAGCTCTGGATGGCAGATATCAGGAATAACGAGTTATTATGTATCAAGATGTCAGTTATCCGGTTGCCGTGACTAGAGCAACAATTCTTCGAGCCTTGGCACCAATTTGTGTACCAACGATATAAATGAAGCGAGATTGGAACCATGACTCCTTTGCAAATGCAAACGGATATTCGATCCACCGGGCCACAAGCAAGTAAGGGTGTTATTTATGGACTGCTAGGCTTCTCAGGACGCGTCAAGTTTTCCGTCATTCGGTGCCCTGATAATATTGACTGTTACAGCAACTATTATCGAGAGTCCTAACTGTGAAGTTCCAGGACCGAAATGTGTTGAATTGACAGAATCTACTCTCCTAAAGCACAAGTGCATTGCACGCAATGGCAATTTTGTTTTACCTCAATGACCACCGGATATGTCCGTGATCTTATATGACTTGTATCGGTCGTCGGTTGCATCATCCATTTCGTTACAGGGCGTGGGCCATAAATAACACGCTTAAACCTGTATAACTGACAGCTTCTGAAATGTGGAGCAACGGCTCATTCAGAAAATTGGGATTATTCTGCCCAACTTAAGATCTTCCCATCATAGATGGTTTATAACGAGTCTGATAACGCTCCAAGTCGAAGGACCCTTCGTACAGCTCGCTGCTTTCCGGATCACCAGCCCATATAAACACGCGACAACCTTGGGCGACGCTGCCATCGTCTAATTCAACATCACAAACAGTCCATGTATATGCCCTCGTTTCGTAACTCTCTAGCCGCTGAAAGTGATCAAGACTCTCAACGGGGTAGACCCTTCCTTGGATCTCGGAGCCCTTATGTGGTATCAATGTCGGATAGATATGCCACATCTTCATTCTATAGTCTCTCAGCTTAGCAGCCTGAAGCGGTGGGGGAGGCGCTGTGAGACTGAGCACCACCTGGATAACGTCGGTGTCCATGAGGGAGCCGTAAACAAACAGAAGGGTGGGAGAAGACCATGGTTCCGGGGTTCTACCTGGCTCGGCTGATGATGGCATCCTGAGTATCGTTGTTTGTGATAAGCGATTTGACCGTCTGAAACGCGTTGATTCCTGAGTAGCGAACACTGGAGCCGAGCGCTGCTTGTCTTGTCGTTATTGCGCCTCAATCCGATACCCAAAAGAGCTGATTTGGCTGCGAAAGATAGATGACGGACAATCTAAATACTTATTTCAGTTGAATGGCAGGATATTGAGGGAATCAAAGTTAAACTTACCAATGTGAACCTTAGTTGGGTGGCAGATTTGAGTTGAACGGTGTGAAGCTACCTTCTTGAAGCTGGTACGAATGCAAATTCGAGTCGACGTGAAAATGCTCCGCCTGGAGGAGCCACTCTGTATTAGTCAGTTATGTATGTTGCAGATCCAAATTCCACCCTTGCGTTCCTATCAGGACGAGATCAGCTCTGCATAAGTAACTAGTTAGTTACTTTGTAGAAAATGCTCTCAAATCTGGAAAGAGTTTCAGGTTTGACTTCATATTGACGGGACATGAGCCGGCGAGCGCAAACTATAACGGGTTCCCGTGTTTTATTAAGCGCAGGGCGGGAATGCCGAAAGGAAGCAAAGATAACTAAAGTATGGAGTACGGCGGTAGATTGGAAGCGCCGCCTTGACAGCATGTAAAGTTCGACGACAAGATTTCCACACGGCGCCAGAAGCTTGAGGCATCCACTCGTATCCTTGCCCAGGGCTTGGAACATCCTCGAACTTTGTCCTTCACTCACTTCTCATGTATTGACTCGACTACCACCGTCTAACTGCTTCTTGCTGGTGCTTCATTTGACAGAAGCACGGAATACTTTCTTCATCCTTGAACAGATATCCCCGGTTTCCCCGTATTTTAGGATTCCACTCCCTTTCCTGCCAACATATTGACTCCGGTTTACTCGAGCATCGATGCCTTTTTGCCGTTAACAAATGGGACCAAAAGTCTTCCATCGAGTACGTTCCTCCATGAGTTCTACTCGTGACCTACAAGCGCCCTGGGCGAGACCGCTCTCAAAGCGGCTGATAATTTCATATGTCGTGGACTGGATATTCATATTGTCCGTGCTGTTCTTTTTTTCGCTATTCGGCAGACCTTATTCTTTTTGTACTGAATGTCTCGATTAATATCAATTTCACAGGTTCACTGGAGCTTTGGGCCGTATTGTTAAGGTTGCCGAGCCTAACAGGAGACCATTTAGTCTCACCGATCAGAATATATCTTACCCATTCGCTGTTCATGAAAGAGTTCCTGTAGCGACTCTTATGATGGCCAGCCTTCTTGTGCCGGCTGCCGTGATCGCTGTTTTCAGCATGCTTATTGTCCCAGGTCCGGCAGACAAACGCGCCTTCGGCGCGGAGGCATGGCGACGGAAATTCTGGGAGTGGAATGCAGGATGGATGGGCTTGGGTGTGGCGTATGCTGGCGTGTACGCAGCGACGGAAGCGATGAAGGTCATGTTTGGCAAGCCCAGGCCCGACCTACTGGATAGATGCGATCCAGACTTGTCGAATATTGCGGCGCACGTCATCGGAGGCCTGGGTGGTCAGGTTGCTGGTGCCCCTTCGCTCGTGTCTTGGACGATCTGCAGGAATACCACGAAAAGGCTCCTGAAAGATGGATTTGTGAGCTTCCCAAGCGGCCATTCTTCGAGTATGTGAGCGATCAATTGATTTTTTCGTCTAAGATTTGAACGGCTAACCACTGCATTCTTAGTGTCCTTTGCTGGTTTGACGTATCTGTCACTATGGCTTTGTGCTAAGCTGGCTATTACAATTCCGTTCTTGTCAGTCGCATCCCTTCAGGAGGTCGAACAGCCAAACCTCAACAAACCCCCTGTGTCGCTTCGAAACCGGGGTGCAGCACCACCGACTGTTCTGGTTCTTTTAGTTTTTGTGCCTATTGTGGCAGCAACATATATAGCGTCTAGTCGGTGGGCCGATAGCCGCCATTTTGCCTTTGACATCCTCTTCGGTGCTTTGTTAGGCATCGCCTTTGCATGGCTCGGGTTTCGCTTGTATCATCTCCCGTTAAATTCAGGGCAAGGGTGGGCATGGGGTGTGAGGGACAAGAACCGAGCATTTTTTGGAGACATAGACCACACGAGTTACGCAGCTGACAGGGCACTTTCAACCACGAGGAATGCCGGTTCGTTCTCACCGAATTCCGCTGAGAGAAACAGAGACGAATTGTTACCCACGCCGGATGAAAGGCCGAATGGGAGCTCGACTAATGGTTACTGAGCAGAACTTCAGGCGACTGCTTGGCGGGGATGTTTGTTTTGCAGCTTGGAACGAATGTCAATGATCTAGATACCCAATGAAGTAGCTATTCGGACACATATATTACTATAATTCAAACTGCTTTATTATCAACAATGCTCAACTCCTCTTCCTTAGTGCCAACGGCCTTTGGTGCTCAAACGGTGCGAAACGCAGTCACAAAAAAGGTATTCTATACCAGGCATGGAGTATATATGTGCTTTTAAGCATTAACATGCCGACTGGAAGATGTAGATCGCCTTCACCAAGGTTCTAGACCATCCAACAGTCTGTTCTTGAAATCAAAAATATCTAGCGCCTAATATCAGCGGGATAAAAGGGGGAAAAAGGTACGCCCACTTCGCCGCGCCCATGCACTGCATATTTAGTTATCCAAGGGCGTTTGTCGATCTGAACAAACAAAAACGATCACCATACCCATCACCTCCACCCCCCAACCCTCCCTTCATCCCACCTCGCTCTAGCATCCCTCCTAAACTCCAACTTCGCACCTTCACTCCTCAACCGCCTCACCCACTCCACGACTTCTCTCTCCCCGGCAACTCCATGATGCTGCAAGTCCCCATCCAAAAAGCTCTCTTCCACCGCGCGCACGACGGCCTCCTGCTCGGCAATCGCTGCCGCCAGTCTCTGATACAGCGCCTTGGGTGACCAGGGTGCCAGGGCGGCGTCCATTTCCGTTTGTTTTTTGCGCCAGGAGAGCTCGAGGGATTGGTGCTGAAGGAGGAGGGTTTCGGTGGAGGCGCGGAGGGCGGCGAGGTGGGATTCTAGCTCGAGGGCACGAGTGGCGAGGGATTTGTTGGATTCAAGGAGCGTTAGGAGGTGGGTTTGTGCGGAGGGGTAGGAAGGGTGGGTATTTGCGAGGGCGTTGAGGAGGGTGGGATTAGAGAGAATGGATTGGAGATCTTTTGTTCTGCAGGGAAATTGGGTTAGCTTGTGAAGTACGAGATGGTTCAGGGGCGAAGGAAAATTGCTGTTATTTCTTTAGGGCACGTACGATTTGTCTTTGAGGATATCTGGAATCCATCCTTCGTCAAGGCCTGGAGGTTGTTGGAGGTTGCGGGGAGAGAATGGGCGATTGGGCGGAGCGTGACTTGTTGAAATGCTTGCGTCTGCCTGAGACTGTAATGCTTCCTTGGGTGGTGTAGATGGAGCTGGCGATGGAAATTGTTGACCCAAAAGGGGAGTGCCTCTTCTGCTTGCTTCATGACTTATTGGCTTAGGCGGTGGAGGAGGTGGTACTCCTTGTAGTGTTTGAGTGTGTTGCTCGTTGGAAGCGGAATATGGGACCGGTGAGAGTGACATTCTTAAAATGCCAACGGGCAAAACGAAAATCAGTAACAGTATCCCTCAATTGAAGTTCTGGTGATGGGGCTGCGAGTGGCAACGCAGTTGCGGATGCGCAAGGCTACGATTTTAATATGCGCCGGAGGAGCAAACGCGAATAGTTTAACTATGATGTCACCTGACGTTCGCCAGACACGAATAATTCGAGGGCATTCAGACTCGACTGCTTTACAATTTCGGGGCCTTGAGGACGCAATGACTATTTAGGAATAAATAAACCTAGGTATATCTAGTTTGACATCGCTTCTATTTCCTAGGAACGCCGCACTCTGCCAAAGTTGACATGGGACCGAGCCGGGCTCGCTCCGTTTTGAGTTCTCCGCAAATGTTCTTAAACGGTGTAAGCTCGTTATGAGGAGCAAGGTGGGTTTCCAATAAGTCTTATAGCCCTTGGGACGCCTCTTCGCATCTATAGGCGAATGGCAAGCCTTGGAGCGCCAATTTTCAGCTATCAGGGCGATCACTCGTAGGTAGCATGTAAAAAAGCCAGGCGCCGCGATTATTTCGGCATGACTACCATCCAAATTATTGTTGCAATGGTTAAGCACAGGTGGACGTTCTTTGCTTCTGAGACTCATGCCAGCGTTAGGAACGGGATAGCGGGGTATTGCAATTGGGTGATATAGCAACCATATAATATCCATGCGCCACGGAGAATCGCACGCGTGTCATAATATTCAGTCTAACCGCCGCCGAAGGTCCTTTTGTTGAGTTTCCGCATTGACACCCCTAATCGCCTCCGTAACCAGTTCTCGCAGTTCCCGTTGGTTCTCCTCGCTGTGGAAGTTTTCTCTCGACGCAAGCTCCTCTATTCTTCGCTTAAATTCCGGGTCTGGAACATCCGCATCTCCATTGACAGCTGGCTTGGTCATTGTGCCAAAGCTCACGGTGACATTCGGAGGCAGCTGTTGGCCCGGGCGAACAAGGTTTTCGGCGAGGTTGCTCACAGGGGTTCCTTTTAGATATGCTGCAACTTCTGGAAAGGAGTCATCGCCGAGAATGGCCTCTTCTGCCGTTAATCCATCGTGGTTCTTCACAGTCCGATCTACCCCAAGCTCCTCCACCAAGCAACGTGCTATCTCGACAGTCTCGGTAACGAAAAGGCAAGTTTCTCCGTCTTCGTCGGTAAGGTTGACGTTGACTCCAAACTCCTGGACCAAGGAGCGGAGTAACTCTAAGTGTCCGTACGACGCTGCGGCGTGTAAAAGAGAATAGCCATGCTCATCCTGTGCAGACGCGAGCGAAGGGTTCGATCGAAGGAGGGGTATTAAGGACGGGGAATTCTCCGCTGCGAGGATGTACGGGTTGGGAGTTGACATGACTGCGGATGGTTAAATAAACTTCAACAGTCTGTATCACAGCTGATCGTCGAGAATGGCCAGTATTTGCAGCAATGTCAACGCCTGTTTGCCGTCAAAAGAAACGCGAAAAAAGGTAAAAGACTGCAAAGCGGGGAGCTGATTCAAGATTAGCGCTAGCCCACTAAGCTGCACTGCCACTAGCGATGAGTCAGACCTGGCCTCCAGTGTTTTCCGTGTTTGCATTCACAACGACCGACTTTTATTGGCTGGGACCATCGCTTAATCAGCAATGTTTACGCAGCAGTTGAAATCTGAGCTTGAACATGCGGCATCGAAGAGGGACAATCTCGCCGCCACTTAGCTTCGGTTAGGCTGCATTCTGTGACCGGGATCTCCTCATCCGGGCTGCCAGTTCAAGCTTGATACATCGTGAGTCAGATTCGGCTCCTTGTGCCAAAGCTAAGGAGGCTGTATATATAGCGTCCAGGCGACCTTCAACCCCGAGCAGCCCCGCGCAATCCAGCCAGGGACTTCAACAGTAGCGCCTGGAGGACCCCAGCGTTGGCCTTTATAAAACAAACGGAATATATTCCGTATCCAATCTCCATTTTATTTAGCTTTCTGAATCCTCTTCGCCATGGTGCAGCAAGACCCCCACGAAGTCACGCAGTTGATACACTCGCTCCAAGCCGCTCAAGGCCCAAAGAGAGGAGGAAAGTCGTTCTCATGCAAGAAGTCAACTTTTCCCGTTAGCGGGTCGCAAGGCACTACGGTTGATTCCTGGAAATTTCGAGATTGGGATTACAAACGAGACGACCTTCCTACGTACGCCCGTGGCCTCTTCACGACGAGAACCAGGAATGGTACCCCCGAAATTGCTATCCGAGGGTACGACAAATTTTTCAATGTAGATGAGGTGAATCTGACGAAATGGGAAAATATCGAAAAGAATACAATTGGGCCATACGAACTGAGCGTGAAGGAAAATGGCTGCATCATATTCATGTCTGGCCTAGAGGATGGCACGCTTCTGGTGTGTAGCAAGCATTCCACGGGCCCAAGGCAAGACGCCAATCTCAGCCACGCAGTTGCGGGACAAAAATGGGTGAGGCGACATGTCGAATCGGTGGGAAAGACAGAGAGAGAACTGGCGCTTGAGCTAAGAAAAATGAATGCCACCGCTGTGGGAGAATTGTGTGATGACAGCTTCGAGGAGCATGTGTTGGCGTACGATGAACACTCTGCTGGAATATATCTTCACGGAATTAACTATAACGTGCCTTTCTTTGCTACCCTTTCTGGACCTGAAGTGCACAAATTTGCCGACAACTGGGGTTTCAAAAAGGCACAATTTGTGCTTAAGAATGATCTATCCGAAGTGCGAACTTTCTTAGAAGGGTGCGCAGAAACAGGCTCGTGGGGCGGAAGGGATACCGAAGGATTTGTTGTCCGATGCAAAATGCGTGAAGCCCACTCCGGACCCTATGTTGACTGGTTCTTCAAGTATAAATTTGAAGAACCGTATCTCATGTACCGGCAGTGGCGTGAGTGCACTAAAGCGGTCATTTCAGGGAGGCCACCAAGGTACAAAAAGCACGTGAAGATTACAGAGGAATACCTACAATATGCCCGAAGGCAGCTCCAGATGAATCCAAAACTTGGAAGTCTCTATAACCAAAATCATGGTATAATCGCAATGAGAGATGGATTCCTTAAGGAGAGAGGCCTCAAAGGCTCGGATATCATTGCTATGGAAACTGCTGAAGGAGATGTTGCACCTCCTATTTCCCAAAATATTGTCCTTGTCCCTGTGGCTTCTATCGGCTGCGGAAAGACAACCGTTGCTCTTGGACTTGTGAACCTTTTCGGCTGGGGTCACATCCAAAATGACAATATCCAAGGACGAAGGGATCGAGCAAAAAGATTTGTCCATCAAATAAACAACGCACTAATTAACCATAAGGCTGTGATTGCGGACCGCAATAATCACCAAAAGCGTGAAAGAAAGCAAATCATTGAGGATATCCGCTCGATAAACCCTGATGCGCGATTCGTCGCTCTCCATTACGTCCACGAGCCAAAAGGCAGGATGCTAGATGGTATTCGGAACATCACTCGTCAGCGGGTTCTCGAACGCGGGGATAACCACCAGACAATCCGTGCGGATAGCAAAAGTCCTGAGGAAATCATAGGAATTATGGAAGGATTTTTACAGCGTTTCGAGGCAGTGGATACGGAACACGAGCCAGATATCAATTTTGACGAGGTAATTGATCTAGATATTGCAGCGACTTCTCGGGAGAACCTTGAGACTATCGTATCTGCTCTGTACAACGCATATCCAAGACTGTTCGATGGATCAAAGCCGTCTGCGTCTGATTTAGACCTGGCCATCGACGCAGCTATGAAAAACTATACTGTGGATGTCAAGCACGATCTGACCTTTGGTTCCAAAAATCCAAGCCATCGTCAACCGCCTTCTAACTCCGGGCAGAATCAACCGAATACTATAAATGGAAACACGATCGAGAAGCTTTTGAAAAGAATTGAATTCTTCAACATATCTCTTCCACAATCAGAAGTTAATAGCTTAGCCGCCTCTCTATTCCCTCCCAGCACTCCACCAGAGATCTCCAAGCTATACAACCACCTCAAAAATTCCCGGCGCATACAAGCATCCTTCCACGTTACCCTAATTCACAAGGCCTCTGCGAAAGACCGCCCAGATATATGGGACCAGTACAAAGATCTCTACAAGAACGCCCTACAACGACAGCTACAACAGCCCGACGGCCACACGAGAAACCCAACCCCCGCTCTCGGCGCTGCAAGAGTGCGCATTGAACGGCTTGTCTGGAATGACAAGATCATGGCCTTCGTAGCGCGCATTATGCCCGTTGACCACGACGAACGCCTCAACTCACATGTTTCCCGGGACATGGGCTCGTGGGAATGCGCGAACGATATTCCACACGTTACGGTTGGCACTGCGGCTCCGAACATCAAGCCCAAGGAGAGCAACGATCTGTTGAGGCACTGGTTGGAGCACGGGGCGAACGCGGAGACAGGGATCATGGAAGCTGAGATTCCGTCGGTCAAGGTGCTGGAGGGGATTGTGGGGGTTGTTTTGAGTCGTTCTTAGATGCGTTTATCAGGTTGTTTGTTGTGCCATGGGCAAGCTAAGCAAATTGCGATGATACTTCCTCCCTTTGGAATTTAGGATGTAATATGGCTTTTCCCGTATGTGCTTGGTCTCTGGCGCATGTTTTGTTTTGGGGGTTGACGAGGGCGATGAAAAGTGAACGGAGTTTCTTGTTCAGCGCCTCGACGGAGCATACTCGCTCTTGTCTTACTTTGTCTGTTCGAGCCGCGAGAAGCTAAGACAGGTCAAGAGAAACCCAAGTTAGTATGCGAAATTGTCGGTGTCACGAGCTTGATCTCTCGATGGCCTACAGTACGTCCCAACACGAGAAGTTACGATCGCCACACGAGCCCGTTTCAACAGCATGGAAATACATCATCTCTAGACACGGCTTATATGGCATTGTACAACGTATGGAGTATAACAAAGGCATTATTAAATGTCGTCCTAGTCGTTCATCCAGGCTGCCACCCTTCCCGTTCCAACGCGAGTCGCAAGCCTTAAACCCGTGGTGCCCATAGGAAAGTAGCTGACAAGGTACCACACGAGAGCGACAAGTTGGAATATTGAGGATATGAGTGTTAAGAGGGTGGAATGGAGCTAGAGGCGAGGAAGGTTGTCAGATGAGTCACAAAAATGATCAGGGAGAAAAAAAAAAAAAAGGCCTAGGATGAGGAGGGCAGACAGTTGAGAGGGCTACTAAATGCGCCTAGAGAGGAATCAGTGTAGTTGACATCCCCAGAACGGTACGAAGGACCTTGTCGCCGTAAACGCGCAATGGCCGGGATGACGTCATAAGCCCAGGATGTAATGGAACAAGGCACACGTGAAGGTAACACATGTATACGTTGAGGGATGGTGTACCAAGGAGGATGGCAGTAAGGGTGGTGCAAAAGTTGCAGAGATAGCAGGGGATCCACTTACACCAACCGCAAAAAAAAGTGTGAGCCCAATAGACGCGAAGTAAGCAGCAGTAAATGGGAGCCGGGGTCCAGACAGGAGGTGTTTGGCATAAGTCATGGGCCCGAGGAGCACCGCCCAGGACGCAAGAAACAAAACGGAGCCAACGGACCACCTGCACAGCCTGGTTAGAGTGACACTTGACAATCCGGATGAGCATAATTTGAAAACCATCGAGCAATATGGACAGAAGGGTTTAACGGCGATCTAAAATGTAAGGGCCGGGGAAACCATGAAAGAGCTTGCGTGGCCTTTTTAGGGAGAGGGTATACACCATAAAGTCCAAGCTAGAATCTATGGGTATTTATGTCAGGTAGGGCCTTCTGACACCCGGTGCTGATCCCACGTAGTGGATGTCATGATGTAAGGGAACGGTGACGTTTTGGCGCAAAGAGAATAGAAAAGAATCGCTGAAGGTCCTTAGGGAGAGCACTCACAGGATGGCAAATTTGCGTGGAACAAACATCAACGCAGGAAATATAATGAAGCACATGCAAATTGCAAAGCAGACAAGGGCGCCGATATTGAATCCCGCAAATATCAGCATGCGATCCCATCGACTCACTGTAAGCAATGGAAATTAGTAATAGGCGAAGATAAGCCGATGGCCCTTCAAACCGGCAGCATCGCCGCTCAAATGCTCAACAAGCAAGACAAACAAACTCGTGAAACTTGGCAAGACGCAGGAACTGACGGGGAATCACCCGTAGCTCATCATGCATAACGACGATTCCTGAGAAGGGGGGGGCCACGGGACTCACAAGCAAACCACCCTTCCTCTTCTTCTCTTCGTGTGGGAGCTGGTAACGGCGCAGAAGAGCCTTCTGACAGATGAACATAACCACGGCTCGCAAATGGATTTAGGGACTGTAGTTTTGAAAGTATTGGTGTTGAGGACGAGCCATTGGTGGTGGTGGGCTCTGGCGCTCTCCGAGACCAGCCCAGAGAATTCATAGAATCCCGAAAAGACGCCGACGCCATGGTGTAGGAGGATATGCGCCCTCGTTTAATTAGGATTAAAAGGAAGATCTAGCTTGCTGCGCGTTTTCTGGTACCGGCTGGGTGGTTGTGAAGAAACTGCGGAAGAGGTTCCGAGAACCGGCTGGGGCGTAGTCTCAACCCAGGAGAGGCGATGCAGGGAGTTGCGGCATCCACGGAAGCTAACGGGCAGACTCACAGGGGGTTTTGGGTAGTTTCGAGCAGATGATACGCAGCGGAGCCAAGGGTTGTGGGATCACAGGTCAGATGACTCGGTGCCACGAGATAGGATTTCAAACTCGACGATTGGACTCTGGACGCTTCGAGCTTTCCCCTTGCCTAGTTCTGTTCTCGAACTCTGACGTCACTGGTATGCTGGAATATTGTTCTTCGGCCGCGACGATTGCTCGGAGCGCTTCGACGGTGACGGCTTGGACGGGTCGCGCTTGGATCCAGAACGAGGCGGTTTGAAATGGAGGGTGGTCGGGGCGGGGAAGAGGGAGGGTAGTTAGGGCTGTGACAAAAAAGGCTGTACAAAAGGCTAGAGCCCTACTTTGTACATCCACCACCCTGGAGATAAAATGGGTTTAAAGTGTCTATGTCAGATGATCATGGTTAGCTTTCTCGCTTGCTCGGCATGGGGCCAGCGGGAATATAAACCTGGGATGACGAAGAACAAGGAGTTTGCAGAGGAGGGATTGTTTCCCGCAAAAAAATGGTAAAAAAAAAAAAAAAAAAAAAGGAACAAAAGCCTACTGCGAGAACGTTGCATCTGATAGCCGTACCTCTTGTGTTCGATTAACCGAACCAAACGGGCTCACTCTGGTGCTGGTTGCCAGCTCGAGGCCACCTTGATCGCTGGATGCCGGCAGCCTGCGATGTTGGACGTCGGACGTGAGCTTGCTGCTGAGTCATCACGCCGACGTGGCTTGGCGGCGGAAAGCTTCTCCGCACTCGTATGGTAGACTGGTATTCTGGATACAGACAAAAGCCGGAGGTCAAATACGGCTAGAAATAGATCTAGGTTGCGCACAGACCAGACGCGCTAGCCTATCTGGGACTAGGACGGCCCGCTGCCTTGCTCGGTGGAGAAACAGCGCCGGCTCGCAGCTTCACACCCATCGGCATGCATCCCGACACTGGACAGGTCACAGCACGCAGCGATGACCTCCGCGTCGAAAGGCCGCCAAAGGACAGGAGCGAGTGCCATCATAGACGCACCCACGCCTGTTGCATGTCTCCGGTGTGGAGTGGGCTTGCCATCACCGTCACCACAGCCATTCATGTTGGATGAGCAGAGCAATTCTCTGCTTCACCAGTAACGCGCATGAATGTGACTGCCCCAGCCCCCTTTGTGAAACATGAGCTTTTAATCGTTTCCATTCTTTCTTGTTTGCTTGTCGAATAGTAACCACCTCAACGTCTGAAAATAAGTAGGGGTGTGTACTCCGTACGGAGTACTCCCTACCCTGTACTCTGTACGTAGCTCCTTCAAGACTCCGAGTTAATTCTGCTGAGATCCGGGGGGCGTATGCGGGGTAACCAGCGACAGACGTTCAGTGCTATCCGTCGCTCTCGCGTTTCTTTCTCTGGCTATCTTCTTCTTCTCCTTTTTTTTTAAATTTATTATTATAATTTCATTAATTTTTATAATGTTAAAATGTCGACCTCAACTTACAGGCGAATTCTCCTTTTCACCAACGATCATCATTCGCGCAGCCGGCTCTCTTGCATA
The DNA here is from genome assembly GCF_018416015.2 of Coccidioides posadasii str. Silveira. Classification (NCBI taxonomy): domain Eukaryota; kingdom Fungi; phylum Ascomycota; class Eurotiomycetes; order Onygenales; family Onygenaceae; genus Coccidioides; species Coccidioides posadasii. The sequence goes on along the minus strand of NC_089410.1, from coordinate 1,216,226 downwards.
CATCTCAATGCGGTCTTTCGAGATGATCAGATAACATCATAGAGCCCTGGTCAGTCCGAGATTCGTTTTCGGAGAATGGGAACGGGGATACCCATGGTTCATAATAGGTCGATCTCGCGGGAACACCTTATCTAAAAATCATCCCAAACTTTGCGATGCTGCCATGTGTAGCACCACTTTTGCTGTCTCCTCTTGAGTAAACTTCTTGGCTGAGAATTCGATGCGCATAATAACTCCTCCATCTTGATGACCCGCCGGAAGTGGTGGCGATTCAATACGAGGTGCTGCCAAAGTGACGCACAAGAACGTCGCTAGTAACCCATCGCTGTGGCCCCGTAGTATTCAACTTCGAGGTGTCCAGCTAATCTTCTACTTCTATGAATTATATGTCGCTCATCAATGTAGAGCCGTGTTCCCTCCCAGGACCCCCACGAAACACCCACCACCCCTCGCGGCGATATGCCGTCGATATGCTACGGCCTCAAGACAGGCATCGTTGCATTGGAATTCTTCACATTTTGACCCCATGTCGACTCCTTGCGTCGATCATTTTAATACATGGGCTCTGCATAAGATCGAGAACGACAACCACCCCCCTTGCGAGTTTGCCCCGGATATGTCTTCATACCTCCGGAACTTGAACCGCACGCACGCTTTCGTGCGCAAGATCCACCGGGGTCGGAAATATGTGTGTACATTCGGATCATGTTCACCCACATTGTCTGCAGTACTCATGTGTGTCTCGCTGGGAGTACAGTACGGAGTACATGTGTGGGACTTCTTGCCCCACGCCTGGGAGGTGCCTCAGCACACCTGAAAAGGGACCACATTATTCGTCCGTGGCATCTGAATCATCCCACCACCATCATGACGCGATAAATGACTGGCTATTCAATATTGCTCGAGCTTCCCCCCTTACATTATTATTATACAGCTCTATACGGAATAACTTTTTTTTTTTTTTTTAATTTTTTCTTGAGGATGTACCATTAAGCTTTCTGTTCCTCACTTTGCCAACTTTTTTTATGAACGCCTCACCAAGTCACATTGCCCTTCCCACTTAGAAGTTGGCTCGGGTCTGGCGTTGCTAATGCACTTTGGTGCGGTGCTTTTCGCCGACTCGAAACAATGTCTTTCCTCGAGAGCTCAGCTTTACTCAAAAAGTAGCCTTTGGGTTCGCCTCATCGCCCGTCCCACCCAGAATACCGGGGTCCAGAAGCGGAATCAAGATTTCCTTTGGCCTACTCTCTCTTTAGATATAACCTTGTGTAGATAGCTACCAACTTAGCATTTTCACCTTTTTTTTTTTAAAAAAAAAAAAGAAGGTCCACCAACCCGGGGGCTTAAAAAGGTCGTCAGCACTAACCGCGTGGACTGCATGATCAACCCGAGCTGCATGACTATCGTCATCACATATCAAATAGGAGATGCAGGACACCGTCCTCGTAGTCCATAAATGCCCGTCACCCTCGCCCCGATTAAAGCCCCTTGCTTTAATCCCGATTGTTCGAGTCTGACCTGAGCTTTTCCTGCGTGATTCGTCGCTGCGGCTAAAATCGAGTCAGCTCACCAAGTCATTAGTCGGTCTAATCCACCATCTGGTTGGTGGATATTTGCCGTTGTATCACTCACAAGCGCAGGCACCACTTATATCGCGCAGAGCCTTGTTGAAAGGAATTTTCCTCGCTGCCTGCCGATCTCATTTATCGAGTGTTTTCCGCGTCTGTCAACTTGAACCCGTCAACATCGTCAACTTCCGTCACGGCTCTCCTGATACATATTCAACGGCATCGCCAAAGCCTTATCACCACACGATCTCACGCTCTTCTTCCTTATCTTGTCGCTCGATGACCACTTCCCCATATACTGTCTGAGTATTAGGTCGTTTTCATCAAACATAGCTTTCCACTGCGATCTACTCGAAGCCCTCTCACCCTTAATGGAGGACCCGTCCCGGACTCGTAGAGCTTTGAAAATCTTTGAAAGGACTTTGGTTAGTATTTTCGTTTCCTTGATCATGAACTGCTCATTCCATTCGTGTTTGCTTTTCCCACTGTTATTTTTCTCTGCCATTTCGCCAAAGATTACACCACCAGGTGAATCCTGGTTGTTTGCACTCAGCTTCAAAAGTCGCCCTGGGGCGATATCTCCAACTACAGGGACCATGTCCGAGCGCATCCACCCAAGAACCAAACTTTCGTTTCTCGTTGACACTACCTTGCTGGAAATTGATCAAGAGAATCCACCTCTCGGCTTGCTGCTCTGGCTACTCTCTGGCCTGTCATCTGGGTGGGTCAGGGAGAAATTGCTTCGTGTCGCTCTCCCGTCAAGCGCCCCATCGCGAAACGCTCGTCGAACAAAGTTTTTGCCGCCCTTCTCCGCTCTGGGGCGGTGCGCCGGTACATTACAAGACACAACCGCCCGGTAAAATACAGCGTTGTACCGTACCATACCATACCGCCATTCTCCACCGCAACTTTTTCTGCCGTACCCTTGTTTCGTGTCTCTGTGGCCTTCTCCTTCCTCCTCCTGCCAACAATCCATCACCGACATCATCACCACCATCATCCTCGTCAACCCAATCTCTCTCGACATGGGTCCAAAATCCCCAGAGTAACTTCGCAATCAACGTGGAAGGAGATACTCGATCATCAATCAACCTCTGTCACTTACAACCTTCTCCTCGACCGGATTTTTCTGGTTACATCTCCTCTGACTCTTCAACTTTTTTCAAGCTTGCTTACCTATTCTTACTGAAGATCATAATTTTATTTTTTTTTAACACCGCCAATTCTCTAACATTTCCAGTGGCATAGGAACACACCACAATAGCCTCACAGTCAATTGACTCATTTCCCATTCCGCCTTTATCCTCTGTCATCGTTGAGCGATAGCCTTGCCCACCTCGTCCACGGTTTAAGCCTTGCCTCCCAACGACCTCGCTTGCCTTGACGAGAACTCTCGAAAGGGCTGGCGGGTAGGATTGGAGCTGCTGATTACTGTATTTCGCTCTTTGGACGTATTTCCGGGTTTAATTCTTTCGCAAAGGTGAGTGATCTCGCGGTTTCTATGGTGGCTGCGTGAGATATTGGTCCAGGCGCATTCGAGGTCGCCGAAATCGATATTTGCCGGCGCTTTTCTTTTGATGTCTCAGGTGTGTGTTGTGTAAGGGAAACGTCGGTGGGATCTCGCCAGTCGACGCTTTAGAGCCTTACGCAGCATATATGACTCTCCGGCAGCCTTGCTTTCCCTCATCACTTTCACACATAAATAGCTAACTCCTTGGTTGATTGATAGTTGAAGTCGACCGACTTCTTTTTATCAGACTCTCGATCGATCTCCGATAATTTTACCTTAACAGTCGTTGCCATCTATATTTGTTAGGCGAGCACACGAACAGAAACGATATCTTGTCCCACTAACACTTGCCGATACTCGGGTTATAATTCCCTCGAAGAAAACCAGAAAAAGAAACCCCCCAAAAAAAGGAACAAAACCATGGCGGAGGCTACGTTTATTAAAACGGAACCCGATGACCAAATGAACAATTCGAGTCATTTTATCATGTCTAACTCCACATACGGACTACCCAGTCCATCCTTCGGGAATCAGTTCGGAAACTCCGGAACGAATGATGGCATTGATCCCTCGGAACTTACCATGCACAATAGTGGCTTCATGTCGAATCCCTTCAGCTCGCCCCAGAACCTGTCTTCGAGTTTCAACTTCGGGAATTCTGGGATTGATACCGAAGAGCTGCTTGATTTAGAGATAAACGGACAGAACACGATACGCGATGGGTCTTACAACCTGGTTCCAGAGCAGCGACAGCCTACTGGAATCTCCATGAGCCACCAAGGCCAGATGTCCCACGTATTTTCGAATACACCGGACGGAGCCCCTATCAACAGCCCTTTTATTCGTGGTAGTTTTGGCTATGATCAGTTCCGGCCGATGCAGCAGCACACTCCTCAGGATGCCTCACCGCACATGAACGGTACAAACGTCCATTTTGATCAGAATTACCTGGGTGGAAAAACGCGTGCAAGCCTTCAGGTTGACAGGAACTCTGTGGATGCCCGAAGCCCCATGTCACCCAAGACTCCTGCTATGGCGGGCTTGAATATCGCTACCCCTGAATCCGGAAGCTTCCCGTCACAGCCCATAAGGGCAGTATCTCTACAATCCCAGCATCAAAAGAATATGTCGAGCCAGTGGGATGGCACGCCTGGTAGTGCTCAGTCCTTAATCGAATCTCCGATCTCATCGCCCGGACACCCATCCCACCATCTTGGAATTTCAGAGATTCTGAAATCTGGAAAACATGCTTCCCTCCCCACCAAAGTTGGCCACCATACGAGTGCGCAGCAAGCCTTGGAGTCACAAGAAGCCAAAAGGAAACGTCGTCGCGCCTCTCACAACCTGGTGGAGCGTCGCAGACGTGACAATATCAACGAGCGAATCCAAGACCTTTCCCATCTTGTCCCGCAACATCGCTTAGAGGATGAGAAGATAAGGAAACAGCTTCTCAATAACTCTTCGCTTGCCGGTTCCGTGGGCACCCCCGGACTGAATTCGACGAATGCAGCGACATCTCTTCTTGCGGGGGGCTGTGGAAGGCGCGCGACGAGCGGCAATATTACCATGGGACTGCCGATCGAGGAGAAAGAAAAGGGACCAAACAAGGGTGACATCCTCAACGGAGCAGTTGGCTGGACTAGAGATCTCATGTGGGCGCTGCATCGCAAATTAGAGCAAGAAGACCAGTTGGCCGAACTGATCACTTCGCTCGGTGGAACATGGCCATTTGAGCAGACTGAAGAGGATAAGCGGATGCGAACGGAATTACTCGATGCAATGGAGAAGAACAACGCAAATACATTTGCTTATAGCCGCGCGCCAGGAAGTGGCCTTCGGGTTCCCAAGCACACTAACATCGCCGGCGAGCCACTACAAGGACAAGCGAACTCGCAGAGCCTGAGTCCTGGTTTCCATAGCGGAGGCAGCGGCAACACTAGTGGCAACGGCCAGGCACAATTCTGGAATACTTCAGGCCATGCGGGTATGAGCTTCAAAGAAGAGGACGAGTACTCGATGGATATAAATTGAGCACTGGGACGCGTTACATTTCGGATTCAACACAAGATTGCATAGGTGGCGTCGCTTCTCGGAGTGGAATAGTGGGGTTTGGAGGCGTTGGCACTCGCATGCTCTGGCCGCGTGTCTGTCTCTTTGGGGTTGCTGGCCTTTTTCTACGAACTATTTAATATCTTTCCTTTTCTCTCGAGACCTGTCTCTTACTTTCTGTGTCCATTTCCGAGTTCGCCTGCGCATTTATATTGACCCTCTTCCTTTTGATTCATATGAACATAATATTTGTCTTTTGTTTTGCCTTCAAAGACCCAGCAGGTATTTGTGAGCAGCTGCTTTATGTTTTCTTTTTCTATTAATTTTCCCAACAGCCATTTCCTCCTTGCTTGCTGTCGGTTCTGTATTTGTTTCGACATTATTCTCTAGGTTATGCTCTCTGCCTGTTTCAAATTATCATTTCCCGGCCCTTCCTCGTTATGATGTATCTCCTTTTTTCTTTGAGTGATTTTCTTTTTTCTCACATACTTAATGACCATTGATACCCATACTGTTACTATGCCCATTCTAATCCTTGGTTGACTTCAGCTCAACGACTGATGGCCTCTCCCTATCTCCCAGATATTTCTCAGTGTGAAATCACTATATAGACAGTCCCAAGTTAACAAGGCAGCGAAGCAGAAGTCGTGTCAGCTGCTTCTGATGCCTGGGCTTCCTGAGACATGCATGTTACGGCCTTTATGAGTTTGTCTGCCAACAAACCTATGATGATGATCTATTTTTTAGACTCTGCCCTAAAATCCCTCCTCTCCCCTCCTCTTTCTCTCTCTTATCTCTCTCGTGGGCTCAACGAGGTATGATAACGATTTGAATGATTATCTCTCTGACATTTATCTTGTTTGATGGGTATCTCTGTGTGCATTTTGCTGATTTTTCCTTCCTTCCCTCCTTCCCTCCCTACCCCTTTTTTTTCTTTTTTTTCTTTTTTTTTTTTTTTTTTTCCTGTTTGTCCTATTTATATAACTCATGGCCAATCCCTTTTTCGCTTTTCCCCCTTAGATACATTTGTACTGTAATCCGTGTGGACTCGGTTTATTTTTTTTTTTTTTTTTTATCAATGTGTTGCAAAATCCAAGGTACCAGATTCGGCCAGTTACATGATGCAAATTCCTGATCCATAGCCTTATACATATATCTATTGCAAATGCCTTTAACCCTACAAGGCACGGAGTCCATATGTTATGTTGTGCAGCACATATGCATGTTGAGCGAAACTGTTGGTGCAACTGCATATTAAGAGCTGTCGCATGCACTTGTACTGTACTGACAATACACACATACACTCTGAGGATGGGTAAGATACCGTTCCATACGAGCACCTGGGGGTAATCTTACAATAGTTCGAGAGCGGTAAACCTCAAACTATGACTCCTCAACCTCTCGTGCGGGTCTTGGCGTTTCCCCCCCAAAAAAAACACCACCAGCAGCAGCGCTTGCACCGCTATTTTCTTCCACTATCTCGTTATTTTTTCGGCGCCGAGATCTGAGTGTGTTTTTCTCCTTTCCTTTTTTTTACTTGTTCTATTTTCTTTTTTGGGTTACACAGAGCAAATGCCGGAACACGAAAGAAGGTAATCGATTCTGGGGAAAACCCTGGCAATCCCAGATCTTATTTTTATTCTTCCTTTTTCTATTTTTCACTTTCTAGACGCTATTTGATATGATGCGACACGAGAGCCCTGAGGTAATACGATGTCCCATCTTAAGGAACTTCTCATTTTTGCATACTATGAAAGCCATACTGTCATGGTGAAAAGTGAGCTTTCCCAAGGCCTCGTCTCTCCCAGCGAGAAAAAAAAAAAAAAAGAAAAAGAAAAAAATGGGGAAAAAAGAAAATAACATTGAAAACGCCGGATGAGCTCACCGGTGACGTCATGGAGGGTTGGGGGAGCAATGGGAGGAGAGGTGCGTGCGCGCTGAACATTTATTATGTTTCGGTTGCATTGCAGTGGGAGTCGGGCTGTTGGTTAACCAGTTAGTTAACTCTCGTCACCGGCCACCAGTGGGCTGTCTCATCAACCACAGGTTGGGTTGTATGCGCAGCTGGGCTCCGTTGGTGCGGCTGGTCGAGAGGAGGGGGAGGGGGGGGGTAAGTGTTTGCGAAGGGACAGTGAGTGAGGAGGGGATAGTGTTTGCCTTTCTCCTGACGAGGCGAGCTGCTAGTTAGTACTCAGTTGGCTCACTTACGATAACCTGAGAGGAAAATAGAGATAAGACTTGACGAGGCTTTTCCAAATGCCTTTTTTTTTGCGAATCTGCAATGAAACTCGTGCAAGGGAGATCACGATCGTGGCTTGTCGCGATCGTGCGGGACCCAGTTGCCGACGACAATTCGATGCATAACTCTCCACACGGATGGAGAGACGAGTCGGCATCCTGGAGGGGGGTGTCAACTTGTCAACGGATTCATGCCGGCGGGTGCGGCGCGGGAAGAGGGCAGAGAAGACAAAAGGAAGCGGGGGAAGAAGCGAAGGGGAAGATGCGGAGTAGGTTTCACTAAGTGTAGGCTGGGGCCACGACGCTCCCGCAACCTTCTTTTTCAACCCATGCCCAGTGGACGGAGGAAGAGTACGGATAATATGGATGTAGTATTTGTTGCCAAAGCTTTTGCATGGATGGACGTGGATGATAGATTTCCAGCAACTGACTAGCCGGGGGCATCGTACCGAAGAAGGGGACAGCACGCGAGATAATTGCCTCGTATTAGTTCAAGACAAAGTGCTTCTACTCGTTGACTGAAGCGGCGAGCTTTGGGGATTTGACTTGTTTTGTCGCCGAGAGCTCCGAGAGAAGAGAGAAATGTTGCTCCACGGAAATGATATCGCCAGAAACACACACTTCCTCGGAGAGCGGCACCACCGATGAGTCTTGGGAGTCAATCTCAAAAACGGAGAAAGGTACTCATTGCGTAGTTGGTATGTCGCCCCCGTTCAGTAAATTAACTTGGAGGGCGGATAGATCCAAACTGAAATCTATACTTATTTGTCCTGATATTCCCTGACGACTTATCTATCTATACACCATATTCACATAATCCTCTTGAGCACCTGGTATAGGACACCTAGATACTAATTAATGGGGTCCAATTTGTTCCTGACATCCTTCAGAACGTAGTTAATTAGGATCACCACGTTGAATTTATCTGACTCCTCGAGCTCAGTTACGGGTTCGGTGTTAAGACTACTCTATAACCTATATCGGGAAGTGGTTATTTAACCAATTGTAGAGCAAAATTCTTTTGAATCGAGCTGGCATTCACACAGCCGTATACACTCTGTATAAATCTGCAGGCCGTCCATTTATTTCTTTCTTTCTCTCTCTCTCTTTCTTCCTTTTTTTCCTTCTTTTTTTTTTTTTTTTTTTTTTTTTTTTTTTTTTTTTTTGGCCATCTCATTCGATAAAGTCAAAGCTGCGAACCGCATGACTGTAGGAAGTAGTCCGTCTTTTCCATAGATCAGTGTGCGTGATAACCATATGTCCCCGCTGCAGCATGGTCATGCGAGATTGAGAAGGCCAGGATCTCCGTACGGATCTCTATCTCGCGATTCACAAGCTCGGAATGCTCAACAACAGCTTTCACTTCGCCAGTTGCGCCGTGGGTGCTGCATCGGCTTCGAGGGCCGTGCGTTTTGTCTGGACCAAATCACCCGAACCAGCACGGAGTTACGGAGAAGTTACTGCAGGGTAAGTCGTTAACCACGAAGTATATACTAGTTACCTGTTTGCTGGAGACTTCACCATAAACCTTAAATTAATTTACTGTCTCGGGAAATGGTGAAAGGAACTTGAGCATACTCGCGGGAAAGTGTGCGCAGAAACATTATTTCACTTCAAAAGGCCCTGCGGGAGCTATGACAGTCTAGAAGGATGCAAGCGATTCAAACTTAGCAAGCATCGACTTCAAAAGTTCCCGTTGGGCTCTTTATCTAACGCCCTTCATTCGGTTATCATGGGTAGTATCCGTCCACGCGAGAGAAGAATGACACTTTTGTGCTACTCGAATCTCTAGTACCTGTACTTGACGCCGTTGAGGAGCCGCAAGGCTTGAAAGGCCGACCATGAGGATCGATCGGATGCCTCTCAACCACCGGCTGAAAAACACGAAGGCCAATCGCCACCACATCAAATGAGAAGTCAAGAGACAACCCCCTAAGCGCTAATTAAGTGAGTCACTCTCTCAAATGAGCCGCTGTCTCCGATCAGCTCCCCCCGTTAGACGTCTAATTACCATATTTACCCATCACTTGTTTGGGAAGAGCTCTGAACCGTGACCTTGTTCTCGAGTAAGGAGTGCCCGTGATGGCTCCGTAAGGCGCATTTTATTTCCCGCATTTCATTCTAATCATCTGACTTGAGAATGTGGGTGGCGCCTTTGGATTAATTCTCCCCCCAAGAGAGGTGTATCAGGTGGAACGTCTCCCCGGCAGTTTGATCACAGGGAGAACCTCGTGATCCGTCGAAGGGGTTGAAGGGGGAACAAAAAAGGTCATAACGGGTGTGCATACATGAAACGAAGACGATATTCTCCATGTATCGAACGCATAAAACGATGTCCTGGGCTCATCCAGCAATGGAGGGGTCACATGGCGCAAGGGTGCGATCCAGGGGCAGCCTTGTCATAGCTCTTTTCGAGGTAACCGGGTTGATTCAATGAATATTCGATGTATCTCAATGGTACTGGAGAATGACAGTCTCAAATCAAGTTCCATTAAAAGAATGCCCTCGTCTGTCTGCGCATAACGCAGTATGTATCAAGACACATATCCAATGCACGCTCTAGAGCAAGATAAAATGTCCACAGGCATGAAACAACACAAAGACACACAAAAGATTCTATCACGTACGCGGAATAGTAAAATGTCCTGGTATCTAATCTAAAAAGGTGACACTTATCGGAAAACCGACAAACTGAGAGAGATTCCATCGGAGCTGGGGCGTGGGAACACACCTGACAATCCATGGCCAACAATCCAAAAGCTTTTCCTTGGGAAAGGACTGAGATTCAGTGAAAGAACGAAAGGCCGGCCCATAGTGTCTGCGTCCGTAATGTGAGCCCAAACCCCTTCCCACCCCCCCAAAAAAAAAAAAAAAAAAAAACACCCCCAGAGGAACTGGATGGTTTTCGGCTGATCAAAGCTGGAAGCTTCGTTTTTTATTCCTAATTGGTCCTTTACCCTCCACCACGCATGTTCTAGTTGTCGGAATGGAACAGTTGAACCGGGAGAAATCTATTCTCCTCTCATCTTGCGGAAGAAATCCGTCACACCAGTGAACACGACCAACAGAATACCACCACCAGGACCCAGTCTCAAAACCTTGGGAATGAATCCCTTATAGAGAGCACCGAAGCCTTCCTCCTTCATGACTGTTCCCAGAGCCGGCCAAGCCCAGTTGTACTTGGGGGTCTGACCCGCGACTCTCGGGCTGTTTTGAATGCGCGACTTGACAACATCCATGGGGGTATTCAAAATGGTACCGATGGTTCCACCGACGGTACCGGCAATAATATCATTGCGCATTTGTTGACTCTTGTTTCCGGGTTCGGCCTTGGGGAGCTGAGCGCGAATCTGGAAGATGGAGCCAAAGTAACCCGCATTCCATAGAATGTGACGCCACAGGGTGGATTCAAGGCCGTTGTAGAGCGCAAGGGGTCCTTCCTGCTTGACGATCTTCTGCACAACATCGATCATGCCGTTGTATTTTCCTGCAGAGTTGCGATCTTGGAGACGAATCTTGACGAGCTCGAAAGGAACGACGACGAAGGACTCGGTTGCACCGGCAGTGGCACCGGTGAGAATCGCCAGGGGCTGGTTGTTCTTCTCCATTCCGAATAAGGATCGGTAGAATGCGCCCCAGCTGTCGTTGGCGGCGAACTTGGTGGCACGCTTGGGAGCTTCCATGAGAATAGGTGCAGTGATCCCACGGTAGAGGCGGGAGAACCTGGTCGCATATCATGCCGTTAGGACTAAGATCCATGTACATGCGCACAATATCTGATCCAAAACATACCCCTCATTTCTGACAATCTTCTGGAGGCAGTCGACCATTCCGCTATAAGCTTCGGCACCGGCTCCGGTACCCTGTTGGAGCTGACTGTAGTAGGGTATCAGCAAGCCATTTCAAATGAAGACGAGCGGTATAACACCAGAGCTGCAGCACTCACACTCTTGTTTTGACCACATCGAGAGGATACCTGCCTTGAATATTAGCATGCGCTTTCTCATGGTGGAACCCTGCATCTGGGTTATCGAGCGTGGGGGTCATCGCACATTACAAGAATCTAATGGCACAAAAAACATGTCTGTTAGCAATTGCCAGGCAGGTTCAGATACTAAGGGTTGCCTTGCATACTTCAGAGACACCAGCCACAGCACCGGCTGCAAACTGGTATGCAAATGGTAGGGGCTTCTTCTCTTTTGACATCTTTGTGGGGTTTGTGTGAGTGCGAGCAGATGAGGCAGAACGAAAGCGATGACAAAGGAGGATTTAAGGACTAGTTAGTACACTGTAAAAGAATAAAAAAAATGGACGAGGACGAGAGATTTATCCCAATTGACCAGGCACAAGCGCTGAAGAGAGTGAACTGAGAGCAGCAATCAACGAGGGAGTTGGTAGTATTTGGGTGAACGGCGGGAATAATTGGTGGTGGAGGAGATTGCTCGGCAAGAAAAGCGGCCCTTAATTTTGCCTCCAAATTTAGAGTTTTCGTTCTCCGCGATGCGATCAGGAACGGTCTCGGGCGTTGGGTTTTCGGGAACGACAAAGACCCGAGCAAGCGAGCTACCGTTGCAACAGACAGGTACATACATACTGTACATACATACATTCCATGCCTACAGGACTCGACGGTCTACTTGAGTGACTCTCTACAGGTGTGGCTCGGTCGGGATTCCGCCTCAGTGCGCTTGTGGCGGCGGGGAAAAAAAAGGCCGCTCGCACCGACACTGGAAGGTACGCCTTGACTTTTCGACGATGTCGCAGCTTCTTATGATAACTGAGGGATGGGGCCTTTCCTTTTTTGGCTAGTTCCATAATACTATCACATGACCTAAATTGATTACATAATCTTATATCACGTGATTTCGTCTTGTTGACGCGTTTTTTAGTGGCTACGCGACAGAGGTGAGACGACGCGAGCTCTCGGCTTTCGCGCCAGCCAATTGAGTAGGATACCAACTGGTGGATAATGAGAATATCATCATTTGGCATGGACCACAACTGTCAATGTTCGACGATCCCCTTGTCATCTTCTCTGTTTCTAAGTCCAAATTGAATTCCTTCCGCTATATCAATACTGCTCCCCCGTCCCATATGTCTGCTTCGAACGGCGATGACGAGAGCAAGACAGTCGGCCGGCTGGATGAACGTGGCGGGTCCCGTCCGCCCGTAGAGTCCGTCGAACGAGCAGCCCTAGACTCCAACAAAGAAAATCTTCATTCTGAAGGTCGAGAGGTCAAACCTGCATCCAGTTGCCCCCAGACACCGGCGCATAGAATTCCCCTGGCCGATCTGATCAGCAACACGGAGGATGCATTTAATCAGGCACCTGGGAAGGTCCTTACCCCAGAGGATCATGTCTACTGGGACCACCGAAGCCCGTCCCTTAAGAATAAGCCGCGCTCCTCTCTTTGTCGAGGCAAGAAGCGAAGCCATAGCTCCTCGCCCACCAGATCGCCGTTGAACAAGGATGTACCGGCTGAACTGCGTCCCACCGGGTCGGTGATGAAAACCCCTCAGCACGACATAGCTGCAGACCTATGGAGCAAGTACGTTGGCAAGGGAAATGAGATACCAGGTGGCGACCTTCCGAAGTTCCATTTTTCCCAGCTTGCATCATCACCCCAGACTCCCGCGCCCCAGTCCCGGTCCGCTAGAGATGGATCGGGGCTACGAAGGGCCAACAGCTGCAATACTGACTGGCCAACATCTAACACTAAACGAAGGAGGCTGGACTATGACCAGCAACGAACTAATAACATCCGTGATGGCTTTACCCGCTCGCGGACGTCGTTACTGGCATCCGATAGATCAAAATCTTCGAAGATCAATCTACTAGTTGAGAAAATTCAGGATACTTTGTTGAAGTATCCAAAAGATGATCCGACCGCCCCTTCTAGTTCCTCCCCCTTGCCTGACCGCTCCGATAATACAGACGATGGCTGTCCTATGTCGCCGCCAAAAGAATCGATCCAAAACCAGCCAATTGACACTCCATCCAAATGCGCGCCGTCTCTACGATATGAAAGACAGCCGGTGGAGGCGAATTTTGATTCTGATTCCCAAGAAAAATTCGACGTACATGGTGCATCGTCGGAATTTGGTGATGATGATTTGGATCGCGATTTCCTTGAACTTGCGGTTGCGTCGCCCAAGAAACTTTTCCCCCTTTGTACGGACAAGCCCAAGGCGAACGAACCGGTGGAAAAGGTCGAGGACATCCCGACCTTACACCCAACTAACCCCCCACCACACTCTATGGACGAGAAGGTTTCTCATATTATAGATGAGTTTAATGATAATGACGACGAATTGGATGACGGACTTGAAGAAATTATGGCGCAGTATGATTCAAAGGATTTGTCTGCTGGGCAGACCACAAGCGATGAAAGGATCATGCAGGATTTGGGGCCAGGAAAATCCACGAATGGTAAGACTAACGGGCAGGATGAAATGAAGAATGACCCCAACATGAAAGCGGAAACGGCTGTTACTTTGATGTCCGATGATGAGTTTGATGATGATATTGATCTGGAAGCAATTGAGGATGCAATGCGGAAGGGCACTGAAGTTGCTGCTGCTACTAGCAAAGTTGGTCTTCCCCTGTATGCATGAGGCCTTCCTTTTAGATATATCGCTAAGAGATATAGAAGCATTTTAAGCATCCTCAAGCTATTAAACGTTATCTCATCCTTGATTGCGCTGAGAATAGCTATACCAGAAGCAATGGCCGAGCGCAGCTCGAAAAGGTAGAGTCTTCTTTTGTTTCCTCTGCGTTCCTTGCGGTCCTCGCTGCCTGCTAATGTCGAGACAGGTACTTTTTGTTGAAGAAGAAAGGACCAAGCAAAACCGGGCCATCACCTTAAGAGAATCATGGTTTGATATGCCTTGCAAGAAAGGTTTCTATCTCCATCTCATCGGAGAATTTGATACCACCGGACAGTGCATAGTGGACGATGCCAACAACATGATAATCCTCCATCCTGACTATCTTATCTCTGCCACCGTTGTAGCTGATTCTTTTACATGTCAGCGACGGGCAGTGCTTCAAGATCGCATCAAGGCCACCAGTGAAGCTTCAAAGCCTCAAGTGTACGGCCATATCCTCCACGAGATTTTTCAGGAAGCCATGCAAGCTAATAGATGGGATTTTGGCTGCCTGAGAGGACTTGTCGACGAGACATTACCAAAATACCTGGAGAGTTTATATGAGATTCAGGTTGATGTGCCCGAGGCAAAGGCATACCTTCAGGCTAAGATTCCCGCGCTGAAAGCTTGGGCGGAGGTCTTCCTTCGCTGTAGGCCAAGTGTAAGCATTTTGAGTATTACAATTTGCATGCTGATGCTTACTCCTCTTTTAGCTTGAGTCCATCATTGAGGACAGAAACGGCACCAAAGCCCGGCTGTGTATAAACAAACTTCTCGAAGTTGAGGAGCATATTTGGTCGCCCATGTACGGACTAAAAGGCAATGTCGATGCAACTGTTCAGGTAGTTCTTCAGGATAAAACGGAACAGAAGACTCTCACGGTGCCTTTGGAACTTAAAACTGGAAGAAATACTACCAATGAAACACATAGAGCGCAGACAGCATTATACACCTTGCTCCTTTCGGACCGCTATGGTATGTTGAATGTGAAGGGAATGTTATGAATATGCTAACTGCTCGAAATAGACATTGACGTTACTTTTGGCATACTGTATTATTTGGAGGCTTCAAAGACGCATCGTGTTCGGGCTATACCGGCTGAGATACGCCAGATGATACAACAACGAAATAGACTGGCTGGATACGTTCGAGAGCGGCTAGATCTTCCTCCTATGCTGAAAAATCCGCGGATATGCAACCAATGTTACGCGAAGACACCGTGTTTTGTATATCACAAGCTAATGGATAATGGCGATGGAGGGACAAGTGGTATAGGAAAGAGTTTCACAGAGCTCGTCGGTCATCTGAGTCCCTTGCATCAAACTTTCTTCAAAAAGTGGGATTTATTGTTGACTCAGGAAGAAACAGAAGCGATGAAATTCCGTCGAGAGCTTTGGACGATGCTAAGCAGTGAGCGAGAAGGAGTTGGCCGCTGTTTCAGTAATGTCGTGATAGAGCCAGGGTCAGCCTTCAAGGATACCGATGGCCCAAAGATCAATCGCTTCCGGTACACTTTCGTCAAGCATAAGCCATTTTCTGGCTTTTCTTTTGCGGAATCACAGATCACTGCTGGAGAGCCCATTGTGGTGTCTGATGAGAAAGGCCACTTTGCTCTTGCCAATGGCTACGTTGTGCAAATTAGTCCTAGAAGACTCACTGTTTCTGTAGATCGGAGGCTCCACAATGCCCAGAGGAAGGTGGTGGGCTTTGACGCGGATCGAAATCAGTCTTTCATGGGAATTATGGAAGTCAATGATAGCAAATTGGCGGATTCCAGAGTGGCGGAGGAAGAGGAGGTTGTGTTATATCGCGTGGATAAAGATGAGTTTAGTAACGGCATGGCGACCGTGAGAAATAATCTTGTTTGCATGATGGACAACTCACACTTCCGATCGAAACGATTGAGGGACCTGATTATCGAAGGGGTTCCACCATCCTTCAAACCATTATCGTCTGTGCCAAACCTATCTGCTTTCGCAGAAGCGAACTTGAATGTGGATCAGAAAGAGGCGATTGAGAAGGTTATGAGTGCTGACGACTATGCTCTTGTTCTTGGTATGCCTGGAACTGGAAAGACTACGACCATTGCTCAGCTTATTCGTGCCATTGTCGCGCAAGGGAAAAGTGTTTTGCTGGCTTCATACACGCACACGGCGGTGGATAACATCCTTCTTAAGATTCGATATGACGGAACTAAGATTTTAAGACTTGGG